>NC_068295.1:8207322-8516072 GCF_025860055.1 Xyrauchen texanus | reverse complement strand
CCAGACACCTCGTTAGTCGATGTTATACATTAGTCTCTGTAGTAACATTCAAGAGTATGGGTTGACTGATGAGTGTGCCTGTGCGCGTGCGTGCAGTGAAACAACTCTGGCTACGTCTACGAATTTAGGAGCTGATACAGCTGCAGGCAGACATAGATATGTTCATTAAATTATTTTTAATTATTTATTTTATTGCATCATAAATGTCATGGACTCGGAACAAATAAACATGGTTCTAAAATCTCGAGTACAAGTAAAATTGCGTCCGAGTTCATGTCAAGTTCAAGCAAAATAAATGGATTTGTGACTCGGACTCAAACCTGAGTCCAATTTCCAGTACCGATTCCGCCTTTACTACACTGTATAGTTTAGCTGTTAAGATAAGGTGAACACATCATCCGTTGTTAACAGCATGGATTTAAATATGGGTTTTGCTGCTCTCATCCGAAACCTAAGATGCACTTGTCACCATAATGGTAACCCTCAAAATCCCAACATTACTTAAACTCTTCTATATCTCAAAATAACAAAACAATTAACACTAACACATATCCCCTTCATCATCATCTTTCAAAAAAGCACACCAAATAACACTTAATTTTAACATTTAGCCTACTCTCAAGTCCCATGCAAAGCAGGCAGGGAACTAGAAATCCACTGCCTAGTTTCAGTTAACCAAACTAAATATATTCATGTTGTCCAAACAAATGGATTAAAGTAGCTAAAGGTTTTCAGTTCAATTAAGCTCACTTGGTTACATGCATTTTTAGTAATTTGGGAGGAATCTGTAAACCTAAAAATAGTATAAGTTAATTTTTATTCGTGTATTTTGCCTTGACATTTACAGACAATAATTTTTTTGCTGTCTTTGCAATTCAAAAGCTGAATCCAGTGGCCTTATAGCTTTGACCCATGCTCTCTTGAAATAATTTTTCCTTCCGTTTCCATATCTCTACAGATAACCATTACAGATTTATATTCCTCAACTATTTGCCACATTTATTTTGCCATTCTGGATGTCATTTTGGTATGCTGTAGACCTACTTATTTCTTATTTTAGGAATTTCAAGTCTGAGCCATCAAGGTTAGGTTATAATTAGAATTGTTTTTTTTTAAATAAATATTTAAATATAAAATCTTTAAACTTCAATAAACATATTTTTCTGTTAACATTTTTAAGTCAGTGTTCCTTTTCTGGTAACAGTAAATTCTGTTCCAGATATTTTCAATCCAACTGAGTTTTCCATCAGTGTTTTATTTGATTCATAGAAACAAGGCCATATCCAAGCATATTTTGGGAAACTAACCACACCTTCTCCCGACAGTCGTCCAGAAATCCTCTCTATAGATTCATATCTCTTGTCCAGCACTCTCTATGGCAGTGCGTCCCGAGGCATCGCCGCTCTGTCGCCATGAGTATTTACATTGAAGTGTCTGGGCCACTTACCCTGACAGCAGGTATGTCCAACTGGCCCAGCAGTAGCGAGGGGAGCTGTTCATCCTTGCTATTAGGTGAGAGACAAAACCCCGATGACTCTGTGTTTACTTATCTATTAATCTTCATTATAAGAGCTCTGGTAAACTCGTGAATGGGCTGGAGGACAAACAAGTGACCAATCAAAACATTTTACACTGGCGTTTTTTTTATTCCCAAAAGAGTATACTTTTTATTGTTATAAAATCAAGACTAGGTCGGCTTTAAAATTTATAAAAAATTATGTATTGGGGAAAATATAGGGAAAGTAAAAATCTATATTTTTTTGGTTGTCCGTTAAGATTTTACCCTGAATTTAGTAGATAATAGTTCAAATAATAATACAAATAATAATGCTTAAATAATAATTATGACATGTTATCATAGCATTTTCAGGAACGAGTTCGTCAGCCAGCAGATGCGTAAAACTTTTTGATTTTTATTTAAAATTTTCATTTAGCATTTGCTCTTAAAGGTCACGGGCCGATTTACGCCGGATACACCACGTCACACACCACGTTCGAAGGTCATTTTTAGTTTACGTTATTTTTCTATGAAGCAACGCCTGTATCACAAAATAGCACGTAGATGGCTTTTTATTATAAGTCTGCATCCTTACAATAGTTGTCAGGTTCAAAGTGCTGAATTAAGGCCACAACTTTCTCCAATCACTCAAATGAGTCCCCCAAAATAAAAAATACCAACTGCCAAAAAAATAAATTGCATGCTATTTTTCCCGAAGCTCTGAAAGTGATCAAATATTACAGTAACATACAGTAAAAATAAAAAAATATAGAAAATTGTAAATACTTTGAATTGTATAAAGACTTCAGACATTTTAATGCTTAGCTATACAATAATAAAAGTGTCCCAGGATAAACTCGTGATTACAAGCAATGTGGAGAATGATTGTAGGTTACTGATTTGCCAATAGAGGAAGAAGAGGAGGAAAAGTGAGATATGTATTTATTTTTAAGTATGGATTATAGGTCAAGCATTTCTTGAAATTATTGTTAAAATATGCTGTCATACATCGACTGCAATTCATTGCTTATATAAGTAGGCCTTCATAACGTTTGAACTAATTGTCTGTCATCGGCTGAATGCACAGACTTCAAGCACTCTGAGGCTCTCGTTAATTTACGAACGTTTTTATGTCCTACTAAAAAAGATAAGGATGCTTTTGAAAACCGTGTCGTAGAGATTAAGCACAATTTACGGGCCTGTAGGAGCTACTTTGCATCGGGTAAACCAATGTATGATTTGTGTATGTTTCTGTAAGGTTTGTTTGTTTGTTAGCGTGCTAAACTGACTTATAGACAATTGCTTTAAAAATGCGTAGATCGATTATGAAATTATAAATGAATAAACATTAAAATATCGCCTATTTTATTTTTTTCAAATATGGGTTAGAGAGAAGGCTTTCCGTTTCCACTTATTTTAGAACTGCTGACATGCACGAAGAAAACACTTAAAAAAATCATAATGTTGCATAAGTGTGAACAAATTTAAGTTCAGAATAACTGCTCATGTTATAAGTTATAGTTGCAGTCTGTTAAGAAGAGGAGAAAATAATAATATTTTTTTATATATCTTTAATTTTTCGAATATTTATCAAGAAGGATTATTAACCAAGGAACTGTCCTAATATGTTAACTATAGAATGTAACCTATGTTGATCATAAAACACCCCCTTTTTCCCCAATGGGGTAAATTTTTTTCGTTTTTCATCCAGTGTTATTGAAATATTAGAATTTATGTTTTATTGTAGACTCTTAAATGCATGTTTCAAATTGTAAATATAATTGTAAAATATTTTTATTTTTACAAGCAAGGTTTGCACAACATTACACACCATTTCGTTTTCATAACATACTTTGGTAATAAACGTTCGTCACTAAGTGCAATGACTGAGAAAGCAAATGTCTCCAAGTAAGGATGCCAACATAAAGACACACATACATGTTCAGGGGCCAAAATCTCCATCTCCAAAAATGTGATCTAACACGCATTGCGTTGGAAATATACGAACTGTTATTTAGCATAATCGTGAGATGTCGGTGCTGTAAAATAGTCTGCTTTCATTCTACATCTTAATTTTTTCATCTGCTATGCATGTTCGTTCTGCCCTTATGGAAAGGTTGCTAGAAGATATTCACAGAAGCTTATACTGAAAAGGTAGACTATACATTCAAGTGATAAAAGTCAGAGGCATAAATCACGAGTAACTGTCTGCTAATTTGGTAAAGCTGTCATTTATGTACAGGGGGATGGGTTTTAATGTCACTACCACGCGCGAATACCCTGCAAAGTCCCTTGACACGTTGACACGGGCGTCCCTTGTGTTGTCTGAGGTTGGGAATATGTTCCGAGGTTGTTCAGACTCATGCTCATCAGCGCATTGGTGGATGTGTTTGTCGGAAGAGGTGGAAGGCTTGGATATGTACAGCTGTAAGGGTTTGTATAGGCGGCATTATTATAGGACGAATAACCGTTGTAACTGTATGGGCCTGGGTTCACTGCGTACGTGGCGTTGTAACTCTGTGATCCCGTTAAACACGGTTTGCCATCCCGGACCAGCACCGGCACTGCCACTCTCCTGGGTGGCGGCGGATGGTGGTGTCCTGCCATTTCCAACGTTTTGTCTTGACGCTGCCGCTTGCATTTGTATCTTCGGTTTTGAAACCAAATTTTGACCTGCGTCGATGTCAGTTTCAGGGTGCTAGCCAGATGTTCTCTTTCGGGAGCCGACAAATAGCGCTGCTGCTTGAAGCGCCGCTCCAGCTCGAAGACCTGCGCCTGGCTGAAGAGAACCCGCGGCTTCCGTCGCGTCCTCTGCCGCTGCGCCCGCTCCGAGTCCGAGTGCATATCACCCTCACACTCCGGGGATCTGATTATCGCACCGCAGCTTTCTGTATAACACAAAAGATAAGACAAACAAGAGACACAAACGCTTACTACCACTTCAACATTTTAAGCATTTGCCTACATGGAAAAATCACTGCACATCGCATGCGGCTAATCTATAAAGGCCTTTATTCAAATGCATTAATAACATTTTATTTTAAAGCCGCTCTTTTTTAAGGCTACAATAACAACGTGTACTACAAGAGGATGTCTGTCTCTTTCTCTCTCTCTCTCTCTCTAATCAGTTGAAATTATTTGGCACTATCCCGAACATTAGAATTTGATAGGCCTAATTGTAGATGTGCATGTCCACTTCTAAAATACCAGTGTTTCTATTTGTCAAGACAAGCTCATTAAAGCTAATTCCACACTTATGTCTTTTACTATGATAGTATGTAATATTTCATATTTATAGAAGCATTTTATATTAATGAAACGTATAAATAGCATATTTATTTTTACTTTAATTTTCTGTCCCTATAACAGGCCTAATCTTTCTTTCTTTCCCTGTCTGAAATTCAGAGACACGTGCAATTTAATGTTCTCTTCAGTTTCAAATACAACGTTTTAGAATCCAAATCACCCACTCGTTTCGTGGTCCTCAAGTTCATCTTCAAGTTTGTCGACGTGTCCCAGTGACGGATGGACGAACATCGGAGGTGAAAGGCTGCTCTCCACTAAACTATCCTGCATGGAGAGCGAGTTCAGAAAAGCCATCTTCTCCTCGTTGTCTGAGAAGCCGGGGCTGTCCCCACCTCCGAGAAAACAGGATGATGGTGCCTGAAATCTCTCCTGCTGTTCCGGGTGCAGTTGCGCGTGGTGTTGCACTGGATGCAAAGACTGAAGGTGGCGAGATTGCTGCTCCAGTTTCAGTATATCCTTCACAGAAAACGGCGTTGATGTAACCGGACTCGGAAGCATCATCAGGCGCTGTTGGATTACATCTATAATATTATTCCTGAATCAACTGGCAGCCTCGAGCACTAAGCCCTGTTGAACAATTGTTTTGATAGGTAAAAAATGTATGTAAACATACCTAAATGTGTCGATTAATCTCCCATTTTTTCATGGCTCGTTGATTTGCATGAAGAGAGGTGAGGACCGCCACTCGTCGGTGTGAAACTGTTGTGTGTTTTTCCTGGAGTCCGGCAGCACAAGGCAGTTCTTCTGGCCGGTGATGTCACATTACCGGGGTGGGATGTAACGATCCTTCCCACAACCCACAAAGAATACGCATATACAGTTTCATACCAGCAGGGAAAAAAGGAGTCCAATAGCCTACCACACGATACTTTTTAAATAGCGTTAATCCAAACCAGTGAAGTCAGTTATATTGGCCTGATTAATTATGAAAGTACCTTGTAAGCAAACAGGCTTGATATCTAATATAACTCAAGGATACATTCATCCTCAAGGACCTTCTTAGTGTGGCCTGACTCAGTCATGCTTTAAAGCTTGTGTTCAATCATTTTGCGTTCAAATTGATCTTTAATCTCGATTGGGCTGAAATGTGTTTTCTTTACATGTAAACATGTTTTCTATTTGTCGTTTGGCCTGTGAGATTTCACTGCTGTTATCTGCTTTGCACACACTCTTTGCCATTAGACAGTCAAGCTGGAGTAAAAGCAGATGCAAACTTTTGACAATTAAACAGCAAGCGGATTTAAACATAATTTTTCAGCCTGTGTGTGTGTGTGTGTGTGTGTGTGTGTGTGTGTGTGTGTGTGTGTGTGTGTGTAGAGAGAGAGAGAGAGAGAGATACATTTTGTTTGTGTGCGCGTGCGCGTGTGTATATGGATAGACTGCACGAGACTCTAACTAGTTCAAGTTATCGATTATTATTTTTTTTTAAAATAGTTAAGAAAATACATTTGAAGAAAACCATGCTTCCTACAGGCGTTCAGACTGGCTATTATTTTTGGTTGGAAAATAATTATATGTATAGGTCTTATATTTCTGGAACAATATGGATGTATTTTGAAAGGTACATCGGATATATAATTTTTTTTAGTTGTGGACTAATTCCTTGAAATGATAATTTGCACCCCTATAATTGATATTGACTTGATCATAATTTTGATTGCACTTCCGTTTAAGTCTCCTTTTACCCTATTGTTATAATCATACCCTCAGAGCTATAATTAGGCCTATAATTATGAAATTCCAAAAAATTAAGCTACATTAATTTTGTAGGTCTATGTGAGGAAAACGTCAGAGATGGCGATTCTACCTTAATCAAGAAAGTTTCAAATTAAAAATTTAAACTTAAGCCGATTTCATTTTCGGTTCTTAAAACATAATTGCTTCAACTCCACTAATCATGATAAATAAATCTTGATATATACTTTTGCGTTCTTTATCACTTTATGCACGTGTAGGTAGAGATAACATTAAACCAAGTCTCTGTAAAAATCGTGAAATTGTAAGACTGTCCCATCGGTGCAAAACAGATTTATTTACATCGAATCAGAAAAGAATATTACAACTAAAACTAAACCACATGTTATTTCAAGAAACATACATTTATTTTTCATTATGTTTGCTCCATTTTAGTTTAACATTTCAACCTGACCAAAAACGCTTATTTCATTAAAAAAATAAAAATAAACTTAATTTTGAAGTCATCCAAAGCAAATTTGGAGGCCCATCCAAAATAACAGTAAAGTTACCCATTTGCATCATCTAGGCCGTAGAGTTAGGAAAAGCGATTGTAGAAAATAACATACGGTTTATATTCCCTTTTTCCCATTCTGTATCTTAATCGATCACTTATTTGTGAGGTGGACGCAGGAAACATGTTTGAGGGCGCAATGATGCGCAACGGTGTCTCTCTGAGCTCCTACTCCGGCGCCAGAGACAAAAGCCTGCCAGAGACTAAAAAGAAGGCAAAAGAAAAGGAAAGAGAGACGAGATTATCTCATCCGTTAGCTATCAACAGTGCTGTTTAGATCAGCTTTGTGTCCTCCCGTCCCAAGACTAATGGCTCAGAAGGAAAGTCGGAGAGGAGGGGTTCTAGCTTTACTCTTACCGAATGGCAAGGTACATTATTTTTCATGGTATTTGTTGTCATTTGAGCAGTATTGAGTCCCTGATTTATTAAAATAAGAATTTGATGCTGATATCTTATCTCTGTTGTTGGAGAGCATTGCGCTTATAGGGGAGTTGGCCAGGTTACACAGGCTGATAGTACTGTCAAATTAATGTTAGATTCATACAGGCAGTGGGCCTAACCGGCTATGAATCTTGTTTTGGTGTGATTTATTGCAGGTTCATGAAATGCTTTAGATACTGCCACCATAGGAAGGATCAGCTAAAAAGTTGTTGTTTTTTATCAGCACCACTTATCGGTCTGAGTCACGGTTTTCAAAAACTCTTTCCATATATCATGATCATTCCACGTGTGCTGACAAAATGACAAATTGGATAAACTCCATAGAATATTTGGTCATGGTTTGTAGGCATAACATGGATTTCACATGCTCTCACTGAACTAAATGTCAAGACTCTTGGATTTTGAACAAACTTTAGCTGAATTACCCAATGGTTCGGCCATCCTCAAGCGTAATGCACAGAGAAGCAGAGGGACAATAACATGATGATAATAACATGTTATTGGTGGTGAAGTCCCGCGATAGTTTAGGTCAGGCTAGATGACTGTCTACTAATTACACAGACCCATGATTAGCTGGGGATAATGTCCGATCACAGAGTTTAAACGCTGTTGCAGATTTTTATCTGGCCAGGAGTTGATCTTTGCCCCACACACGTGTTTTGTCTGTTTAATAGCACCATTAGGATGAGGAGAGACTCAATCAAGCATGAAGCCAAGCTGACCGTGAAGAGCACACGACTCTCTTCTGGGGTCTCCAGTATCCTGATGGATTGACATATTGATGATATCAGCTTCAGGAAAAAAACAAACAAACTCCTGAAACGATTCCGTTTACGTGTATGCATTATATATAATATTATGGCTGTTATACAAATATTATACAAAAGTAAAAATATTCGATTCACAGTTGATAGCCTACATTATAATTTCCAACATGCCTCTTATCGTTATGTGACAGAAATTAATTAGGAAAAATATATAATAATAATAATAATAATAATAATAATAATAATAATAATAATAATGCATAGCAATACAATTATTTTACGAACCCTCGTTGGGCATGAAATTGTTGGGGGTCTCAGTTTTGAAAACATTTTTGCACCCATAATATGTAAGAAAATGCGGCAAATGAATGTCGAAAACAAGAGTATTATGCTATAAAAAAAGAGGTCCCCTCTCAAAACTTTAACCTCCCAAAATAAAAAATGGTTTGTGTTCATTAATTCATTATTTTGAGAAGCATTTTAATAAATTTTGTATATTTTAATTACAGCCTACATTTGTTTTATTTGCCTATTTCTGTAAACCATGTCGGTCTATTACGTCTCATAGGCTTTTTATTAGATCACATTGCCTTCACGGATTAGACGGCTATAGGGAAAATATAACCTATTATATTTTCTACGTCGTAAACATTTAGCCTTTATTACACATACAGTATATTTGATATACTTATGCACGATTTTGTGTATTTATCGATGTTTATTTTGAGATACAGCTCTATATGGCTGTAAGCATCTTGCATTTTGAGTGCCACATCTCGAGTAGCTATTTTGAGCCTGTAAAACAAGAAAATATAGGCCTATGTATAGGCTAAACGTGACTCCTGTTTCACACTTCGTATCCCTTCTTGACACTTTTCATATTAATAAGTACATTTTTGTTCAAAGTAGCTAATTATATATATATACATAGCCTATATAAAGACGCCCAGACGTTCTAAATTAAACGAATTAATATATTTCATCTGTTAAAGACGCATTTCCTTTAAGAGTCATTAAATTAACGGCATATTATCCAGACTCCGGTGCTGCTGACAGTTTTACTGTGCAGTCCCACTTGTTGTCAGTTTAGTCATTATCTGTCACACACATCCTCCGTAGCTACATGTTAATAATAAAAATGTTGCATTCCATTGATCGCTCATTTTGTCCTTACTATATTTTTATATTGCACATATATTTTCCATCAAGTTATTGTTTTCACCTTTTTGAGAGCGAATCACTATCATTTGGTTTGGAAAACGAGCCATCATCGCCTATTGCGTATGTAACAGCACATCAGACTCTAATCTCTGTCCATTTTTTTCCATCAAGTGACATTTAAACCTATCTTAAATTACAACAACTCCAAAAATATGTTCTGTTGTTTAAATCTGATATATTGAAATACATGTAATTCATACATTATAGGCTGCACGTTCATGTATGATTTTGAACATGTAACATGTACTTTCACAAATAATAGTGGAATCTGACGATTTACATATATTCCCAAATATATGAACTATGCATACAATTGAAGTCAGAAGTTTACATACACCTTAGCCAAATATACTAAAACAATTTTTTTCACAATTCCTGGCATTCAATTGTGGAAAACATTCCCTGCCTCAGGTCAATTAGGATCACTACTTTATTTTAACAATATGAAACGTCAGAATAATAGAAGATAGAATTATTTAAGCTTTTATTGCTTTTATCTCATTCCCAGTGGGTCAGAAGTTTACATACACTTTGTTAGTATTTGGTAGCATTGCCTTTAAATTGTTTAACTTGAGTCAAACATTTTGGGAAGCCTTCTACAAGTTTCTCACAATAAGTTGCTGGAATTTTGGCCCATTCCTCCTGACAGAACTGTTGTAACTGAGTCAGGTTTGTAGCCCTCCTTTCTCGCACACATTTTTTCAGTTCTGCACACAAAGTTTCTATCAGATTGAGGTCAGGGCTTTGTGATCGCCACTCCAATATCTTGACTTTGTTGTCCTTAAGCCATTTTGCCACTACTTTGGAGGTATGCTGGGGTCATTGTCCATTTGGAAGACCCATTTGCGATTGAGCTTTAACTTCCTGGCTGATGTCTTGAGATATTGCTTCAATATATCCCCATAATGTTCCTTCCTCATGATGGTATCTATTTTGTGAAGTGCACCAGTCCCTCCTGCAGCAAAGCACATCCACAACATGATGCTGCCACCCCCATGCTTCACAGTTGGTATGGTGTTTTTGGGCTTGCAAGCCTCACCCTTTTTCCTCCAAACATAATGATGTGATGTCATTATGGCCACACAGTTACATTTTTGTTTCATCAGACCAGAGGACATTTCTCCAAAAAGTTAAATATTTGTCCCCATGTGCACTTGCAAACTGTGGCTTCTTCCTTGCTGAGAAGCCTTTCAGGTTATGTTGATATATGACTCATTTTACTGTGGATATAGATACTTGTCTTCACAAGATCCTTTGCTGTTGTTCTGGCATTGATTTACACTTTTTGAACCAAACACCTCTAAGAGACAGAATGTGTCTCCTTCCTGAGCAGTATGATGGCTGTGTGGTCCCATGGTGTTTATAATTGCGTACTATTGTTTGTACAGATTAACGTGGTACCCTCAGACATTTGGAAATTGCTCCCAAGGATGAACCAGACTTGTGGAGGTCCACAATCTTTTTTTCTGAGGTCTTGGCTGATTTCTTTAGATTTTCTCATGATGTCAAGCAAAGAGGCACTGAGTTTGAAGGTAGGCCTTAA
Organism: Xyrauchen texanus; assembly: GCF_025860055.1. NCBI lineage: Eukaryota > Metazoa > Chordata > Actinopteri > Cypriniformes > Catostomidae > Xyrauchen > Xyrauchen texanus. The sequence continues at coordinate 8,505,048 of NC_068295.1, read as the reverse complement.
AATACATCCACAGGTACACCTCCAATTGACTCAAATTAGCCTATCAGAAGCTAAGTGGCTCATTGCCTAAAGGCTTGATATCATTTCTTGGAATTATCCAAGCTGCTAAAAGGCACAGTTAACTTAGTGTATGTAAAGTTCTGACCCACTGGAATTGTGATATAGTCAACTAAAAGTGAAACAATCTGTCTGTAAACAATTGTTGGAAAAATAACTTGTGTCATGCACAAAGTAGATGTCCTAAATGACTTACCATATGACATACCTTATACCAATGACTTAGTGTGCTAATATGAAATTGTAGTTAAACAATTAGTTTTAATGACTTCAACCTAAGTGTATGCAAACTTCTTATTTCAACTGTATGTGTGCATGTGTGTTCTATATGGCCATATCCAATTTCTGTCTCATTATAATTAATTTAATTTTGATAAACAGAAGCACAACATTTTATCCTCTGGCCCTCAGCTAGTACCCAACAAAGCTAGTACACCCCCCTCCCCCCTCCAAAAAAAAAAAAAAACCTGAGATAGTAAAATGATTGCGTGCAGATGCCAGTCCTAAAAAAAAAAAGAAAACGATTTTAAGTCCATGTTTATATGAAGGAAGAGCCTGTTTCCTGGACCTAACAAAACCCAGGCCTGAGTACCATGACAGTGAGGCGGTCAGCAGAGGGAGAGATAGGCCAATCTTCATCTTCATCTGGACACTGAATAAGGTTAGCTGTGGAGGTAACAGAAGTGGGTCAAGGGCTTGCGTCTTTTCTGACCATTAAATGCTGATTTAGATCACAGCATTCTGTTCAAACTCAAGCACTGAACACTGTAAATGTCAGGACACTGTTGTTTATGGTTATATCCCATGTCATATGAGAAAAGATTATAAAAGTGGCAGGACAAGAAACTAATTTCGCTCCATTTGTTCCATGAAACATCTCTGCCTTTAAATCCTCAAAAAATTGGCTCCATTCACTCCCATTGTAACCTCGATTTTTGCTTTTTTAAAGATTTTTTTTTTTGTGGTATTATGCCACAAATGATGTTGATTGAGCTCAACTCAGTTCTTTTCTTGTACTATTTCTTTAAATTCTGCTTACAATATCATAGCTCTTTAGCCACCTCACATGGTAAAGTCTCTGTTACAGTGGTCAGCCACCAGGAGAAAGTTTCCTCACATATTTCTCAGCACTACCCAGAAAACCGTCCATATATACAGAACGCATATCTGAGGAGATGCAGATCCTATTAGGTCCCGGAAGGTGAGTCTTATCAGCTCCTGGTTTCAGACTGTGTGCTGCGCCAGGCCTTGAGACCTCGCCGGCACCATTGTGCATCTGACCCAGCTGTATGAATGATAGCCTTCCCTGTTTCTGCCTCAGACGGGGAGGAAAGGAGGAGGCGAGGTAGGGGCCTGTGCTCCAACACCAGACATTCTCTGTCACACCAGAGCTCTGAGTTAGGGAGGTCTGGTCTGGGAGCACGCTGACGGAAGTCAGGCTAGGAGAAATCCACAGTGCTTGCTCCCCCCTCCTGGGACTAATAAATTAGACAGCTGTATTTTCCCTCATGGCCTTAACCCTGCAGGTGTGTGTTTGTATACATGTGTGCAATTACTGAGCGTTTAGCCAGTAATGTGTGTGACCTATGCCGTGGGTAATGTGGTGAGAGAGGAAGGCTGAAACCTAAATAACGGCGACCTCTCAATTACAAAAGACAGGGATGATTAAGATACAGTGTCGCTACATGAAACTACCATCTTACAGTGGGATGTGAAAGGCTAGATTTCCTCCTTTTTTGTCTAAACATTCCCTGGGCTGTGCCAGAGAGGCAAAAATAAAAGCAAAGGTTGCTACGAGTTCATCTGACCGCTGGTATGTGCACAGTTTACAAAGATTGTCATTCAAACAATAATACAATAAATTTTATTCAGATTTATATGTTGTTCAGTTGTGGATGCACACCACATGACCTCCCACTGGATAAACATGTTGCGAGCAGGGAGTCTGTGTTACTCAGAGCAGCCAGTGTGGCGTCTCCCATCAAACTGACAATTTGTTTCTATTCAACCATGAGTTCCCATTCATAAGCTGTCGCAGCTGTAAATAAAGTGGAAGTTCATTTCTGCTATTACATTTTCCTTGGTTATTCGCTGTTTGAAATGCCTCATTTCTGCTGGGAAAAATACAATCCTGGCCAGCCCCTGTATATCCCTTAGTTTCTGAAAAAGAGAAGGGTAACACACAGTACATAGCTGATGCATACAGCTGATCATTCAATGATTATCATTTATTATCATACGAAAGTTGAAAATACTCTACACTTGTGCAGATCTGATTTATTGCCTTAAATGTATATTTGCTTGACTTGTTATTCTTTTCACTAAGTAAAAAAAAGTGGCAGTGACTTACTATCAGTGAGTAGGACGAAAAGAGCAGATCTCAGAAGTATTCATAGCAGGCATGTAACAACTTGCAATATTCCATGGAGCTTAGTTGTCAGGCACTGTGATTGCTATGGATTTCTTGCACTGCCGTGACTTTCCTTTTTATTACTTAATAATCTGAAGCATTAGTGTGCTACATTTATAATCCCTGCTAACATAATTCATGTGGTTCCTTGTACAATCTGCTTTGCAAATATTTGTGCGATTACACATTTGTTTAACATCTGTCAGAGCTGCAAATGCAAACAAGCATAATGGTGCAGCTATTGCACAGTATACAACTGATTTCACAACCTCCAAGGAACATCTCTTTAAGAGACACAGCTTGTTGTGTTTTCATATATTTTTATGAGCAAAAATATCCTGACATTCTTACAAAGGGTCTAAATCGGGTGAGACAGATGCGTCTATCAGCTGTGTTTCTGCTTCCGTTGACATGTTTGTGGTAAAGTATGAATTAAGACATTGTTCGAGCTGCTCTTTCGTGTATGTTTATTTGTTCTTTTCAATAAGATGTAAACCAATTGGTAGCAGCAGGCTCGTAGACATGAGGTTGCACTTCCTCCTATTGTTTAAAATCTCTTGTCACAATTGTAAGAACAGAACCATCTGTTCTGTATGTAGACCTGCATTTGCATATCTGTATTCTGCTACAATGAAAGTAATAGCACATATGCTTTCGCCTTTAAATAGGGTGTGACGTGTTCTAATTGTATTCAACTATAAAGGATTACTGTCTTTCCCCTGAGCAATGACACACTAATCACACTTACAGTAACATCACTTAAAGAAATATTCCGGATATTCTTGGCATAACGTTGATTAGCACAAAACATTATTCAGACTCATCCCTCCGTTTCTTTACAAAGAGCAAAAATCGATGTTACAGAAAGGCAATTACTATGGTTTAAGTGGGAAATTGTTGGAGAGTTTTAAAGTCAGAAATGTGAAGCTTATATTTTTTTATAAAAGCACTTAAATTACTTATTCTGTTAAAAAGTGTATTATTTGAGCTTTAAAGTTGTTTTTACAGTCATTTTAGGGTTTAGGGCAACAAAGTAAAAAATTGGATATAACTTTACACAGAAAAAGTCAGTAAGCGATTTTATAACACTAAAATCATGTTAACATATTGTCTTGTGTCTATACTTTTGAAACAGTGCATATTTTAACGTTTACGGATTGGCCTCATTCACTTCCATTCTAAGTGCCTCACTGGAACCCAGATTTTTTGCTTTGTTTCAAGAAAAGGAGTTCTATCGGAAAGACACGCAAAGGCTTGAGTGAGGTTTAAGATGTCATTTATTTGATGAATGTAAAACAGAAAAGTAAGGTCTCTCTTTGGCGTAGCGGTCCGAGGGAGTTGAACTCGGAACCGTCATATCCTGCTGGAGATAGGAGGCAGGGGCGAGGAGCCTACCCCCGTTCGGGACAGGGCTAAACTGGTGGTAGTGGGGTGGTGGAGGTTGCCGTGTTAGCACACTGAAACAGCAATGTGATAGATTGTGAGTAGACTTATAAAGCAATGGCTTACATGTGATTGGCTGGGAATAACCCAGCTAATGGTGTGATGATGTACAGCTGCTAGTCTTCCCGCTAGAACTATCCTGTGCTAACATTAACAAGTCGAAGTAATTTTTTTGTGGTAATCAACATTATGCCATAAATGCTGTCAATTGTGCTTAACTTGTGTTGAACCTGGAATGTTTCTTTAAACGTCAGTTCATTCACACTGAGATAAAGGGCAATAATCACATCAAATGCCTCCATATTTAGATTAGGGCTTGATATGGGTTGTCCAATAGTTCTTTCCTAAACAATACATTTAGTCTCCCCAAAGTTACATCCTTGATGAGCTATAATGAGTTTCTGTGCAGTCAGCTGAAATACAGTGTTCCCCAAAAGTATTTGGACACTTGAAAATGCATGAATATCATTGCATTAACTACAGTTGATTTAAACCTAGTGAACATATTTTTTTGTAAAATGCTTTGCTCGAAAAGTGGGCTTGTGCTATCTTTCTTTAAAAATAAATGCCATCTGGTTTGATATTTTGTGTAATGCAAAGACTTTTATACATTTTAAGTGTAGATAAAAGGAATATTTACAAATTTGGGTTACAATGAGGCACTTTTGTGGGACCAATCCGCAAACATTAAAATACTCACCATTGTACAGCCACAAGACGTAAGCAATATGCATGTTAACATGAGTTTAGTGTGATATTAATGCTTATTACAGTAACATTTTATATGTATAAAAAAACTAGAAGTGTATCCGTGTAGCAGTCCGCCGCACAAATATCAGTTTTATCAGAAGAAATAATGTAAGTGCTTTTTTTTCCCTTTTCTCCCCAATTTCGAATGCCCAATTCCCACTACTTTGTAGGTCCACATGTTGGCGCGGTTACTCACCTCAGTCCGTGTGGTGGAGGAAAAGTCTCAGCTGCCTCCACTTCTGAGACTGTTAATCCAAACATCTTATCACGTGGCTCGTTGTGCATGTCAACACGGAGACTCAGTGCATGTGGAGGCACATGCTACTCTCTGCAATCCACACACAACTTACCACGCACCCATTGAGAGCAAGAACCACTGTTTAGAGTATTTAGAGAACTACTCTACCCTCCCTAGCAACTGGGCTAATTTGGTTGCTTAGGAGACCTGGCTGGAGTCACTCAGCACGCCCTGGATTCAAACTTGCGACTCCAGGGGTGGTAGTCAGCGTCAATACTCACTGAGCTACCCAGGCCCCCAATGTAAGTGCTTTAATAAAATGATAAACTTCACTTTTCTGCCTTTAAATCTTTCAAAAATGGGCCCCATTGCCTTCCATTGTAAGTGCCTCACTGTAACCTCATAACATGACCACTCTGGATCTTAAGAGGGCCTGTTACTGTATTTTATTCCTGCTATCTTTTTTCATTCTCTCTATCTCTCATGATATTTTACCAGGCATATACCGAGCTCCACCTAGCTGATCTCGGTTGGTCTTCTTAATGACAATGTCTCAGGCCCATATACACATTCCACATAACTTAGAATGCAATGGAGGAAAACATGGTGGTCTTTCAGTCAACTCCATCAAACAGAATTGATGAAACTGGCAACAGAAAAGAAAATAACCGACATAGAGTTTAAAAAAAGACCCTCACTCAGCGAGGTGCGCTGACCTGTGGCAGAGAGGCTAATGTAACACACGCACAGCACAAGAAGGTCCTGCACTGGAATGCCGCTCTGTGTACATGTTTGGTATGAGTTGCTGATGTTCCGTCATGGTCCATGATTGTTTTTGAAGTCAAGAAAACGTCTCAAATTCTACTTTTTGGGTACTATGTCATGTACATTAGTTGGCTTTTTGTAGTTCAGAAACAGAGAAATGGAGGTGATCAATTTGGCTCTGGTTTTGGGAAGCTATTCAGAACTACAATTGAATGAATACTTCAAGAATATTAAACATTATGTTGTGTACATTAGAAATGAGCTGATCCAAATGGTTTTGGTTTTGTTTACAGTAATATAGCAGGCCATATCTGTTAAAGGAATGTTCCAGGATCAGTTCAACTGACAGCCTTTGAGGCATAATTCTTCGTGGTAATAAACATTAATCCAGTTGCCCTTGTTTATTCCTAAAAAAGCTAAAATTGCGGTTACGCTGAGTCGCTTACAATGGAAGTAAATGGGGCTAAAATAGACAATGTTTCAAAAGTATAACCACATTTTGTAAGTTATAAACATTATCTTAGCATGATTTTAGTGTGATAGAAACACTTACCTTATCTCTGTAAAGTTATATTCAATATTACCACCTCGTTGCCATGAACATGTAACATCAGTAAACCCTGGTAAACTGTTTTATCACACTAAAATCATATTAACATGCATAATGTCCACGTCTTGTGACTATACTTATAAAACAGTGTGTATTTTAATGTTTATGGACTGGCCCCATTCACTTCCATTGCCTTACTGTAACAGTTACTGTGAATATTTTGCTTTTTTAACATAAACAATGGGAAGAGTCGAAATTAATTTTTGTGTGCAAAGTGCTGTCGATTGAGCTTAACTTGTATTCAACACAGAATATTCCGTTAATGCAGAATTTCACATAAAACAAGGTGTTTGCTGGTGTTATTGCACAAATGGTACAATGTTTTTACATTTGTTGCATCTGGTCTCAAACCTTGTTCATTACGCAGCATTCTATATGACTTTCTTTTTCTTTTTTATTTATATGTTGTTGTGTTTTTTATTTATGACAAAATATATGCAAAACATGGCTGACCTCTGCAATATACACAGTATATATAACCCCATATATAAACAAGGTGTTTGCTGATATTATTCTAGAAATGTTACAACGTTATTATATTTGTTGGGTCATGTCTCTTTGATATGGTATTAGCCGATTTTTTTGACTTAAGCAGCTAATGATTCCCCAGGAGGCACTGTGTCATACACTTCTGTGGTTTCTGTTTCTCTCTCTCTCTCTCTGTCTGTCCCCCAGGCCAACAAACCTTGTGCTGGAAGCTTCAAATCCCATAATTACAAAGCTGACAGTTAACACATAGGTATGCTACCCTTACTGACTGGCAAAGAATGCAAACATCTTCTCCATGCAGCTGAGAGACGGGGGAGATGGAGGTTATGGTGCAGGTGCAGGAGTTGCCCCTCCACATCTCCTGGGGTTGTGGGGGCATACAGATCCATGACAGATCGGTCTCACCTACACACAACAGAGATATGGAGTTGTAATAATACCCTTAAAGGTATTGTGTTTTATTTAATTCTGAATCATCTTATCAAGTATCTGCCGTGAGCATTACATAGGCTATGGTGGAATGTTTTATTGGTAAATTGAGCAACAGAGGAAATCTCGTGAATTTGCAAAGTACTTTTCACAATACAAACTATAATTTGCTGAATTTTTCAACACACTAAAAAGAAGAAAAAAACAATCACAAACTTGAAATACAGGTCTGGCTTGTGTATACCGTAGGTGATTTGAGGTTGATTAGCTAGCTATCTGATGGTGCTGTCACTAAATCTCTAAGAGGGTGATGTCACTTTCATATCTTTTTCAGGATCATTTCTTTCACTAATAGCAGGTCAGGAAAAGGAAAAGTAAATATGATCTCTGAGGCTGACGAAAAATGTCCCTTTTAAGGATGCACTTAGGGAAGACAACTATGTGTGGCTGTCAATAAAACACATACCTATATTGACTGTAAAAAAAAATAATAATAAAAAAAATAAATAATCACAAATAAAATATGCAAAACATGTTGAAAAACTAATGATGGACAAAAAAATAAAAAATACAAAAATGAAGCAGCAAGGGATACTACACCATATAAAATATTCCATTACTAATATAAATACTGCTAGAAGAGTATAAATACTGCTCATGTTTCCCTCTTCCCTCCCTCGACTTGAATTACGTTTCTAATAGCGACTTCAAAACAGCTCACGAGAACGGTTTCCTAAGTGGAGAGTAGCAAAGCTTTGACCGCCCCCATGTGGTCTTATTAGGACACACGCATTAGTTTTGTTTCGTTCTTCAAATGTATAATGAAATATCAACGGTAAATACAATACTATTATTTTTAATAATTAAAATAAATATGAAAATGTTCACATAAAAAATATTATAGACTAATATTTGAAAGCTTTAACGTGTTAAGGCCAGTATTGCTGAAACCAATATCAAAATGCATTTGTGCTGTTATCATTTTGTGGATGTAATAATTTAAAGGTTTAAATAATTTTTTCCTAATATGGCCCTTCATTATATAACAAGATATTCTGTATTTGTAAAATGTGTTATGAATTTTAACATGCAGAATTGTGATCTAAACATTTGTTTTGTATGCCTGTTTTCAGGAAAATCAACTCAAACTCGTTAGTTGATTACAATTTATTTGTCTTTGCAAATATACATGTAAAAATATTATACATATGTACAAATATATATATATATATATAAATATTGTCTTTTGCAAATATACTTTGGAAATATGCAGAACTGCTGCTCACTGGATGTTTTTTGTTTTTGGCATCATTCTGAATAAATTCTAGAGACTGTTGCGTGTGAAAATCCCAGGAGATCAGCAGTTACAGAAATATTCAAACCAGCATAACTTGCACCAACAATCATGCCATGGTCACACTTTCCCCATTCTGATGGTTGATTAGAACATTATTTGAAGCTCCTGATCGTATCTGCATGATTTTATGCACTGAACTGCTGTCAAATGATTGGCTGATTAGATAATTGCATGAATGATTGTTGGTGCCAGACAGGCTGGTTTGAGTATTTCTGTAACTGCTGATCTCCTGGGATTTTCACGCACAACAGTCTTTAGAGTTTACTCAGAATGGTGCCAAAAACAAAAATCATCCAGTGAGCGGCAGTTCTGCGGATGGAAATGCCTTGTTGATGAGAGACGTTAACAGAGAATGGCCAGACTGGTTTGAACTGACAAAGTTTATGGTAACTCAGATAACCGCTCTGTACAATTGTGGTGAGAAGAATAACACCTCAGAATGGTTTTGATTTAGATTTTTTTATCTGTTGGTATTTGATAAGAGTCCATGATGCCATGAATCCGAAAAAGATGTACAGGACCTCTGGCAGAAAAACAGCCCCACAACATTCAAGATGCAGCACCACATTTGACTGTGGGCATTGGGTACTTTATCTTGTGTGTGCCTAAACCATCTCTGGTGTTTGAGGCCAAAAAGCTATTTTTTTGTTTCATCTGACTATAAAACCCAGTCGCATTTGCAGTTCCAGTAGTGTCTGCCAAACACACACACACACACACACACACACACACACACACACACACACACACACACACACACACACACACACACACACACACACACACACACACACAGAGTTGTGTTTCCATGTTTTATGGGGACTTTCCATAGACATAATGGTTTTTATACTGTACAAACTTTATATTCTATCCCCTAAACCTAACCCTACCCCTAAACCTAACCCTCACAGAAAACTTTCTGCATTTTTACATTTTCAAAAAACATAATTTAGTATGATTTATAAGCTGTTTTCCTCATGGGGACCGACAAAATGTCCCCACAAGGTCAAAAATTTCGGGTTTTACTATCCTTATGGGGACATTTGGTCCCCACAAAGTGATAAATACAAGCTCACACACACACACACACACACACACACACACACACACACACACACACACACACACACACACACACACACACACACACACATGTTGTGTTTCCATGTTTTATGGGGACTTTCCATAGACATAATGGTTTTTATTCTGTACAAACTTTATATTCTATCCCCTAAACCTAACCCTACCCCTAAACCTAACCCTCACAGAAAACTTTCTGCATTTTTACATTTTCAAAAAACATAATTTAGTATGATTTATAAGCTGTTTTCCTCATGGGGACCGACAAAATGTCCCCACAAGGTCAAAAATTTCGGGTTTTACTATCCTTATGGGGACATTTGGTCCCCACAAAGTGATAAATACACGCTCACACACACACACACACACACACACACACACACACACACACACACACACACACACACACACACACACACACACACACACACACACACACACACACACACACACACACACACACACACACACACACACACACACACACACACACACACACACACACACACACACACATAATGGAGAAGTAGGTTACATCAATCTGCTCAGTCAATGAGAGTTTGTCTGGGTGGTCAAGCGGTGAGATTTTTCCCATTGTAAAATAATCCCCGGGTTCTAATCCACTCAGATGCAACTTTATATTTTAATAAACAAAGATTGCATCTGCACTTCAGTGGATGTATATCTTGAGTTGGGGCACATTTGTTTGCTTTTTTCTTTGCAATTTGACTGTAAATGAGCGAGCTGCAGAACACAAACAAAATCTCAACAAAATTGGTTAGATATTATCAATTTCTAAAAGAGATAAATGTCTTTAAACAGCAGCTAGTTTTTCTTTCAACATAAACACTTTTTAATTCATGAATTACTATTAATGTCAATTAAGTCACAATAACAGAATCTAAGATTTAAAGTAGGCTAATATGTACCTTAACATGAACTTCTGTCAAAATATTACTGTATCCAAGAAACATGGGATGCTATATGAGATTTCAAGAAGACAACAGGATTTCTTAATAATAATAATCATAATAATAAAAAGGCAGAGGCTATTTGCACTAAGTGTAAATAGCATCATATTTGCACTAAATGCAGATAGTGTTAGACAGATACTATTTGCACCTCTAGTTAAAAACTAACAGGGCATCACAGCAGTGAGTTGATTCTAAGTCCCACAGACACCCCACCTATCACATAATATATTAATTGTATTTATTATTATAAACAGTATTGAAGAAAAATATTAAAATTGGCAACAGGATAGGGAAAACTGGGTCAAAAGGAGGATTAGAACACAGGTCATAGGAAAAAGTACATACACACTATCTTATCACATTAAGCCATTGTACAGACAAAAAGAGCAGTTTGTTTTTAATTTATTTGCTTCATCCAGACTATTTTAGTTCAAATTGCTTCACTGTGTGGCATGTATTTATACCTAGTGCAAATAGTCACTCAGTGATAATGTTAATAATAATGTTATTTTCTTGATATTATTGAAGTTTCTAATGCTTTCTATCTTTAATACGTTGAGATGCAAGCAAAAAGAGCACAGGCGAAAGCTTCTTTAACACAATACGCATGCGCGAGAAGTTCTTTTCACGACCAAATAAGATGTAAATGGTCCATTTTTGTGGGTGTGAATGGAAGCAAGGCTTCCATTGAAGCAAATGATTCCGCCCCCTCTGCTCTACCATTGGTCAAAACTCACGTCACTCAAAGCTTTGGGATTTGTCATTGGTCCTATCAGTGATACCGAGCGCGTACTTCCATGACGTAGAGGCTTGAACTTCCTGTACTAGAAGATGATTAGTTGATTCTGAAGTCAAACATGAGGTCTTGATTTCTATTGGTTAGTTTGGGCACGCCTGTCCCCTATTGCCGAAATCCCACATTTGAAGGTTAAAGACAGTCTGTGTCCATCACACTACTAAACAAGTCGCCGTTACTCGCCAATCGGTCTACCGTTTTACTTTTCATTTACACAAATATAAACACAGTACCATGTCGATATTTGCTGAAGTCCCGGAGGCTGCCCCTGTCGCAGTATTTAAGCTGTCAGCAGATTTCCGTGAAGATCAAAATCCAAACAAGGTGAATCTAGGAGTCGGAGGTGAGATGCGCATTATTATTCCTATATAAACACACATATCATACATATATTTATCTTGTATCAGAGTCTAACTGTAGTAGATGCACACACATATGAGACGTCTATCTCTAAATAAACATGCATATACACAGTTGCATGTTTTAAAACCCATGCACACTACGTTCATCCTCTTTCAGTGACAAGAAAACTCACAAGTTACTTGATCCCACCTTTCAATTGCATTTAAATACAGTCTTTTTTCTTTAATGGGATGAAATAAGGCAAATTTTGTACTTTGTACTATTGTACTTTTTGTATTGCTTTTATAATGATGAGACATGGCCACATGCACATGATCACAGATGAAACAGCACCATTGACATATGGCAAGCATACTGATCTGACATAATATGTCATAATAAGTGCCAAAGTATTGGTATCGGCACATACAGAATAAAATAAGCAGAATCTTAGTCATAGACTTATGCATTATTATTGCTGTGATTAATATGTTTCAGCTGGCAACAATCCTTTTAACCCTAACTGATGCAGTGTTTAGCGTCTCATTTTTTAAACAGAAGGGACAAATTATTGTCATTATTGTCAATTGTATAGGTATCCATCTGGTAAGTAGCTGTGCAGCGTGTAAACTTTACTGTCCACTGTACAAGCCTCTAGAGGCAGTGTTATGATCTGGGGTTGCTTCAATTGGTCAGGTCTAGTCTCAGCAACATTATGTGGCAACAAAATGAAGTCAGCTGACATCCTGAATGTACTGGATGACCAGGTTATCCCATCAATGGATTTTTTTCTTACCTGATGGCAAGGGCATATTCCAGGATAACAATTCCAAGATTCATCGGGCTCAAATTGTGAAAGTGTCATTCAGGGAGCATGAGGAATAATTTTCACACATTAATTGGTCACCACAGAATCCTGACCTTAACCCCATTGAAAGTGTTTGTGATGTGCTGGAGAAGACTTTACAGAATGGTTCGACTCTCCCATCATCAATACAAGATCTCGGCCCAAAATTAATGCAGTTCTGGACAGTTTGGATCGCTTTGATGACTTCACTATTATTCTGCAAATTGAAAATTTGTAATAATAAAGAAATTTGTGCAATCTTTTGACTGGAAAGGCATATGTGCAGTGATCTGACATTAAACTAAAGGCATTGCAGTCAGCTCCAGAGGCATTTAGAGTTTCTAAATATATAGCTAGCATGAAAATATATAGTCAGTCTCAACCCCTTTGTTCTTCAGATTATAATTTTGTCTTGAAAATTGAAAGGCTTGAAAAGACACAACCGTATATTGATTAAATAGTATCTGCTGTATAGTATCTAATTGTCTCTACTAACTACTCAATCAAAGGTTTTATATCTTTAGCAAGGGTTGAAGTTAGTCTTCCGGCTGTGGTTGTTTCTATTGGAGTTAACTGTGGATGAATAGATTGTGTTATGTCAACAGTATTATTGTGTTGGGTCAGTCGTCATCTGCTGTGTAGTCATTCCTGATATGTGTTAGGAGAGCTTGACCTCTGAGGATTCTGCAAGGATTATCTTTATCTTCTGTGTTTCCTGACACCCTTCTAAGACCGCACAACTGCTGTGGTTTTGAGCCACATTAAAGCCAAGGATGAAAAGTCAAAATCCCTGAGTCATGATTGTGTCGACTGTTTTTTTTGAACACCTCCCCCACCTGAAATGTGGTCCTTTCTCAGCGTCATCGCTGAAATGATAATCCCTCTTGAGCAACACAGAGAACACTGATTTCATGTGCTTTCAAAAGCCATTTACAATGTGTAACTAAATCATGTCAGTTTTGTAGAAAGGAGGACAAACATCTGCAGAAGATTCGTAGGAATGCTATTTAGCTGAGTGTACTGTTGTTATGTACTGATATGAGGAATAACAATAAGACAGATCCTAATAATTGTTCTCAGAAGGTGACAAATAATTTAACTGTTGCCCTTAGGTAAAAGTTCACAGATAAATCAAAGACCTGATCTGATAAAAAGGAGCAGTTAAGGAGGGACTGTTATTGATTACTGAAATTCAGGATTCTGAAAAATGCTAATCAGAATTTTGCCTTTCTGTTGTTAAGGAGTCTTATTTTTAAGGGATACACCGATGTATCGGCTGCCGATATGTATCGGCCAATTATTGACCAAATTAAAAACCATTGGCACATCGGTTATATGCATGAAAATGGCTATGTGAAAAACTGATGGTTTATTTATAATTAATTAGTAACTCACATTGTAAAAACTCTGTGAATTTAAATGCACAATCCAGAAATAATAATAATCACATTATGTAGAAGGGTTTGCACTCCTAAGAACATGCAATATTTACATGCTTTTGTACGTCTTTGTACATTTTTAAAGCATAATTCCAAAGTAAAAGTGATCTGATGGCAAAATATCAGTATCAGCTTATGTTTTTTTTTTTGTTTTTTAATTGGTATCGGTATCTGCCAAAAATGTCCATATTTGTGCATCCCTACTTTATTTTTTACATTCTCACCCTCTTCTTCTCTTTAGCATACAGGACAGATGAATGTCAGCCCTGGGTTTTACCTGTGGTGAGAAAAGTGGAGAAGATAATCGCTGAAGATCATAGTTTGAACCACGAGTACCTGCCCATCCTGGGCCTGCCGGAGTTTCGTTCCAGCGCATCTAAGATCGCCCTGGGTGATGACAGTCCTGCCATCAAGGAGAACAGGGTCTGTAATTATATGCTTGATTTGATCATCTGTATTAATAACATGCAAAACAATCAAATTTGTTTTTTAATCATTGGCTTTAGGCAAAGTTTAAATGCTTCACATATGTTACATTCAGACAGTGTCCAAAATTAAAACTCACCAAGTGCCAAATTATTTTCAAAATATACTTTGATGAGTTGGCTCGTAACTTTCTTAGAAAATGCACAATGCATGATATTGTAAGAACAAATCTGAAAATCTGTAAGAATCTAAATCTCGCTTATGTCTGTGATGTGAGAAGGCAGAGTCTACTAAAGAACTTGCATGTCTTCTAACAGCTTTTACAATCAGAAGTTCATCTAGGAGGTTTTTTTCTCCATCCAAAGTTTCAGCCGCCATTGATAGGAATGGCAGAAGGTTAAATGTTGGACTTTGTTTACATATGTTCTCTAGTTTCAACCAGGATCATTCTGATGTCAAAGTTTCTGATGTTTTTATCGCAGGTAGGAGCTGTACAGTGTTTAGGTGGTACTGGTGCTCTCAAGATTGGAGCAGAGTTTCTTCGGCGGTGGTACAATGGAACCGACAACACAAAAACTCCAGTTTATGTGTCTGCACCCACATGGGGTGAGGACTGGACCTAATTGCAAAGAGGAAATACTACATTGAGGAAATTGTATTTCTAATATGTAATTTATTATGCTACATTATTAGCCTCAAAAGATGAAGTTCCATTAAATAAAAGGATTTGATTTATATTTAACAAAATTTGGTAACACTTTACAATAAGGTTGGATTTGTTAACGCTAGTAAATTGTTAGTAAACTTGATTAATATTAATTTTTAAAGATACAATGTTTAATTCAGATTGTTTAAAAAAAATATATATTTTAAAAATGTATTTGTATATGTTAAAGAATAAAGATGAACTAAGGCAAGTCAAGTTTATTTATATAGCACATTTCATACACAATAGCAAATGAAAGTGCTTTACATAAAAAAATTATAAAGAAAATATAAGATACACTTTAAAATCAACAAAGAAATAAGAATAAAACGTAATTAAATAAATGAAAGTAAAAATTATTCAAATTAATAATAATTTTAAGATATAATTCTAAGATCAATAAGTGCTGAAAAAGTATTGTTCATTGTTATTTCATGTTAATTAATGTACTCAAGCAATGTTAACAAATACAACCTTATTGTAAAGTGTTGCTAAAATTGCATTTACTGTATATATGTGTTATCTCCACTATTCTGATTGAGTGGACTTCTTCCTTACCTATAACATCTCTATTGCTAAATTAGCACCACCATACAATTTCCATGAAAGCTTGTTGCCTTTCATTCTAGAGAACCATAATGCAGTTTTCTCTAACGCTGGATTTGAGGATATCCGACCGTACAAATATTGGGCCGCAGAGAAGCGTGGACTTGATCTGGCAGGTTTTCTGGGTGACCTTGAGGTTAGCAGCAGTTTACGTCATTCCATTGTCTTCAACAAAACAAGGTCTTCTCAGTGTTTTATATATCAGCTATTGATACAAGTTATATAAAATTGTTTTATTATGTGCAGAAAGAAGTGTCTGAAATCAGTTTGCATTGTCAACATGGAAAAAGTGCTGTGGTTTGCTTCTTGTATTATTTTTTCCTTTTTCTTGGAACACTAATTGGTGTGCTAATAAAGCGCAATGCAAACAACCGATACAAAATCTAAATCAAATGACAAGTGATGAGCAAAATAACATTTTGTCAGTCGCTTATGTTCTATCCTATTTCTGCGGTGTTGTGCTTTGTAGCTCTGCCCACAATGGAATCTTATTGGTCCAAATTCCTGTTCCACATATCTAAATATTATTCATCAGATATCTTCTGGTTGGCTGTGATTGTGTTCTGTCATAATGCATTTTCGCATTCACTGTGGACAGACAAATTACTTTTTGCTTGAAACTTAATCCTAAGCAGTGGAGCACTTTGTTTGAACAAGGCATAACGCAATAATCCGTTTAAAGATAAATATTTGATCTGTACTATCTGATTGAAACAGTGTCTTTCCTGTTTAATCCCTGTCAGAGTGCGCCTGATCACTCCATCTTTGTGCTGCATGCTTGTGCTCACAACCCCACTGGTACTGACCCCACCCAGGAACAATGGAAGCAGATCGCTGAAATAATGAAGGTGAGATACTCAGAACAACCCCCACATCACCTGACTGTGAAAGGGCAGGTTCAGAAACATTGGATCAGATGGCACAAAAATGTATCTTAATTGCATATAATCTACCAATAAGACATTTAAGACTCAACTACAGCCTTCAATTACAGCCTACTATTGTCCAAATGTGAACTGTTTACAGTATTATAAATAGAAAATTATTGTGTAATTACAGAATGCCAAAAATAATATTATGCAGGACCCTAAAAATGTTCCTAAAAAGGGTGCCAGTGGATCTGTAATTTGCCTTCTTAAATGGCAACATTCTTAAAGGTAAATATGTTGTTTGCTCACTTTCATTTTTTCTAATTTCCTGTCTCTTCAGCGGAAGAATCTATTTGCCTTCTTTGATTCAGCCTATCAGGGTTTTGCCTCAGGAAATTTAGAGAAGGATGCTTGGGCTATTCGCTACTTTGTGTCCCTGGGTTTTGAATTGTTCTGTGCCCAGTCATTCTCCAAGAACTTTGGCCTGTACAGTAAGTGGTTCAAATGGAAAGATGAGGGTGAATTGGATGTTCTTAGCTGTATCTGTGTGCAGAAGGATTAGATTTTTTTAACCTGACTCCACAGATGAGAGAGTGGGGAACCTGACCATTGTAGGCAAAGACCAAGAGAATGTAAACCGTGTATTGTCTCAAATGGAGAAGATTGTTCGAATTACATGGTCCAACCCTCCATCCCAGGGTGCACGTCTGGTTGCCATCACACTCAACAGCCCTGAACTCTTTGCTGAATGGTAAACGCAGTTAAAATGTTCCAATTTATCATCTAATTTATCAGCATTTTGTTTTCACACAATAAAGGTATTTATATTTGTTAAAAAATATATATTTTGATCTTGTTGATCTGAACATATTCATGAGGTTCACCCATGTTACTTCTCTTAATATTTTGGCTAGAGGTGATTATAGTTTGGATTTTTTTGTATCTCTCCACAGGAAGGACAACGTAAAGACAATGGCAGATAGGGTCCTGTTGATGCGTGCTCAGCTGAAGGAAAAACTGATAGCCCTTGGAACTCCAGGAATCTGGGAGCACATCACTGAACAGATTGGCATGTTCAGCTTCACAGGACTGAACCGTAAGCATCTCCATCTATAGCTCTTCCCCTCTTTGTGTATTCATCTATCCACTGCTGGAAATACCCTGTATGTTAAAACATGGTAAATTCCAAAGCTAGTAATTAAAAACCACAAAGAGAATAAGTCCATATATACTGAATATATAGAAGATAAAAATGGAGTTCATTAGTTGTCTTTGTGTAAACTTTTGGTTAAAGTCATCAAGTTTATATACAGTGGCCACAAAAGAATTTGGACACTTAAATCACACTTAACATAGACAGTTTGAAAATCATTGCCGTGGATAAGAAAATATCATACCAAGCGACATTTATTTAAAGCGAGCACAACTATATCTTTCAATTTCAGAAAGATGTTTGTTAGGTTTAAAAGAATGAATAGTATTGATATACTGTATTTGCACACTTTCTGTTTGTCAAACATTAGTGGAACATGTCCATAGTTTATTTGGTGAACTACACCTGTGGTTCCTCTGCAAGGACACCTGTCTGAAGCAGGGACTGAAAACCAAAACCAAAAGCAAAATGTTTTCCACAACGTTACCAAAAACATGAACGAAATCCATTTCAATTGGTCCTGGTGAAAACGTTATATCTGAATGTTGGTAACCGGTTAAAAGCCTGTTTTGTTTTTATTTATTTTATTTTTTTATGAAACCGAAGTCTATATGGTTTATTATAGTTAATGTTCAGAATTACACCAAATCCTGTTGCCCAAAAATTGAGGATTCTCTCTTTTTAATTGAACGTGATTAGCATTTGCTTATGTGCAAGGAAACGAATACTAAATCGATAATAAATCCCAATAATAGGGCTGCAACTAAAGATTAATCTAATGATTGTTAGAATGATTATTTGACTATTCTGTGATTATTGCAACGATTAATCATTAGCTCTTAAACGATTATCCTGCTGGTTGTATTAAATGTGCTTACTAACAATAAAGAGGAAAAAAATTTTTTTTTAAAAATACCTCTAAATGACATTCAACTGAATCAAGGGGGAAAAAATACTTTTTATAAGTTTCATTCAGTAAATAAATTAACTGCAAAAAATCCTATTGTTTTCCACATAAAAACTTCTAAAAATCCTTAAAACAAGATACTAAATGTATTGAGAAGCAACATATAAGATATTTAAAGGGGTCATGACATGAGAAACCAAATTTGCCTTGATCTTTTGGTATATAAGAGGTCTTTGTATCATCCTGCAAGTAAACGTCCTGCAAGTTTAATATTTTAAGACGTCCTCCCCATTCTAAACGAATCATTTATTTAATCAAACTCAAAATACAGCTCGTTCTGGATTCATGGTTAGAAGTGACGTGTCGGTTAGAAGTGACGTAACAGCGTTTGCATATGACCGCCTCCAGCGCAAGACAACTACGCTCATTTCGTATCGCCGTGCGCTTCACAAGTGTTCAGTCGATGGACAGCGAGCTCTGACAGAGACTACTTGTGCACAGGAAAATTACGATGCCACACAGATGTGCTGTTCCTGGCTGTGGTCAAACAAAACCTCTGAATAAGCAGCCGAAAGATCCAGACGTCAGGGAAAAATGGATGCAGTTTATTTTTTGCGGACGTTCCAGTCACGGCAGTGTTAACTTAAGCGTTTGTTCTGTACATTTTAAGGATGACTGTTTTGAGAACAAATCTCAATATGATGCTGGCTTTGCCAGAAAACTGTTGCTCAAAGATAAGTCCGTGCCGACTATTCTGGGAACAACGACGACGCAAACTGTAAGTAATCTATTTTAAACTTTAAACTACTTTTTAAAGCGCAATTTCATTCATTATGAATAATCACAGTGTTTTTACTTAGTTTACTTGCATATTGTTCTGGCTGGGAGCGTCAATAATTGATACATAGGCACTGACGTTAGCCAATCATAACAGTGGGCGTTAACACTGAAGTCTTAAATGGAAACGCCCCCAAAACAGACTGTTTGAATCAGAGGATGAGAAACAGGGTGGGAAAAGGTCATAAATCACTAGATTTTAAAAGTTTTTCTTAAAAAAAAATATATTAATACTATAATTGCACCTAAGGGAACATAATAATACAATAAAAAAAACCATGTCATGACCCCTTTAAGAGAATAAGTGAATGTATTTTACAGTAAGTGTATAAAAGTGTATTTTTTCACTTGGTTATAATTCTGCAAATGCAGTAAATACTAAAAGTACTTATATTCAAGATCTATTCTCTAAAAGAAAGTATAAATATCTTATATGCTGCTTCTCATGGCAATGCATCATTTTAAAGGATTTTTAGATATTTTAAAACATTTGTATTTTTTCCTTTATATTCAACATTCTCAGATAACAGTTTTTTTCTTCAGCAGTACAGCTGCTAAAAATAATGTACGTTGTTTTAAAAGAGTTTTACATATTTATATTGTAAAACAAGCCAAAACAAAAATGTATTTTGTTGCAGTGTATTATGGGGTGAAGACTACCCTCTCTCACCTTTCTGTTCACTTCAGTCCATCTTTAAATCACAAAAAAACTAAAAACTCTCTCTTATTAATAAAGCTGCGTATTGCCAATTTTCTTCACAATAAGAAATGCACAGTGACATATATTATGTTCAATAAGTCACGAGTCAATACATTATAATCTATCTGCAGCAAGCGTGCACGCTCGTGGGACGAGCATTCCCGTGACAGAGTGTGCATCAGCCGGATGTAGTTTCAATCTCTCCCCCTTAGATCGGGATATTTGTGCAACTCATAGAAGAGGTGCTGACCACACAGAAAAATGCCAGTTTTGGAGTTTGTAGTTATGTACATGATCTGCTTACATATTATTTTGACTTTAATAAAGCTATAACGCATTAAATATAACTGCATTTAAGATGTAACGTCGGGGTGTTTCCTTTAAAGATGCTGGACACGCAAGTTTTGCTCCAGCTCCACTTATTCCACAACGAGAGTGCTTCTGTATTTACTTTGCATTTTTGCATTAGAATTCCCTCATACTTTGCGATCTACATCACCTGAAAGTTTAGAGTGCGTCTGGACTGTGATCTGTGTAATTCTTCCTCTCCTCAGACAGGTCGATAACGTTGACTTATCGTTTCAGCCCTACACAATAAATGACCTTGGCACCACATGGTTCCAAGTAATAGAAAAAATGGCTAAGAAAAATCAAGTTAGGCGTGAGAAAAGGTATAGCATTTGAAAAGGTATAGCATTTGGTTGCAGATGCCTCTTGGTTTGATATTTTGTTGCAGTGGCATTTACATTTTTAAGTATGACTTAAGTGTTTCAAGATTACTATTACATACTTTAGAATTTATTTTGTTTTCTGTTTTACAGCTAAGCAGGTGGAGTATATGGTGAAGGAAAAGCACATTTATCTAATGGCGAGCGGTCGCATCAACATGTGCGGCCTCACCTCCAAGAACATTGACTATGTTGCTGAGTCCATTCATGAGGCTGTCACTAAAGTCCAATAAGCATCTCTTTCACACTTCCTGTATGTGATTATGTCCGCAGGAACATACACACACACACACACACACACACACACACTTCACTCACAAGCTTTTGCTGGTCTAATTTAATAAGCAGCAGTTGCACATCATGTTTTATCTCCTTCAGTCATAAAGAAATGAAATGGTCCCAGAATATATATATATATATATATATATATATATATATATTTGTGTATTAGCCACAACATTAAAACCACCTGCCTAATATTGTGTAGGTCCCCCTCATGCCACCAAAACAACGCCAACCTGCATCTAAGAATAGCATACTGAAATGATGTTCTTCTCACTACAATTGCACAGAGCGTTATCTAATTTACCGTAGACTATGTCAGTTCGAACGAGTCTGGCATTCTCTGTTGACCTCTCACATCCACAAGGTGTTTCTGTCCACAGCACTGCTGCTCACTATATATATATATTTTTTTTTTGGCATCATTCAGAGTAATATATATATATATATATATATATACACACATACATACACACACACACACCAAACGTTTGGAATAATGTACAGATTTTGCTGTTTTGAAAGGAAATTGGTACTTTAATTCACCAAAGTGGCATTCAACTGATCACAAAGCATTGTCTGGACATTACTGATGTAAAAAACAGCACCATCACTATTTGAAAAAAAGTCATTTTTGATCAAATCTTGACAGGCCCCATTACCAGCAGCCATCACTCCAACACCTTATCCTTGTGTAATAATGCTAAATTGCTAATTTAGTTCTAGAAAATCACTTACATTTACATTTATGCATTTGGCAGACGCTTTTATCCGAAGTGACTTACAGTGTACTTATTACAGGGACAATCCCCCCCGGAGCAACCGTTGAGTGCCTTGCTCAAGGACACAGTGGTGGTGGCTGTGGGGATTGAACCAGTGACCTTCTGATTAACAGTTATGTGCTTTAGTCCACTTTGCCACCACCACTTGCCATTATATCAAAATGTTTTGAGTTGAGTTGCCACAGTGCAATAGACTGGCATGTCTTAAGGTCAATATTTGCTCTAAAATGGCAAAAAAGAAACTCTAGAATCTCTAGAAACGTGTCAGTCAATCATTGTTTAGAGGAATGAAGGCTATACAATGCTTGAAATTGCCAAAAAACTGAAGACTTCATACAAAGGTGTACACTACAAGTCTACAAAACTGTCATTGCTGCACGTGGAGCAATGACAGTTTTTCACGTTATTAATGTCCTGACTATACATTTTGACCAGTTGAATGCCACTTTGGTGAATAAAAGTACCAATTCCTTTCCATAAGAAAAAAATAAACTCCAATTCCAAACTTTTGGCCGCCATGTAATGTATATGTACATATAAAGTATACAAATTCTTGTCAGTTTCCTTTTGCCTTTTTCCTGTGTTTCAGAGAGAGTACATTTAAATATTCTTGTTAGTGTTCATTTAAATCTTGTTTGTATAAATAAGCACTTTGTGGTGGGATTATGGCATTTAAGGAATTGTCAGTAATATATGAGTTGAATGTCTTTCTCTGGATTTCTTTAACCTAAGTATCCAGTGTGAATGAGTTTTTCCTTAGATTAATTTCATGCAGGTTTGTGTAACTGAATTAGAGTTATATGACCAACCCTGAGCTGGCGGGGTGGAAGGACAACGCAGAAGTAGCCCTGTCTTATATTGATTTTATTGTCATGTCTCCGAAGGTTTCATTGTATTGAGTGCATGACTGAAGGATAATGTGCGTGTTTCATGGTGTATGTGTCTGTATGCGCTGTTTAAAACGCTGAACATGCTTACAGAGATGGCTTGAATAGAACTTGAATGACTAGGGGCATTATACTGTGTTTCACTGATAATTGCACTGATTTATTTGTCATCTGATGCTCATACTTCAAATTAAATGGTTTGAAGCAATCATGAAATCAAATTTTGCTTACTAATTTTCTCATTATATGTCAAGTTACTAAATTACTTGTGTTCTTTTATATTGCTCCAAGACATCAACTAAATGTTCAGGGACAGTTGTCTCATAAAGTTGACTGCATATAAATGAGAGAATAAATTGTCAAGCAGTGTTCAAAAAGCCATCTGGAAGCTGTTTGAGTGAATTTTAGGTTTAACATATTCCTTCAAGCTTTTCCAGCATGACTTATGTGCTGGAAACACTGGTTTATGAAGACCTCAGACATTGTTTTGCACTTTATAAGATGTCTTTTTAATCTGCTGATTCTGGTGCATCACTTCAAATGTTCAAGCTCATTTCTCCATTGCATTGTTTAAAGAATGTCCAGCCATTAGTCAAAGTACAGTTCACTCTCCCACCCAGCTTAGTCTCATAAGGTCTAACCTATAAGATTATAAAGCTCTGTGTGCACAAATACTCTAATAAAAGTGCATTGAAATTAAACAGTGTAAACATGTTGACTCATGTTTTATTAGCACATTTTATCTATTTAATGGTGACCTTTTTGACACCATGACTTGCTGCTGAAATTATTAACAGGAAAAATTACAGATACTGTAGCGCTCTGAAGCATTGAAATAGCCATGCACCCTCATTCCAAAACCCGCCCTCCAAAGATAATTTTGAGACCAAAACCAAGCAAAAGAGCAGCATTGTTTGTTCCTGTGGATGTCACATTCACCAGTGGCACAATAGCGCCCTCAACTGACAAACATTATGATTCATAGCCTCAATGATCCGCTTCTATGAGAACGAGTAAAATGATTGATAGGCGAAAGCGTCCTATCCGTGGACACATTTTTGTTAGCGGTTTACTAAGTCTGTCTTAGTAATCTATCGCAGAGACTGGTGAGATATTTCAGGAAACTTAATATCTTTAAGGGAGTAAGAACATTTTTTGCCCACTTTTCCATGAAAAAACGAATTAATAAAAAATAAGAAAAAACACTTTTTGCACCTTTAACTGTTTAGTGTGTAAATATAATAAAAAAATATTTTCATTTGAATATCAGCCAGTTTGCATGTTGATATTTATCACCATTAGAGCTAGGTATCGATTTAGAATTCCCCATATGATTCAATTCTCATTCACAAGCGCTTGATTCGATTTCAATACAATTTGATTTGATTCTGATTTATTTGGGATATTTGAGTTCTAATGTCCATTTTGATTACATATGAAAGAAATTCTCAGCTAATGCTGTAAAGTATACACGGAACCTTCTAAATTATGAAAATATTGCTTAAAATTGACAGTAGTGGCCAATCTATCAGAATTTTTTCTTTGTCCTTGTGTTTCAATTACACAAGGAATAGTTCACCAAAAAATTAAAATTTGCTGTCTTCTGTTTCTGTCTTCATCAAAACAGAATTTAAGATTTTTGGGATTTCATTTCAGGCCTCCTCTAATCAGTGCAAGTGAATGTCCTCCATTTTTTGCATCAAAATATTCAACATGACTCCAGGTGACAAATTATATTCTTCTGAACCTAAACGATTGAAAAAACTTTCCCTATCATCTCGCCTAGCTTTACTCTATCCTCCCATGTTAATATTACCAAAAAGAAAAAAAAAAACCAAATAAAATAAATCATGTGACCAAGCTAACTTAAATTAACTGAGTTGATTTAACCAAAAAAGTGTCTTGTCAGCTCTACTTTATCCATTTAGTTTCATTTGTTTTGTTAACTGAAACTGGAAAGAGGATTTCTAGTTCCAAGCATGCTTTGCATGGGACTCGACAGGGAGTGTAAATGTTAAAATTAAGTATAATTGTATGTGCAAGATCAGTATAAAGGGGGAGACTTGCTAGTGTTTATTGTTTTGTTTAGATCTAGATGAATTTCAGTTATGGTGTAGTTTTGGGGGTTACTATCATTGTAAAGAGTGGAGCTTGAGCCTATGTTGAGGACTGATACATTTTGAGTATTTTACATATTGCTGTGCTAACCATAGCATAGTGACCAAGTTGCACTCAGTAATGCTTCCCACCAGCATGTGTTTAGCATGCTGACATTTCCTGTCCTGGCTAGCATATCACTAAATGAGTTTCAATTATAGTTATTTTGACATGTTAAATGTTGTTGGGTTTACTTGATCCAGTTAGGTTCCCTCTACTTGAAGTATTTAAGTTGAAATTACATGGTAATTTTAATTTAAGACCACTCATTTAAAAAATGCGGAACCAATGTCCATAATTGAGCCAAAAGAGTTATTTTTTGAGTGTGTTATAAAAAAAAACATCACAGTTATCAGCTTACTTTCTTGGCACAAAATACAAAACTATAAATATTGACTGTGAATAAAGTAGTGTGATGCATTGATATTTCCTAGTTCAAGCTGTTAATACTGACCTTTAACCCCCAAACATTTAAATGTAACATGGTTGAATGGTCATTGCACTAAACGTTTTTTGAAAGAGCCCTCTCTTGTGGTTCCCAATCTCCATGGTGGGAAAATATGATCTCTGCATAGTTCAGCAGTAACCTTTCCAAATGAAATTATTTGTAAAAATAAATCCTGATATTTTCAATCACTAATGGTACTTTTAAATGCAGTTGGTTCTGAGTGATTGAGATGCCCTATGTAGACACTCTCCATGATGTGCATATTCAAGGAATGTGTTCTGTCTCAAAATAACAACTAGCAAATCTTTTCATCCTGAAATAGCCAAGCAGTTTTAAGACCTCATTGAACTTAATCACTCAACTGAAATCAGCATCTAAAGTTAGCAGGACTGAGTTCCCATGGTATAGGTCTTCTGCGTATACATTTTTTGAAGGGGTACCATAAAAGCCTTTTTGTGTAATCATTATTGTTTAACTATGTTGTATTTGAACAGAGATTGACCTTTAAAGACCTGGTTTTAAAAAGATGGACAAGGATAAAGTCAGAGTCATCACACGACAACACAAATTTGAGTCAGTGCTCTCTTTATTGAGAGGGTAGTGGTACGTTTCATTCTAAAATACCGCACCAAGATGTAATCTAATCAATAATTGATATAATTATAGCATTTTCTCCTTATTATCAAATACACAATTCATAAATGTTATTTACATTTTTTTAAATAGAAGTCTTTGTAAACTCTGTAGAAACATATAGTGTATCTTTCCCTCTGATAACCCACCATACAGAGAGTGTGTGCTGAGAGTGTGTGTGCTGATTTTCTTCCTGTCCTTAGCAAAACCCCACAGTTTAAGGCTTAAATATCCACGTCACACAAGAATGTGTGTGTCTCTCTGTGTGAGTTTAGAGTGGATTTTGTCCATGTGTTGTCTAAACCGTCTGATACGGAGTGGTTTGTGTGGATGTGTTCTATTGGTGGGCTGATCCAAATGTCAGAATGCATCACTCGTTCCTCCCTCCCTGCAATGCAGCACTGTGATGTCAACGTGCTGCCCCCTCTCTCTCTGTCTCAGCATTTGCTCTCTATACAGTGGGTTTAGCTCACAGTATTGCACAACGCAAAGTGTCCGTGTGGCCTAAAAACAAGCAGGCACATTCAGTTCACTTCAGATAATCAAGATGCAAAGCAACTTTTAAAAAAGGGGTAATAAAAAGGGGTAATAATTTGTAGCTTGGTTATTATTGCTATTAAATACTATTAAATTCTACTACTTGTAATAAATATCAGAGGGGAAAAAACAGATATCCAGTGGTTTCAAGCATGAGTCTTTGTGCTTTCTGTTGTAGACTCCATAGTGGGGTCATAGGTCAGTGTTAGCAGTGTTCTAACAGCTCAGGGGGAAAAAGAGGCAGGTAAATTCGGAATGGAAAATTAGCGTACTACTTACTGAATACTATTCTGCACAGTATACACTAGGCTATTGCCTACTATATATATATATATATATATATATATATAAAAAAACTTTATTGTAATGTCCCCTTTGTTAAGGGTTTATAAAGGGGTTTATTAATGACTAATAATTCATTTCCAGATGCATTATAAATAATTTATATGCAGTAATGGCAACATGCATAAAAGGCAACTTTCATCCCATACTTGCCAAATAGTGTTACATCTACTTACATATTATTCATACTTGCAGTATATTAATCAAAAGCATAAAAAGACCCAATTCATGATTATGTCACAATGTAGCAATAAAGATTATTAATAATGAGATTAAAAAAGAGGGATTATGCCATTTTGCTACAGTCCGCTTTGTGTTTATATGCTATTTATTATTGTAATGTCATGACTCACTTGTATTGCCACTTGTCATGTTGATGTCAAAAGAGTGGTTTTACTTTTCAGGTCTTCATGTTATTAAGCATTTATAACTTGTGAGGTAAAATGGGTCAATATTTGTCAGGTATTGCATGAAATTGAGCCTTTTTATGCATGTTATTATAACCACATCTAAATGATTTAGTAGTCATTAATGAACCCCTTTATAGACCCTTAAAGGAATAGTTCACCCAAAAATGTGAATTATCTCTTCATTTACTCACCCTCATGCCATCCCTGATGTGAATGGCTTTTTTTTCTTCTGCTGAATACAAACAAAAAATTTTGAAGAATATATCAGCTCTGTAGGTCCATACAATGCAAGTGAATGGTGGTCAGAACTTTGAAGGTCCATAAAGCATATAAAGGCAGCCTAAAAGTAATCCATATGACTCCAGTGCTTAAATCTATATCTTCAAAAGCAATATGTTAGTTGTTGGTGAGAAACAGATCAATTATCCACCCTGCCCAGCAGGTGGCGATATGCACGAAGAATGTGATTAGCCAAAACAAATGAAGAAGAATGTGAAAGTGGAGAATTATAGTAAAAATTTACTTAAATATGAATCTGTTCCTCACCCACACTTATCATATCGCTTATGAAGACATTGATTTAACTGTAGTCTTATAGAGTAATTTTATGCCGTCTTTATGTGCTTTTTGGACCTTCAAAGTTCTGGAGACCATTCAGTTGTATTGTATGGACCTACAGAGCAACAGTGTTTTTGTTCATAAGAAAAGTCATTCACATCTGAGATGGCATGAGGGTGAGTAAATGATGAGATAATTCAAATTGAGTTAATATAAATACTCTGTACATACTACAGAATCAATAAGTGTAGTACAGTAGTATGCCATTCCGAATACAATCAGTCTCCATTGTAGCAGGCTGAAACCCAAAGCCCATTAGTCTATGTATTTAAATAGATATGCATTATATCATCAGTGTCTGCTGCATGCATACAAGAGAGAGGTTTTAACTTGACATACTCAGTATAAAAAGCCTTTCATGCAAAACACATCCAAGCCCATATTTATAATCCCCATGCCTGACAGAATGTAATCATGTGGCTTGATGGCAGGGATGATCTGATTGATTATTTTATCATGATCATGGCATGCTGGGAAAAGTGATGGCAGTGAACCAGTTATGGCAGCTCAAATATTCTGCAGATGTCGATGTAAGTACAAGTGCAACACTTACTTGGATCTTAAGGTAAAACTTGCATATCAATATGCCCATGGAAACGTGGTAGAAATGTAGTGTTGCAGAGAGGGGCAAATTACTAATTTCAAAACTATTATGTGCACATCCTCAAGTGACTAATTATGATTTCATATCTAAGGTCTCAAAAACAAAATACTAGTTTTCTTCCATGTTTTGGATATTGCTTATGATTTTTTTATGTCTGAGGTGACATTTTAGGATCAATGCTTTCAAGTTTGTTCAAGTTATGGCTTGCGCATATCCTATCTATATTTCATACAGTAAACACAATGCTGCTCTAATAATAATACTGCTCATTGAGAAAAGCATGCCAGTGAAATAAATGTCATCGATTTTAGACAAAAATATTGTCAAATATATGTGCTTGGATTTTAAGCATTGGCATCTCAACCAGTAGATTTATAAGCTATTCAAATCCGGACTAAAACAGCTAAACAATTTGTACACATCTTTTTTTTTTTTATTTGTACCCTGTGCTCTCAGCAGAACAGGAAAACAAAATGCAAAAACAATAAGGTAATGCTTTAAAGTAGAATCAACATAAAATATGAACTCAGAAAATAGAAAAATAATTCTGACAGCACATACCTAATATAGGTATTTCTTCTCTGCCAATAACTCTAAAGCTAATCTATTCAACAGAATATCAAATAAAAGGGTCTAATCTATCGCAAAGTGCTTTGATGTCAATAAATTCTCTTGACTGATTTCCAGGCACAGCCTGACATATATCTCTCAGCTAATATAATATAAAAACCACACAATTAACACTTTGTCAATTAATTCCAGATAATTAACAAAAGATGACCATATCATGTGATGTACTCGATGCTCTGTTCTCTCAGTGGTCAGATGGTTGTTTTTTTGTCTCCAGGCTTGTGCTTGCTGGATTTGCCAGGGTCAGAGGTCAGAGCGTCATTACCACAGTGACTAGAGATGACATCATTATAAACTGCCATCAAAACTGTAATATGTCAACTCTCATCAATTAAAAAATTAAAAATAATCAAATGTATATTGCTGCATGTTTGAGGCCTGATGGTGGAAATTTCGGGCTTGTTGCAACAGTGTATTCCTCTGGTATTGAGCATCTACCTGGTGTTGGAGTCCACTGCAATGCTGATGGCAAGGTTTCATGATGCTACATCTGTTGAACTGTGTAGATTGGGTTGTGCTTTTTCTCACTCAATATCCAGAGGAAGGCTGGAGAATATTTCACATTTGTGGGAGAAGAAGGAGAGAGTGAGAGAGAGAAGCAAACCCACACATTAAATGCTAGGTCTTGACCTGTGAATGTTCAAGATTGTCTTCCAGAGGTTTGTCTCCATCACGAGACCTCTTTTGTTTGTTGTTGCCTGGAAAGTAGAAAGAGATAGACATGTCAAATGTTTTGATTTGACCCCAGTGTCTGTGCATAATCCATGGATGAAAAGCTCTCAAAAACCAATTACGATAATGAATAATACTTATTTTTTTGTTCATATATTGTAATCATGATTTGTTCAACTGTGGGTGACTATGGTTTTTCAATGAAAGTGTTCCTGTATCAACATACATTGGTTGTGGAACAAAACTCAAGCCAAACATCCCCAAGCCAGGCAATTCTCATGCTGGTCTAGACTGGTTTATGCTTGTTTGGGGCTGTTCAGCCCTTAGCCTAACCCTAAACCTAACCTTAAAACACCCCTAAAATTGAATTGTTTGATGTTGTTCCAGGATCCACAAGAATAGGAAATGTTCTGCCTGGTTAAATCACTGGTTAATTCGTTTTTAGTTCAAAACTACTTAATCAGAGGTGCGTTTCCCATACAACTTTTTAACTCTCTGCTTAACCACCATAGTATGATGCATCATATGCGTAATTTCCACTCACGGTTAGGGTTAGGGAAAGGGTTAGGTTAGGGGATCCTTATATCTTTGCTGGCGGTTTGGAGCTTCCGCCCCTTTTTGCAGCTCTGCCTGCAGCTATTTTCTTCTCGAAACCTCTGTGATGTCAAATGATGTCCACACAGCAAACTAACAAGTAACTATTATTCTATCCACAGGTGGAGAGCTGTAGTTCCAACCACACAACTTTGCGATGCTGTTTGCAAATGTTCGTTGGAACAATGGTTTCGTTAAACACAAAATCGTTGAACGATGTTGGTAAGTAACGATGGAACTTGCGACCATAGTTGGCCAAAAAGCTCACAATGCTTTTGGGAAATGCACCCCAGGTTGACATGTTCCTAGAGAGACATATTTTGTTGGTCCTGGATCCTGCAGCATTACTGTCAAACAAACATTACCCTAAACTTAACCTACCTGTAAAACTACAGTAAAATAGATTGTTGAGTTGAATATTGTTGAAGCCCCTAAGCCCATTCCTAAGCCTAACCCTAACCCTAAAATTTGATTGCTAATAGGAATGTTGTTCCAGTACTAACAAGGATGTTGTTCCAGAAACACATCTTACTACGCAAAGTCATGGTCACCAACTGAGTGAGACCACCATTCCTTTCAAACAATCAGATTTTAGGGTTTAGTTGAGGCCACGTTTATAATTAATACATTTTCAATTGAAAACACTTTGACTTTGTTATGTTAATGCCTCTCATCCACACTGGAGACTTACGAAAACACTCTCTAGTACCGCATACTTTGGAAAACGATGAAGTTTGGAGAGATTTCTGCTAAAAATGTATTAGTGTGGACGTGGCCTTAGGCTAACGCTTAGAGCTGGGGCTTAAATTACATTCTTATCAACCAATAATTCTTTCATTTTTTGGTTTAGGGTAAAGGTTTGGATTAGCGTTATGGTTATAATTGTTTGTAAGGAGTGTTTTTCCAGGACAAACAAAGAATTGTGACACAGGAATATGTTCTACTTGGTGAAATCATGTCATTCTGAGTGAGTGAGTGATTTGTTTTTATATTAAAAATATGTGTGGGCTGCAGCTTGAATGGCTGGTTGCTAAGAAACAGTTGAATCTTACAATGCAGAGTAAAAGCAGACAGTATGCATATGTGTTACAATGAGAGTATGTGAGTATAAGTGTGTTGGCGAGGGTTTAGAGAGAGTGTGGGACAGAACAGGGTATGTGCAGCTCTAAACTTAGGTGCTGTGTCATTCTAGGACAGATTCACAAATTTAGAAACATGCTTCTGCAATACCATGCATAAAATGTCCCTACTACCAGAGAGATATTAATGTCAGGTTGTCCAGGGCTCTATATGGCCTTTGTGGCAGAGCATTGACAAAGGAATTTTTTAGTCTTATTGAATGTATGCTTCTTATTAATGCATTTTATTTTCCCTTTAGTCAACTTCTTTTTTTTTTATGTGTCATCGAAATTAAATAGTATTTTATTATTCATTGTATGTATTGTATAAAATGTTTACAGTGTAATTCAGTGGCTGGTGGAAGTAAACAGCTGAAATTATTTTCAGCTCCTCTTTTGCAGTGGGACAGGTGTCCAGGTGGCAGTTTGTGTGTGTGGTTCATTTAGGGTGGCAAAGTGATTATGTGTGCAGCTGGGTTACAAGTACAGGTGCTTGGCAACTGATACGCACTCAGTTTCCGCAGCAGTTTTTTCCCTGGGTTCTCATCTGAGCTGGCCAAAGAGTGAGAGCTGATGAGCTGCGATGTAGACAGGTCTGTTTCCATGGGTATGGCCAAAGCATCTGAAGTAGATTGGACACAGTATGACAATGGGCCATCATGATCACATGACAAACTAAGTGACTGGTTATCTTCTCTTCTCTAAATCTATCCTGATTAAGTGAATCTTGATTTATTAATTCCTGAAAACCATCAGTCATAACAAGCTGAGCTGAAACGGACAGGTCTAGCCTGGTGTCAACATTCCTCTATAGGTCACATAAACAGAGACTAGAGCTTGTGCATTTCCTCTTCCTGTAGTTTGTCAAACGTCCCTCTCATTGTCAAACAGTCACCTCAGTGTTTGAAAATTTGGTGCGTTTACTCAGCGAGCAGAGACCTGGATTCACACCAACACCCACTCACCCTTAAAGGAACAGTTGACCCAAAAATAAAAGCTTCACTCATTATTTATCCACCCCCATGTCTTTGAAAGATGAATCCCCCACCCCATGGAACCCAAAAGGAGAATGTTTTAAGAATCTTTACACAGTTCTTTTCCATACAGTGACAGTCTATAGTGACTACAGCTGACAAGATCTAGAAAGGATAAAAAAAAACATAAAAGAAGTACATTATATAGCAAATCTTCTGAAGACGTACTTTTGCTTTGCGTAAGAAAGAAGAAGAAGAAACGGACTAATAATCTTCCACTCCATGGAATGGAGCTGCATAAAGATTCAGATGAATAACAGAAAAAAGGAGATTCTCCTCCTGTTCCACAGAAACTAATGACAGAATTCAGCAACTTTTTAATTGTTGGGCTTAATGAGGAAATTATGAAAATAATGACAGAATTCAACAGGTTAGTTTTGTATATTGATGCCAAAACTCATCCTTAAATTCACTCACTTTTTCCTTCTTTTCTCTCCAAAAGATTTTCTCTTATGTATGGGATGTCATCCATTCGCAGGAACACAGAATCACTGGGGCTTTTCTGTCCATCTGACTTACTTCCTACAGGGGGAGCCAGAGAGCCACAGTCAGGTGATCATGCATAAGCAATTAATGAGCAAGAAATGAGCATCATGTGCATGGGGTTATTTATTGTTTCATATTAACATACAAATAGAAAGAGATTTAAAAATAAAAAGTTGGTTCACAAATAAATTGAATCAGATCCACAAATCAATGTAAGGAGTTTCACAAAAATAAAGTGAATTCACAAATAAATAAAATGAGATTTGCAAATAAAAAAAATATTTACAAATATATTTTTTAACTCACAAACACAACTCTGTCCAGCATTCATTTCAGAATTGTGCACATTTATTTGTGGATCGTTTCCTGTGCATTTGCGGATCGCTACACTCATTTGTCGATTTTGAAACAAATCTAGCATCAAGATGTGTACTACAAACAGTTGGACTGAATCCATTGTCTTTTCAAGCCAATCAGATAATGGCCACATTACTCGGACCAACCGTAGCAGATTCTATTTTCAACCAATCACACTTCTTTTTACTATCAGGGCGGGACTAGAGTCACAGTGCTCTCATGAGCATGGAATCAAGCACAAACAGATAAGGCAGCTAAGCTTTTAAAGAAACGGATGCCATCAGAGGAATTCTCTGGGCATTTAATCTTTGTATAATTATCTCTCGGTTATAAACATGTGTAGTGTATTGTTAAATATCAACAGCTGGAAATTTGTAGAGTGTCCCAATCATTAGCTTCATAGCTAATCTGGCTAACTGTATGAGTCTGCTATTTTAATTTTAACCAATTTTCTTGACTAAAATGTGTAGTCTAAACCTTTAATCTTAATGTTACATGACAGATCCAAACAGACACACTACTAGACACTACATAAGATCAGCAGTACAGATGGTGTCTATAAAACATGAATCATATTAGATTATCTTAGGAGCAGAAGCAATAAAATAATAACCTATATTACACAGCGTGCAAGACCTGCTATGCCAATCATTGGTTTCACATTATTATAATGTATTTAATTAAAGCAGTTGTAATGTAATATTTATTAGAATTCTGCATTTTAGCATTTTTGTGTGAATGTTTTATGAGGTACTAAAATGGGGTCCTTTTTCTAAAATAAAGCATCATGCTCTGACAGTGATAACTGACTCATTAGTTATTGCCAACTTTTTCAGATGTTTCCCCTGTGTCCTGCCAGATCTGAGCACTTGACTCAAAAACTTGACTCAAAAACTGGAACCACTCAAACAGTGGTTCCAGCTCCAATACAGGACACTTTTTAAAATGTTTAATATGAGATTCATTATTTTTCTGTTATGTCAGATATTTTAAGTTGCAATGTCATGTCTTGAAATGAAAGTGCAATGCAAAATTTAAATGAACCATAACATTGTCTTTAAGTTGACTTTCTTAAAAATGAAAATTCTGTCATTTACTCACCCTCATGCTTTTTTAAAACCTGTACTATTTAGTTTCTTCTGTGGAATATGAGAATACATTGTAAAATGTACAATGATGCTGCTAACGATATGTAACAATTCTCTCTCCGTAATTGTGCAAGGGTGTCTGATTTAAAACCAAAAACTATGAGTACGCAAATACATTTAATATTTTTACGTTTATTCTAGGAAATATGTCAAAGCCTTTTGACTCTGGCATTAAATATGAGATAATTTGACAAACACAGTTTTCTTTCCTGTGTTGATGTGTTAGATTGTGAAACAGGAAATGAAAGAAGTTAAGGTGAGACACCCAGTTGTTGTCGTCCTATAAAAAAAGCCAGTAGTTAATATTTTACAGTTTGTGCCATGGATAAGAGGTATGAAGACACTTTACAATCAACAGTGGATGATTTCTCACCTCCACCTTCAGCCAGTGGTGGCTCAGCGGTTAAGGCTCTAGATTACTGACCGAAAGGTAAGTGGTTCAAGCCCCAGCACTGCCAAGATACCACTGTTGGGCCCTTGAGCAAGGCCCTTGACCCTATTTGCTCCAGGGGTGCTGTTTCATGGCTGACCCCAGCTTAGTTGGGATATGTGAAAACAATTGCATTTCATTTGCTCTGTACCTGTACTCTGCACAATGACAATAAAGTTGAATCTTAATCTTAAACGTGCTACCATAATCAGAGTTTGATTAAGGCCATATCTCAAGCCAAGGATGTTGTAACTGATAAAAAGGCCAAGGATCAACATCAGGAAGACGCTGGTGTATTTGAATGGTAGGCTGTTAAATTGTAGCTTTTTGTAACTGTATTAACTGTTGTAGCATTAGATGCAGGTGGTATTAAAAGGACTATTAAAGGTTTAACACAAGTTTAGCTCAATCGAAAGCATTTGTGGCATAATGTTCATTACCAGAAAAATGTATTTTGACTTGTCTCTCCTTCTTCTTCTTCCAAAAATATCAATTATGCTTGGGGTTTCAAAAGTATAGCCACAAAATGTAAACAACATGCATATTAATATGATTTTAGTGTGGTAAAACGGCTTGATATCCTTTTTTGTGTGAAGTAATATACAATTTTACAATCTACCAGCAGAAGTCAGCAGCAGTGTGTAAGTTTATTACTTGTTTCACTCGTTTTAAAGTAGTTATGGTTGCTAAGAGACGCTTGTTTGTTTACTGTATGCCGAAGTCGCATTTGTTCACGTGCTCGTCTTGCATGTTCTTTCAGTTTCGGTATGCTGATTAATAGCTTTGTTTTGCTAAGTAGTAAAGTGTGTCCTGCTGATTCCAAGCCTCGAAGTTACAGCAGTATATATATTTGATATGCGCACCGTGGCAGCGGTAGCGACAGCCTTCGTGTGAAGCCCTCCTCATGTAAAGACCAGCGAGTCTACCTAGGAGTTGGATGTGTTGCTCTCAACCTTCCCTGAAGATGGCAGCCCTCTTGTTGGCCTTGGAGACTTCAACATCCACCTGGAAAAACCTCAGGCTGCAGACTTCCACACTTTGCTTGCCTCATTTGTCCTCAAACTACTTACAACTGCGGCAAGTCAGGTAACCAACTGGACATCATCTACACACGTAACTGCTCCACTGATCATGCTCTTGTTTCTCCACTGCACACTTCTGATCACTTCTTCCTTAGTTTCAATCTTTACTTGCCTCTCGGCGCAACACACACATCTCCTCAGGTCTCTTTTCGGCGTAACCTACACTCAACTCTTGCCCTCCCATCTTTCCTCTATGGTGTCATCCTCACTTCCTCCCTCTAACCAGTCCTCCTCACTTGATGCAAATAATGTAACTAACTCTATGCTCCATTTTAAAATCTTGTCTAGATAACATTGGTCCCCTCTCATCCAGGCCAGCCTGTGCAACACACCCCACACCCTGGCTATCCGATATTCTCTGTGAACATTGCTCTAAACTCAGAGCAGCAGAGAGGAAATGGCGCAAATCGAAAGATGCTACTGACTTAAGTATGTATCAGTCCACTGCAAAAATATCATACTATCACAACAAAATTAACAATTCTTCTGATTTCGCTCACTATTCAAAAAAATGTCTTCTCTCATTTGCAAAACTCCTCCTCCTCCCTCATCATCTCTAACAGCTGATGACTTTGCCAAATTTTTATTAGAAAAATAACAAACATCAGCCGTCAATTCTCCACACCACAAACCCACGAACACACATTAACATCACCCAAACTCATTCTTCCTTCTTTCTCTTCCCTCTCATAGAAAGTATCTAAACTTCTCCTTTTCAGCCATCCTACTACCTGCCCTCTTGATCCTATCCCCTCACACCTCATTCAAGACATTTCTCCTAGAATTTTACCTGCGCTCACTCACATCATTAACACATCTCTTCTCAATGGTAACTTTCCCACCACATTTAGGCAGGCTCAGGTAGCCTCACTTCTTAAGAAACCCACCCTAAACCCTGCACATTTGAAAACTACAGACCAGTATCCCTCCTCCTATTCATCGCTAAAACACTTGAATGAGTTGTGTTAAACATCATCTCAAAAAGTTTCATCTTTTATTACTCAGAACAACCTGCTAGACAGCAACCAGTCTGGCTTCAAAAGCGGACACTCTACACAGACCGCCCTGCTGTCAGTTACTGAAGCTCTGAGACTGGGGAGAGCAGCATCCAAATCATCTGTACTCATTCTGCTAGATCTGTCTGCTGCTTTCAACACAGTAAACCACCAGATTCCCCTTTCAACCCTCACGACAAAAGGCATCACAAGAACCACACTCCGGTGGTTCAAGTCTTACCTCACAGATAGGTCTTTCAGGGTGTCTTGGAGGGGAGAGGTGTCCAAGTCTCACCAACTAGCCACCGGGGTGCCTCAGGGTTCAGTGCTTGGACCGCTCCTCTTCTCAATATACATGTTATCACTAGGGTCCATCATTCAGTCACATGGCTTTTCCTATCACTGCTATGCTGATGACACACAACTCTACCTCTCATTCCAGCCTGATGATCAGATGGTAGCAGCCCAGATCTCAGCCTGCCTAGCAGACATTTTGTGTTGGATGAAAGATGTCCAACAATTCCTTACAACTTCACCATTCAGCTAGACTCATCAATTATTACACCATCCAGGACAGCCAGAAATCTTGGAGTTGTGTTTGACGATTAGTTGAACTTCACAGACTACATCGCAAGGACTGCCCGATCGCGCAGGTTGCCTTGTAGAACATTAGGACGATCAGGCCCTTCATATCGGAGCATGCTACACAACTCCTCTTCCAAGCTCTTGTTCCTTCCAGGCTGGACTATTGCAATATTCTTCTGGCAGGCCTTCCAGCGTGTACTGTCAAACCTGCAATTGATCCAGAATGCGGCGGCGAAAGTGGTCTTCAACGAGCTCAAGAGAGTGCATGTCATACCTCTTTTCATTAAATTGCACTGGCTGCCAATGGTTGCTTGCATTAAGTTCAAGGCATTGATGCTTGCTTTACAGAACAACCACTAGCGCTGCACCCCACTATCTAAACTCCCTTCTTCAGACTTATATGACCTTTAGAAGCCTGCCTTCTGCCTAGAGGCACAAAATCACTGTCCCGGACCTTTACTTTGACTGTTCCCCGCTGGTGGAATGACCTGCATAATTCCACCTGAGCGGCTGTCTTTAGCCTGTTTCAAAAAACAGCTAAAGACACATCTTTTCGTGAACACCTAAACCATTCATAC
The DNA here is from genome assembly GCF_025860055.1 of Xyrauchen texanus. Classification (NCBI taxonomy): domain Eukaryota; kingdom Metazoa; phylum Chordata; class Actinopteri; order Cypriniformes; family Catostomidae; genus Xyrauchen; species Xyrauchen texanus. The sequence goes on along the minus strand of NC_068295.1, from coordinate 8,466,681 downwards.
TAACACACCACCTTAATATAATTAAAAAAAAAAAACTTTCCTTGCTAGGTGTACTGCTCTAAGCAATGTGCGACTTGTATTAAAGCATTTATTATATTGTTGCCCCTTTTCTTGGATGAATCTGTTATATTATCCTCATTTGGATAAAATCGTCAGCTAAATTAATAAATGTAAATTTTACAACTTTGTTGCAAATGGTGATGTAACCATTTTAATATGGCTGTAAAAACATTGATTTACGCAACTTTACAGCTCAAATGTTACACAATTTTTAACAGAAAAATGTATGTAAGTGCTTTTATGAAATTATAAGATGCACATTTCTGCCTTTAAACCCTCCTACAATTGGCCCCATTCATTTCCATTGCAAGTGCATTACTGTAACTTCAAATTTTGGAGTCGAAATTATTGTTTGTGGTATTATGTTAAATTTCTTCTCATATTCCAGCTTAATATGCAGTCATCTACATTTGTAAATGACTCAAGCCATTTGATGGTAGATTGTTTATTAATGGAGAATCACATGACCAGCCAATTACTACTGGCTTAGTCTCAGTAACCACCTTGATATTGGACATTATCACTCTTGGTGTGGCTGACTGGGTATAGTGAATTTCTACATTGGCATCTGTAACTAAAAACTATTGATTTTGAATGATGCTGCATCCACAGTGCTAGGTGTCACTGTAAGTCCAAGATGACACAAATTCAAAAGTTACTGAGTACACCTTTTTGATTTGATTTGATATATTTGATTAACTAACCTTAGATTCTGTGTTTACTTAAAGTCATTATAATTGATTACAGGAAAATGAACTTCTTTGTGGTTGTTTTTTAAATCAAAGTGAATCAGAATGAGACTTTTCCACACTAAATCTGATTAGTTTTACTGGTAAGAGGATTAGTTTTTGGCCAACTGTCTTGCCTTGTCTTAATTCTATCACTGGATTCATGTACCATCTGCATGCATCTGCCACATCAGTTTTCACAAAGATTAAGACATCTACAACTGATATGTTTTGGATATATATGGATACATACAATCATCATAAAACAACACTTTAACTTTCACTGTTCCTCAAACACTTGCTTTAGACCATGGTAATGCAATCGCTGCCATCACAAACTGTCATAAAATATCTTTGGAGATTATCTGTCTTATAATCTGTCTTATAAATCATCTGCAAGATCCCTCTGTCTGTCAGCTAGCTCCATATGAAATTGACTTTTATGCCATATTTAACAAATGGCTTTAATATTTATTTGTTGCATGATTAATGACCAACTCAACCTGAGAAAGTAGAGAGCTGTTTGAGACTATTAAAGAAAAACAAATGCACTCACGAACAATGCGGTTTCTCTTGTTAAGTGTTGTGGTGCTGTCTGGCTGTCTGTAGAGGTGACTGTGCTGGTGGAAACGGGTCAGACAGGGCCGTCGTTCTGTCAGGGGAAGGGCGATGCTGTTAGAACGTGTCTCTGGGATGGTCATTCTCTCCCCGGGCACATGGGTGTCTGAGTCAGGCGATTGAGGAGAGCTGTCCATGCGTGTCGCTGTCAGGGCATTCTGATAATGGTTACGAGTGATCTAGAAGGAAACATGAATGAGTAACATATTATTTCATGGTATAAATAGTTTTATGTCATGGTTACATGGTTATGGTTACATGGCCTGCCTAAAATGCCAACATTCTAGTGTCTTCTCTTCACTGTTGCAGATGAACCTGGTGTTTGCATGTTCTATTCATTGAAGCTGCCAGTTTAGGACCTGTGAAGGTTTGTTTCTCAAAATAGAGACTCTTGTGGTTGAGCATCTGGATGTCCACTTTCCTATTTATCCTGGTTAGATCTGGTTTTGATGATTTCTTTCAAGACTTGCATGAAATAGCCTTAGTCTGAAGAGACTGAAGTGTTCTTAGAGTGTGTAGAATAACTTTTTGGCCATTTTCAAAACCAAATTTCTACTTGCAAGGGTATTGCGACTTGCAAGAAGTACAAATGTACTCAATACTTCAGCAACTAAAAGTCACTGTATTGCAAGGTCCATACCAATGTGCACATAAATTTGCATATTGGAATAATTTCTATAAGATAACAAGACACATAATTGGAGTAATGTTGAGTTTTACCCAATGTTTTAACATTGCATTTCAAAATATATAATAATCAGGATAGTCAGCAATTACCTTAATGATCTGTAGATCGGTGAGCTGACGTATTGTGTAGTCTGGTAAATACGGTCCACCACTTATACTCAGTTGACCCAGGCTGCCGCCATGGATCGTAGTATCCGAATTATTTAAACCACTGCTCCTTGATGGTGATCTGTGGACTTCATCAGACCATTAAAAGTGATTCAGTTGATTCTTGCTGTTATGATTCACTGCTGAAAAGACCAGAATAACTGCCTGGTCACAAGCATATTTTGTGCTTTGGATGCTGGTCCCTTGCATGAGATGCTGGTTTCCTGACCAGACTTCACTAAATAGACATTTCTGGTTGACCAACTTCACCAGCCTAACCACGTTTTGCTGGTAAACAATTAAATTATCTAAACCAACGCTGAACCAGAATTAACTACTATATGCAATATAATCTAATAGAATGAATGTTAATTTAACTACATTTTTGCAAACCAAGTTTTGCTGCAGTTTCCTGGTGAAATTTACAATAGAGGCACCACAACAACTGTGTGTTATATACACTTATTTCAGACTTTAATACTCACAAGCTTCTATGTTATGATATCAAAACACTTATACTTTAAAAAACGACTCATTTTAGCACTTTTATTTCAGACCAATCTACATTTACACACTTATTCCAATGTGATTAACTTCTGCGGTAGCTCGCTTGATAGAGTGTTGGACTTTGGACTTGGAAGACTGAGCCTCGGGCCCAGCCAAGGATGTGAAAATGTTATAGTAGCAACTCGAAATGATGTGGTTGCTTCAGTAATTGTGCTTTTCAAATGTACATAAAGCACTATTGGTTATGTTTAGGTGTTGGTTAAGGGTAAGGATGTCTGTTTTGTTCACCTCTCATTTATCTTTTTGAACACTATTGGTTAGGTTTAAGTTAAAATTTTGGATTAGTGAGGTACATTTTACTCATTAAAACATCCATCTAACATTCACCTTAAAAACCTTGACTGATTACAACATCATATCACTTGCTTTTGGTGCCCTTCACTGGACATTTCACTGGGAAACTGTAGCCAAATGTGCAATGAAGCACGTAATAATGGTTTGCAAAAATGTTGCCATTGTCATGCATGTTTGGATGGTCTTTGCTGGTCTTTTCAGTAACATTTGGTAGACACTTTTATGAAACACAATGCACAGTGCATTCAAGCTTTACGTTTTACCAATGCGAGATCCTTGGGAATCAAACCCATGACCTTGGCGTCATTAGTGACATGCTCTTTGAGTTGAGCTATAGGAATCTTTATCTATTTGTTGTTAATTAAGAGAAAAATACACTTATTACATATTCAAAAACGTTGTCAAATTGACACATCTTGATAGGATTTATTAAATAAAAAATTTAGAAAATCCATTCAGTGTCTGTTTAAAACTGACAATGTGTTTGTGAGAGCAGAAAACGCATTCTGAGCTACACAGGATCTCTTTGCAGCTTTATTTTATTTGCCCATGTAGATGTCATATCTCATTTAAAGAGGCCAAGTTCTTGCACAGTGTGTGTCGGTGTGTGTGTTTGTGGCTTTGCTTTGTGTGTCTGATGTGTGAGTCTACATCACTGAGAGAAAAACCTCACCAGAGAGACAGGCTGTGACACAAACCCTTAGCTTAGATTTAACACATTCGTTCTGAATTAATCTCTTCAACAAGGGCTAAAGGCCCCATCACTGAAGTTGTATTTTCATGATTCTAAGCTTATGAGATCCTTATCCTTATATAAGAACGTGCCATTTTGCCTGAGTGGGCAGACAAGATTTTATTTCCTTGCTTTAATTACACGAGTCTGCTCTCCTAAGATTTACATAGCAGCTCTAGTTAGGTTTTCTATCTTAATTATCTCTGGAGAGCAATGCCAGAGGGGTCACGTGTACTCTGAGTGCTCAACGTCTCTCACAGTTCTTAATTGCTCATTATATTTTACTGCAATAATACCATGGAAAAGCACGTTTATTTGTTAAATGAGACCGCATGTTCAACCACAGTGATGAATTTAAGACAACATGAAGTCAGTGCACAAACCTGTTGGTAAGATGGTCATGATAGCAGGTAAGCCATAGTATGTGAAGGGACCATTTTCAAACTTTAGTCCCTCTTTACTAATCTCTACCTCCACTCGACCCTGCAGACAGGAAGAGATTTACAAATGCATTTTAAAATGGTTAGCATGGGATGGCATATATTTGTTTCAATTTGATTAGTGACCTTGAAATATCACAGAATATTAAATGTTTCATCCCCGTTTATGTCCTAACTTTTTTATAATGAAAAAAAAAAAATCCCAGATTTTCAATGTGATCTCAAACTTGTGGACCCCACTATACATACTTATCTTTACTTCTTTTAAAATCCATCACTTTTTATATGTTAAAGCTTGTAGAAATGGAACTCTGCACTAGTGCACTTAACCTGCAATATGAGGATGAAATAATCCACTGGCTTGTTGCGCTGGAAGAGGTAGTGCTTTGGTGAACGTTTGTTTTTCTCATCAAACTTCAGTTCCTGCAACACACTCGGGTGCTTGATTAATCGCAATAGGATCTTCTCTGAGAGGTGCGTTGATTTAAAAGGCTCTACTTCTACCAACAGAAAGGAAATTGAGACAAAATAAGACAGTAATGATACTGAGAATGAGTCATTTATCATTGATTTATGTATGGGTTCCAAAAGTAGACAAGAACGAAGATCCACTAAAATACACTTTCCAATTTCTGAAACTTAAAAACCCCTTGAAATTGTTTGATGAGTGTGGTTTTCTTTCCTGTTTTTGAAATGGGAAGTTGGGGCATATCGAAGTGCTCATCCCCTAAAATAGTTATTAGGTTAGTTAACATCACAGCTATGGACCAGGATTTGCTGCTCGTCGGGGTCAGGTGGCATTAGGGAAAGGGACATTTACATTCTAGATAGCATTTTAATATTAAGATTTAATTATTTTAATATACATCAAATAATGTAGCTATTAGTGCAAGATTAGTCATCAGTCTTGTTGGTCCATTTTTCTCGCAGGCAAGGAATTTTCTAGGTTTAAAACAAATTAAGCTCAATTGACAGCATTTGTGGCATTGTGAAAAATGATTTCAACTTTTCCATCCTTTTCTTAAAACAAAAAAAGGAGCAAAAATCAAGGTAACAGTGAGGAATTTACAGTGGAAGTGAATGGGGCCAATTTTTGGAGGGTTTCAAGGCAGAAACGTGAAGCTTATAATTTTATTAAAGCACTTACATTAATCTTCTGTTAAAACTTCTTCTGTATTATTTGAGCTGTTCAGCTGTTTTAGAGTTTGTTGACATTACATTGTCATGGCAACAAAGTTGTAAAATTGTCTATAACTTTACACTGATTAGGTTAGTAAGCGATTTTATCAAACTAAAACCTGTTAACACGAATTGTTTTTGCATTGTGGCTATACTTTTGAAATAGTGAGTATTACGTATTGGCCCCATTCACTTCCATTGTAAGTGTCTCACTGAAACACAGATTTTAGCTTTTTTTAAAGAAAATGAGGGGCAAGTCAAAATACATTTTTGTGTTAATCAATATTAAGCGACAAATGCTGTCGACTGAGCTTAACTTGTACTGAACCCGGAATATTCCTTTGATTTAAATGTGTTTAAAATTATATATATATATATATATATATATATATATATATATATATATATATATATATATATATATATATATATACTGTATATGCTAATAACTATTTTGTCAACTTTTAGAAGTACACTAGCATATACAGTAGATGGCCTCAGAACTAAACAACATGGACTGCAAGCCACAAAAATCTAATTTGGATGTTCACAGGGTCTTTAAAATTACAGTCTGAATTGATCCTTTTTGGGAAATTGCCGACTAGGTGGTAACAGAGTTGTAATACATTACAGATTACATTACATTACTCTCCCATAATCCAACTGTGAATTTAGAGTACCTGTAGCCAGAAAGCGATGTGTTGCGAGCAGGAGCTGTGGTGAAACTTTGACCTTCATTTCACTCTCGGACAGTTTAAATATGGAGAAATCTTGCAGCTTCCTCTCATGGTGAGACACTCTCCTCTTCGTACGGTTATCAGCTAACACAACATACAATGTAATGAGAGAACAGTGTAGACCCTTCACTGCAAATGCATTATGGGCTTTTCCATTCTTTGACTCTACCACAATTTGCTAAATCTAATTGAATAGAGGATAATTAAACCTACACATGCTTGTATAAAACCATTCTATCATAGGGTTTAGAGTCATTCTATTTTGAGCACTCTTTGAGATATTTTTTGTACCAAAAAGAGAAAAATGAAACAGAAGGGCATAACCCATCAAAACTTTGGTAAGTGAATGTACAGAAATTGATAAATAAACCTACCCTGAGAAATATTCACAGGAGTAAAAAGTGTGACAATATTTTATTAATTAAGAAGACTAAATGTGGGTTGATAATTGCAGATACGTAACTGCAAATTCAAGAGTTCTACAATCCAATTATTGTGGTAATTATTTGCAATGGGGTCACATTATTATCTCTGATTGACTATGCATGAGGAAGCAGCAGGGAGCAGGGCAGATTTTTTTATTCAGTCCAATGCTTTGAAATGGGTGTGCAGATTCAATATTTCTCTTTTAATGCAATATTGGGCTGTGTTTGGCTGACAAAGAATGAGCCTAGTCTGCCAAGACTTTAAAAAGTCCCAAACCTCAGAAAAAGATATTAAAAGAGAATTTACACAGCTCACCAATAGAAAATGAATGTTACAGTTTTTGAATGTTCATCTTACACTTGAATGCTCAAAGGAAAGTTATTATAGAGACACAAGTAGACACTTACTGTAAAGGTCAGTTTCATCCACAATCTCAGACTTGATGATCTCCTCGATGACATCCTCAAGCGTGACAATGCCCATGATCTCATAGAAAGGATCTCCTTCTCCCTCATTATTCACTCTTTGTACGATGGCCAAATGAGATTTCCCTTTACAGTGCAAAAAATAAAAATTTAAAAGAAAAGAAAATGAATACATAAACTTTAGACAAATCACAAAGATTGTGACAGAATATGCTATTGGCTGTTGTTTTAACCCTTTAAGCGCTGAGGGGTGTTTTTAAATAATTCCCGTTTCAGCCTGAATACCTAAAATTAAAGGCTTCTAACTAAACAAAAAACTAAAAACAAAACTGATGAAAATTATGAAACTCTCAGCCAGAGAAACTGCAGAAAAATCACAAAATACGTGAGCCAAAAATGACCTTTTTGTCTTGTTTTTCTGATTTAACATTATATACCTCAGGGTGTAAATAAGGTAGCTCTGAAAAACAAGCCTCTTCAAACAAATAAAACATAATAATTGTACATACAAACTAATTACACATGCAAACACAACAATGACTAAAGGTTTGCATAGCATGCAGACTTGATTTTAGTAAAGAGAGTTTTTGAGTTTCATTCTGTGTCATTTGAGTCATCATTGAGTCTGTCATGTAATTGGTACCATCTCCTAGTGACCATTTGTAATTAGAGTGATTGATCACATGACTCTCTGCCCAAATATGCAGGACTATCACCACTGGTTGGAGCAATCTGAACCCAATCTGATTCGTTTAGCATTCCATGATGCTACAGCATTTACGATGTTGTCATCTGATCCAGGAAGGCTAACGTGTTTGTAGCCAGATAGCAAGATGCAATATAGCCAGATGCGGTGTGAGGTGTAAGGATAATTTTGAGTAGCTGTTTGTTCCTGAGGCTGTCAAATTCAACAGTGGTACAATAGCACTCTCAACAGACAAACATTATGAATCATATCCTCCTCTTCAAATACAACACAGAACTAGCAAAATGACTGACGTGTGGAAAGAATCAATGTTTGCACATTTTTGTTTGCTGTTTACCAAGTCTACAACTGTCACAGAGGCTGGTGTGATATCTTAAGACACTTATTTAATTAATGTCTTTAAGGGAGTAGGACATTGTTTTGCATATTTGATAATGTTATTTTAAATTTTTTTGCAGCTTGAAGCTCGATAAAGAAGCTTACATTTATGCTAAAATGCCACTCTTGTCATGAAGCTTAATGTGTCCAGTTAAACAAAGATATCTCAAAGATAGTACTCATCCTGGACTTCAAGTAGTGAGTGGACTAGTAGTAGTGGACTTCTGAAATTAAGAGGCAATTCATTTTGTGAAATTTCAAGTTAATTTCCAAATTAATGTTACCAAAAGTGTTGATTTGGTGAGTGGGTGAGTTGTTTATACTCTGTAGTAATTATTCCATCCATTTCCACCAATTTGACCCTTCTATGCTAATTTGCATACCAGTTGTAACATGGGCGGACAATCTCACATAATCTCCCAATCTTGAAACAGAAGTCAGCTAATCATAGCGCTAAGTCTAACTACAAGACTTTTTAAAACTTTTTTTTTACCATCTTCACATTCACACCATGCTTTAGGACTCAATAACTTCAGTGCAATATGCTCAAGGGAGACAAAAGAGACACTGCCTTCTGAAACTTTACACGCTGGTGTCACTGTTGGACAGTGTTACTTTAGAAAAAAAGAGTGCTTTATATGCTATTTCATATCATATTTCATAATATTTGTTTGCTTTATTTTAGTGCTGTCAATTAGTTTCCCATAAATTTTTATAGGAGGCACTGCCTACATTGCCAGAAATATACCTCTGTCTTAAATTAATTGCACAAAACTGCAGTGTTATTAAATTAATTCATGCATCGATAAAGCCATTAGGCAAAGTGTACTAAATCAATAGTCATTTAACTTTAGTAAATTACCAGCAATGGTGTCCTTTAAATTAATTTTACTCTTTAGATGCTTATGTGTGCAGTTTCTGGTGCAGAGAGTCTTCTGCATTGTTGCTGTGGTTGAATTTGCATGACTGTCACTTGCCATAAAAAAAGGTTATAAATGAAAGCGTATGAGGAGATTAACTATGACAGCTCTGAAAATTCAGACCTGGCCTTATGTAAACAGTGCTAAGGGATGATGCAATGGGGTTTGGGAAGGCATGCAGCTCTGATGATAAAGCTGACCAAGCTTAAAACCTGGAATCTGCTAGTTTTTAAGCTAAAAAAGCTAAAAAGCCACTCAGGCTTTAATGTCTTTCTGACATGACTTCATGTTACACCTCTTCACGAATTAAGTTGCCAAATTTAGTTTTTCCATCTTTTGAGGAATTATTATTTTTTTATTTATGGAGTTATTTGAAACATTAAAACATATTGAACTGATTTTGATGTTCAAAAAAACAAACAAGAATTTACATTCATGCAATACCGTGAATAAGAAGATGAAAACTGTCTGTTTTAAAACCAAGGTATACAGTGAAACCATTAAATCCCTAGTGGAGCTAAAGTGCAATTTAATAGCATTTGAACAAACTCATAAATGTAGTTGGTTATGTAATGCAAATGTTCAAATGTTTCACCGTAAGTCATGCTCTTTAGTAAAAGTGTTTTGATGTCATAAAATAGAATTGTGTGAGGAACAGGGTGAAAAGTGTTTATTAAAGAAGCTGAGCCGTTGGATTAGCCACGCCCCCTCTTACCAAAACCCTGCACTCCAAAGATACCAAATTAACTTTATTGAGACTGACATTTAGCAGAAGCGGTTGTCAACAACAACAGCATCAAAATATCACCCTCAACTGGCAACTGTTATGAGCAACATGGCATGAAGCCCCAATAATTCACTTCAACTATGAGAACATGCAAAATGACAGGCAGAAAGCATCAGAAACTGCAGCCTGCAGACACATTTTTGATTGCTGTTTACAGAGTCTAGAGCTGTCACAGAGACCAGTAAGATATCTCACGACACTTATTTCATTAATATCTTTCAGGGAGTAGGAAACTTTTAAACATAAATGTTTCAGCACCTTTAATTTACAATCTCCTCTTTTCCTTGTGATAAGTGTGATTTTGGTTTAGTGCCACTAGTGTTCATTTCAACAGAAAACTGGCGTGTACAATGAGCTATATAAACATGCTTGTATAGTAAAGTGATTCTATAAGACCACACAAGAATGATAGGTCAAATAAAAATATACTGGACTGACAGCAAACCTGCAGCCCATATATAAGCACAGCACATTTTTCTATCTCATCTCACATTATGAGTGAACTCCAGGAAAAAGAAGAAGGAATACATCCAGAGCTCATAATCCGAAGCCATGCTTATGTACAATATTGTTTACTGAATGTCCAGACAGACACTCTTACCAATAAAATAAACTATTAGAGCTGACATTTCTGTTAATCATCAGATGGCATTAGATCATAAGATTTGGAATATCATTTCATCCAGAGTGGATTAACTGATATAATCCTTTCCCCTCAACCTCTGTATTGATAGAGAACCTGACAGACAGTCAGTCTGTCTCTCTCTCTCTCTCTCTCTCTCCCCCTCTCTCTCTGGTCTCTGCGGCAGTGGTACACTCTGAGTGAGAGTAAAGAATTCTGCAGGAGTCAAGTTGAGAACAAGGGCAATGCAGCACAACACACCTAAGAACTAAGAACTGATGTTCAGGGAACTGCAATATGTTATTATACAACACACGCACGCACGCAAGCACGCATGCATGCACGCACACAAGCACGCATGCACGCACGCACACACACACACACACACATACACAGAGCCAGGGGATCTGAGCCCACAAGGATGTCCCTGTGATTCCCTCTGCTGCTGTGCCAGCAAATGAACTCATTAAATCTGGCACTGTATGTGATGTATGGCAGAGCAGTGAAAATACCAAAAATAAAATACAATAAAAAGTACAGTGTAATATTAAAAACAGAGACTGTGGAAGAGGCAGTTTAATTTAAATCCCTGATGTTTTTTAAAAATAATAAATCCAATAACATAAATAGGTTGACCTCAAGGGACTTTAGGGTGTAATACATAAGTAAATGCATGGTTTCCTTTTCCTCACTTTACATTGGTTATACGTACAGTATTTATTCCTACAGAAAACAGATAAAGAGATATAGAAACGTCTTGGTTACTGTTGTAACCTCCGTTCCCTGATGGAGGGAACGAGATTGTGCCGATGTAGTGACACAAGGGGTCACGCTTGGGAGCCCCAAACACCTATGATATTTGAGAAACGGCCAATGAGAATTTGCTAGTGGAATTTGCATGCCACTCCCCAGACATATGGGTGTAAAAGGAGCTGGCTTGCAACCACTCATTCAGGTTTGTGCTGAGGAGCCGAGACAGAGTCACGGCCATTTCAGCGGGTAGTTCAGTGTTGTGGCAGGAGGGACATAATGTCTCGTTCCCTCCATCAGGGAATGGAGGTTCCAACAGTAACTAAGACATTCCCTTGCCATCTGTCACTCACTCGAAGTTGTGACAATGTAGTGACTTTAGGGGTCCCTATACGAAATGCCACAACTAGCTGAACTGTGTTACGTGGATCGGCAGTGCAGGTGCAGGTGCAGGCAGGTCACTGCGTGCCCTACGCAAACTTCCCAATGCCCCAATGTCTCATGGTCTCTTGCACTTAAAGGAGGGGACAATATGTACATACAATGGGAACAGGCTGTGCCAATCGCTTCGGCATTTTCTCTTCTTTTTCTCAGATATAGGTATAGCAAGGCTGGGTCTGCCACCTCCCAGGGCAGCACTTGCAGGCTCACCACCTGGTCCCTAAAAGGGGTTGTGGGAACCTTGGGCATATAGCCCGGCTGGGGTCTAAAGATCACGTGAGAGTATGCTGGACCGAACTCTATGCATGTGTCACCGACAAAGAACACCTGCATGTCCCCAACCCTCTTGATGGAAGTGAGCGAAGTCAGGAGGGCCGTCTTCAATGAGAGGGCCCTTAGCTCAACTGACTCCAGAGGCTCAAACGGGCTCTCCGCAGGACTAGCTGGACGACGGAGAGATCCCGCGAGGTAATGAGGCGTGGCCTAGGAGGATTCAACCTCCTAGTACCTCTAAGGAACCTGATGATCAGACCGTGCTTCCCCAAGGACTTACCTTCCACAGCATTGTGGTGTGCAGCTAGAGCTGCCAAATACACCTTCAAGGTGGAGGGAGACAGTCACCCCTCCAACCTCTCCTGCATGAAGGAAAGCACCAACCACGCATCTCTGGAGGTCTTCACCTCGGGAAGAAAACCAATTCGTGAACAGACGCCACTTCAAGGCATACAGCTGCCTCGTAGAGCGAGCCCTGACCTGAGTGATAGTGTCTACTACCGCCGGTGGTAACCCACTTAGGTATTCCACGTCCCATCCAGGGGCCAGACGTGGAGATTCCAGAGTCCTGGGCATGGGTGCCAAATCGTGCCCTGTCCCTGAGAAAGGAGGTCCTTCCTCAAGGGAACTCGCCAGGAAGGAGCTTTCGTGAGGAGTGAGTACTCCGAGAACAAAGACTGGGTGGGCCAGTACGGCACTACCATCACAACCTGTTCTTTGCCCTCCATAACTTTGCACAAAGTCTGTGCAAGCAGGCTCACAGGGGGAAACGCATACTTGCGCAGAGTATGCCAGGGAGCATACGGATGCAATTGAACCTGGGCAGGTGCCTGGTGAACTCAATCGTGTAGCCGAGTCAAATCATCCTGGTCAACAAGCGCAACAGGTTGGAGAGTGCTAGCCACGTGTAGCGTCTGGAGGAATCAATGAAGGATAATCATGGACTCAGCTATTTTGGGACAAAGGACCCCTGTAAGATCACGGAAATGGTCTGTGATAGTACAAAAGAACTGTTGACAGAGAACCCTCGTGGTGCTCCCTCGTGGTGCCCCCCCTCCCCCGCACGTGACACCCGCGTGCTTACCATGAGAAAAACCATGTGGAACTTTGAACGTAAAAATGTGTGTGCCTTTCCCATAAAGCCTAAAGGGGCTTATTTTTAATGAAAAATGTTTTAATCCCTGTGTGCTGTGTATGTTTGGTGTTAGATCAAAATTAGTAGAATTGTTTCATTTGCGTAGAAAACTCTGAGGCTTTATATGTAATAGCCTGAGAGTGTTTAACCATTTTTTAAGTGTCACAAATACATTTTTCTTGATATCAAATTAAACCTTACAACTTGCCCTAGCCGAATATAAATATGAGGTCACCTTAGAATTGTATCCTGCTAGGTTTTCACCATCTTTTGAGTCATTCAGCCCAAAATCTCTTACCGTCATAAACCCAGCCAGAAACATGCAAATGAGCCGTGGTCGGAACAAAGGAATCATTCTCCTGCCCAAAGAAAGGGGACTTTTACGACCCCCCAAAGGAATGCTCAGGCTGCTGAAGCTCACTCAATCCTTACTGAGAAGGAGAAATGAACCCCTTTTAATCCTATATATCCTATATATATCCCTGTGATAAATGTATTAACATGTATCTAATGTTCCATCTCATAATTTTCCTAAATGTTGTTTGGTCTATGTTCTCTTGCAAACTCTAATGGGTTAATGTTTCAGACTTTGCATACTATGGTTAACCGAAATCATATGTGTGGCATATTTGGTCTCTATAACTTGGTATTTTGAAGATCAAAATGACTGTGTACATGATATGTCGATAACAACAACATATTAGTATTACAAGAATATTTCCTAGTTTCTTCATTGGCTACCACCCCTCTTAGAACAAAGAGCCATAAACCAAATTCCTGCCTGGAACTCAAACCCTTCTTATTGGTTGAGCCAATGAGAGGTGGGACATGTTTCCTAAGGTTATAAATTGCTTCTCTCTCTCTTGGTTCGCTCTCTTCTTGCTCTCTTAGCCTCTCTTGCTTCCTGCCTCTCTTGCTTTCTGGTTCTCTGAGCCTTGTGCTCTCTTACTCTCTTGGGCCTTCCTGAGAAGTCCTAATGAAGATGATGCTGAACTAGAAGGCCCTCAAGGACTCCCAAGCGTGCGCCAGGCTACGGCCTTGTCTTTCAATTCACCAAGATCCTCTGACTCTCACTGGTTCTCTCTCATCAAGACAACATCATCAAAGATCAACTGGAGCCTCATCAAATTGCATCAGGACAGTTTAATTCAAATGGGACATGCAAGTATCAAACTTAGTCTCATCAAGTGATACATTAAGTATCCTTACCCCTTTCTAAAAAGGGCGTGTCAGAACTAATATGATGGTTTGCTCAGGCTGTTGATCTGCTGAACTTCAAACAATGCTATAACTTCTTGCCTTCCTGTATTCTGCTTCAGCCCTCTTTCCCTTGGTAAACTGTATGCATGTATGTATATGTATGTTAGAGTAGTTTAAATGTTTAGTCTAGTTAATAAAGTCTTGTTCATGTCACATGTAAAGTTGTCTGTGTCTCAAGCTCATATCTAAAGTCACTAATCATAGATTTTGACTACTTGCTCTTAATACTTAGTAAGAAAGACATTTCCCATGCCCCGGAAATTTACATTTCTATTAATTAATTAATTAATAACCAATATTGAGTGTTCACGGGATGAACCAAGTATTTGGTTGTAATGTTAATGTAGCTACATCAAGTTAACCCGATTAACTGATCCAAATATTCATAATCGATTATAACAAGTTATGATTGATTATTAATATTTCATAGAGCTGATTCGCTACACACGTGTCCAAACTCTGAGTAAGGGGCACCAATGGGAAAATCACATTTTACGTACCTGCGGATGGGGCCTCGTGGCAAGCCGGAGCAGGAACTGCCACGTTAAGGAGCCTCACATACCGAACCCGTGGCTGTGTTGAGAGAAATGCTAAAGCACTTATCTCGCTCTGCATACCCACCATAGTACCGGTCAGTGACGGGAGGAGGCTGAGCGTCCACGGGGTTCATTACAACTGCCTAAGTATGGGTGTGTGTGTGTGCAGCAGCTGGGTGTGCGAAGGCGGGGAAACAGTGTTCGCAGTGTCCCGGCTGCAAATGTTCAATGCATGGCAGTCGTGACAGCGACGGCCGTAAATTTTGAGTGTGTGACACAGGGAGTGAGGAAACTACTCTTTATTTTAAAGTGTGGGTGCCACAGCACCTTGGGCATATGGCAAAATCAAAAACAAAAGGAAACAAAAGATTCTCCTCCCATCCCTCCTTCCTGCAAGTCAGCACCACATCCACTTACAGCAGGTCTCCTCGGGTCCTCCTGGGTCACCCATCTCAGGGGCGCTTCGAGGCCTTACTGGGGTTCTTGGTGCCAGACCGTGGGATGGGGACGTCAGAGCGGTTGGCGGTCTGAGTCAGTGTTGCTGCTGCAGGAAGATGGCCTCGGTGATGAGCAGATGGGTGCGGGATATTGAACCACACCAGGTCAGGATGTGTTGGATAGCCTCCGTCTGCTTCTTCACTGTCGAGAACTGCTGGGAAATGTCCTCGATGGTGTTGCCGAACAGGTCAGCCTGGGAGATGGGTGCGTCAAGAAAGTGAAACTTGTCGGCATCCCTCATCTCTACCAGGTGGCACTCCTGGACCACCACAGGTGGACATCGCCTGCGCGAGACCGAGCTGTGACCTTCTTCGATCCATAGGTCTAGGTCGGTCACTGAGTGAAGCTCCTTAATCATTCCTGGGTCAGGACTACCCTTGTGCAGCTCTTTCAATGCCTTGGCCTGGTGAACTTGCAGGAGGGCCATGGCATGCAGGGTGGAGGTGGCCTGTCAAGTGGCACTATAAGCCTTGGCCATCAGGGACTATGTAGACCTACATGCCTTGGACGGCAGTCTCAGGTCCTCAACCGCCTTGTCCACCTGAGGAATCTCCATGAACCCCCTGGCCACCCCACCGTCAAGGGTAGTGATAGTGGAGGAACTCAGAGGCTGGGTTCGGGCACTAAAAATCCCTCATGCACCTTTGGGAAGAATGGAACTGGGGCAGGGCGTGGCTGTGAGCGGAGCTCCGAGCCCAGGAACCAGTAATCAAGCTGCGAGGGCTCAGTATAGGGTGGAGGGTTCCACTCAAGCCCGACACTCGCAGCACCCAGGGTAAGCATGGTCGCCAGCTCCGGGTCGGCCTCAGACTGGGCAACCACACCCGAAGGTGGGAACCCAGCCGAGTTCTCCGTGTCCGTCTGTACCAGCCCACTCTCCTATGCTGCGGTCACGAGCTCATCCTGCTCCCGAAACACGAATGAGACATTAAACTCACCCTGGTAAATCAACCGCAATGTTACCATGGTTATGCTCTTGCAGTGAGAGCATGAACCATCCACAAACATCTCAGCGTGGCTACGGTCCATACACTTGAGGCAAAGATCGTGACAGTCAGAGGCGGAGAGATAGCGACTCATCGAGGATGGACACACAGATGGAAAGGCATCTGTAAAAAGACTGTCAGTGCTTACTCTTTAAGAGGAAATCCTCTTTCAGTATATACTCTTTTAGAGTAACTGCCAAAGTGCCCAGGGGTGTTCTCTGCATATATCCAACAGCATACAACACTTTGTTTTAGAGGTGAATGGAACGGCAGTGGATTTCATCGACACCACTCGGCTCGGAAGAACAAATCTGAATGAGTGGTTGCATGCCAGCTCCTTTTATACTACTATGTCTGGGGGAGTGGCATGCAAATTCCCCTCGCCATTTCTCATTGGCCTTTTCTCAAATATCAGAGGTGTTTGGGGCTCCCAAGAGCGACCCCTAGTGTCACTACATCGACACAACATCTTCTAATTTATATAAACATTTTTGATAAATGTTTTCTTCAAGCCTTCTAGCACCACTTATAGTTCAACATTTCATGTACATTTTAGCTAATAACAAATAAGAAAATAAGTGGTTCTAATTTCCATTTTCATCCAGTTCCAGTTTTCATTATATATTATTTTGATGGTTCACCGGGTTCCCACCTCCACCTTGCCCATCCTTTATGTGTTACAATTATGTATTAGCTACAATGTATAATGAAGTTGAGTAATAAATAGTGGTACATCTACTCATCATACTGAGTGTTTTTGAATGTAAGTGCACTTGTGAGCTCCAGTTTCCAGGTGAAATGGTCACAGATGGGTACCAAAAGCTAGTTCTAAAGAGAGTTGTTTTTAGCTGTCTTTAGCATATTTTATGAACTCTACCCCCAAACCCCAACCCTAAACCTAACGGTCAGTGGAGTAAAAATTTTATCTTAGATGGAAAATGGAATTGCAATTATCACTAATTATGCAAAAGCAAATACTCCCTGGTTCCAGCGTGGGACTAGATGCTGGGTCTCCCATGCTGCTGACACAATTTGCAAAGGTTAAACACGCGTGATCCGCCAAGATTTCTGATGGGAGCAGAAACTTGTCAGTAACTCTGCATAATGTGGCTGATGTCAGGGACTGAAACATTTGAAAGCAGCATGTCCACTTCTCGTGTTATCATATTGTTATCATACCTTTGAACTACTTTTCCTAAAATGACCACCTGGGGTGCTATGACCAAACAAACCAACTCAACTTTAGACATGCTATAGTTTAGGGCTTGTTTACTGTTGAAAACACTTCCTGTGCAACACTATTCAGCAAATCACTTGGAGACAGATGGACGCAGACAGCAACCAGCCCATGATCAATCAACTTGTGGTTCTTGATTCTAAATTACTAACAAAGCTGATGTGATAAGAATCAGGTGTGTTTATTTTTAAATCTCAAATTGCAAATAACCAATATGTGTTTACATTTTTTAGATTCTACATCTGGTGTGAAAAATTATGGCTTAAGTATTTTCAAAGAACTGATACATGCTGGCAGCTTTACTACTTGAGTAACTTAATCCTCAAAAAAGGTCATTATCTTCAGCCTCACCTTTACCTGCTGTTCAGCATCTGCCTTATTTCAGTGACTGGAAGGTTGAGCCTGCATATTTTATTATCTCAGCTGTAATATGTTCACTGAATGCAGAGTCTTCAAAGAGAGGCTGGTCGGGTGCTCACAGTGTGAGGAAACAGATTCTTATCTCTCCCTCTCTGCTCTTTTTGTCCATTAGGTCCCAAGCTGAGACACTGATTGGACCAAAAGGTCACTACTGCAGCTAATCTAACCTGATGTTTCTGTACAGACAAGCACTGAGAGGAACTTACATTTTGAAGGGATACTTCACCCAAAAATACGATTTCTGCTTTTATTTACTCTCAAACAAAGTTGCATTCTGTCCCCCCCCCACAGGGAACACACAAGGATAATTATTTGAATAATCTTTATGCAGCTCTTTCTATCACCCAACAGTTCATAGTGACCATAGCTGTTAATCTTTAAAAAACACTTAAAAGCAATATAATAGTAGTTCATATGACGGGAGTCTTCTGAAGCCATTCGATAGCATTGTGTGAGGAATAGAGTGAAATTTTGGTCATTATTTCCGGAGATTCGCATTTCAGTCTCTAGCGTGTCATGCTTGCTAACAAGTAAAATGCCCAAATCAATGCCATTTTGGCATCAATTACATCAAACCTGGCAATGTGGTACCATTTGTTTCAATATGAGCAATAGTACATGAGATTTCAGATCTTTGGTTGATGAGAATATTATCAGTGAATAAAGACTTAAATTCTGGTCTGTTTCTTACACAACGTTATCATAGTGACTTCAGAAGATTTAAAATACAGCAGGTCACTTCTTTTATGGTAAGTGTTTATTTATTTATTGGAGCTTGACAACCATAGTCACTATGAACTTCTTAGTATTTTTCTACAATGTTCCTATTGTGTTCCACAGAAAAATTACATGTAGTTTTCAAATACCATAAAGGTTAGTGAATAATGACAGATTTAACTGTCAATTAACTGCAACTATTCCCTAAAGGCCTGCTTGTCTTCTTAATTTGTGTATGACTAATGTGATTGTGCAATTGATTTACTATGTTTTACAGGATATTTGCTGGATAAGACTTTTGTAAAAACATTTACAAGTGTAAGCAAGTCTGCTTGATCTGAAAGAGTGCCACAGGGTTGAACTGTAATTAAAGGCTTAAAATAGACATTGATACTCCAATGTGATTTTTAAGAAATGTATTTTGAATAGAGTGATAACTGAACTCTAATTGCAATTCACTACTGTGTGTGAACTTAGACATCAGTGCTCGGCTAAATGATGTCCCTGCTGACAGTTCTGCTGCATGGTAGAAAATAATTTGAGGTTCTACTTTTGGTCTGGGGCTTTGCTTAAACTGTGTCCAGGATTCCGGCACTGATTCAATTATTCCTTATACCATATTAACTGCATATAAGCATAGGGATGGTAAATCTGGTAAATCATGTGCCCTGCAAGAGTGGTAAATCTGACAGGTTACTGTTTTATAGCTCTTTCACAAGGCTAAATTACAACATTCTGCACCCAATTGCTGCTCTCAGTAGTTCTGAGTCTGTGCCTTCAGAGAAAATGCCATAAATCACAATACAAAAGTATTACGTAATGGCCACTGTGATGCAGTCGTTAAGGCCACAGTATGATTTCATGCCAGGAGTCAGAACACATCACATCAATGTCTAGGCTCAGGGCCAGACCTAGAAACTGTAGCATTTTATCCTTTCGTTCCACGCATGTCTATGCATGACATTAGTAATTTATGGATTCTCTGTAGAAGGTGCGTCAAAATAGGTTTTTCTTCTAGCAAACAGTGGCTAATACCTGCTCTCATGGTGAATAGTAGGTAAGGATGACAGAATGAATGCTGTTGCCATGGGAACAAATTCAGATTGTTTCAGTCCAGACTCCAGTCCCTATGCAGATGTCAGCTGAAGTCGTAAAGGAGAAGCTTACACTAAATCTTAAATGTAAAAGGATTGAATGATGTCAGAAAAGACTCAAAGAGTTATATTTTTGGACACATCACAGTCAGTGCTTGGAAGGAGAACTACGCCAAAGTATTTTTGTTACACATTAAACCTCATGTTCTGTTGACTTTAAAATTGACTTTACCATCTTAATATTTGGGGTTCCAGGAGAACCAATGACATACAAGTAAAAAAATTATTAACTTTTTATTTTTCCCCAAATTATTTTAGTTCCTCTGACATAGTCAAAAGCAAATATTTTTAACCCTCTGTTGTAACACAAAGTGGACTTGCACTTTTCAGATGTGTATGTTATCCGTATAGTAACATTGTTTCTGTTTGGGGTAAATTTGACCGTAGCAAAAACACATTGTATTAAATATGTTCATGTTTTATATGTGGGTTCTCGGATTCCACAAACAGAAGTAAAAATTTCATGGAGGACGTTTGATGTATGCTATCAAGTTAAATCTTTATTTTTAGAATCAGCATAAGATTAGGGAAAGGCAAAAAGGATCAACCTATGATTTTTGAGCTATTAAAGGAATATTCAATAGAAGTTAAGCTCAGTTGACAGCATCTGTGGCATAATGTTGAGTTCAACGTGTCCCTCCTTTTCTTTAAAAAAGCTAAAATCTGGGTTCCAGTTAGAACTGAATGGGGCCAAATTTTAAATGTTAAAATACTCACTGTTTCAAAAGTACAGTACATGCACAAGACGTAAACAATATCAAGCATGATTTAAGTGTGATAAAATTGCTTGCAGCATGAAGCATTTACATGTTTCCATTGATCATGGTATAAATAAAAGGGGGTGTTGTTCTTGCTTGTTTTGATTATTGGGGAACACCTCCCCCCAGTCCCCCGGAAACAATGTCCCTGGTAATGTATCACAATCACTATTATGCTGGAACTGAAGAGATCTTAAATCATAATGCCACTAACTATATTATCTCATACCTTTGTGCTTCAAATCACTGTAGACTAATTAGCCTATCAAAACACATTCATATCTCACTGATTTAAATTGGGGTTTTTTTTCTACTCAAAACCACTATACAGCAACTTTATACTCCAGACAGCCTACCTTTCTTGAACTGCTCCAGCATTGCATCCAGCTTGGTGTCATTAAAGACACAGTGCAGTGGGTGCTTGTAGAACTGAGTGATGGTTTTTAACGGGGTGCAATCATCCGGATCAACAAATGCCAGATCTTTGACAAACAGAATATCGATAATATTGGATCTTTCATTCTCAAACACAGGGATGCGAGTGTACCCACTCTGCATCACATCTGACATTGTGTAGAAGTCCAGTATGGCATCCGAGGCCAGCATGAAGCAGTCATTGAGAGGGGTCAGAACATCTTCCACCGTTTTGGTCCTGAGTTCCAGAGCTCCCTGTATGATGTTCAGCTCCTCTTTCACCAGGTCATGATATGGGTCAGTAACTCGCAGCATTGCCAGTAACTTCTCACGGGTGTAGAAGTTACTGATTTCCTGGTGCAGCATATTGTCTAGTAATTTACTGATGGGGTATGTGATGGGAAAAGTGATCAGCATCAACATCTTGGTCAGCCATACAGTCTTGGATGCAATAGCCAGCCCGTGTCTGGATGCAACGGAATGCGGGAGGATCTCTCCGATGAAGAAGATGAGAAAAGTGCATGCCGCAGTGGCGACAGGCGTCAGCCCGAGGATTTGGCACATCCACACCACCAGGAAAGTGTTGGTGAGCACGTTGCACAGAACTAAGGTGCAGAGGACATAGTTGCCGTGCTTGCGCACGGACTCGATCTTGTGCGCGTACTTTTGCTCCTTCTCGGTGCCGCTGTTCTGCAGCACTCTGAGTTCCACCGGGTCCAGCGCGAGCATGCTGATCACCAGCCCGCTGAACAGCGCTGACAACGCGAGCAGCAGCACCGACAGACCCGCCTGCAACCATCCGTCCGTATGCGGCCGCCGCTCCACCACCGCCAGCCAGAATTCTCGCGTCCTATAGTGCTCCCACTTGAACCCATCAAAGGCGCACATGGAATAATATTTGATATTCTCTCCTCTGCGGAGGTCTTTGGCGAGTAGCTTCACCAGGATGGAGTTTTGGCTTGAGGCGGACTTGAAAGACCCGAGCAGCTCGATATCCGAACTCCTGGCGCTCTCTTCCACGCACAAGTTCTGTTTGGGATGCACCTGCCCCTCTCTGCCCGACTCCGGTTCCTCTATGAACGCGATCCACGGCGCGGCTGTTCCGCTGCTGACAGTTCGGTTGAGCCTCTGCGGGGATGCTGCATAGTACACCCGCAACATGAACCGCGTCCCCTCGGTCGCTTTCAGCAACCCGTCCTGCACGGACAGATCTCCACCCGTGTCCTCCGGTCGGAAGCCCAGCAGCCCGCGGGTCGGTGTGGGCAAAGCAGTGAGGATCAGGAGAACCAGGGGCAGAAGGCATGGTCTTGGGATGCGGTGCGGGAGGAGAGCATCCGCAGCATCAGCAGCCATGATGCTGAGTGGATTGTAGAAGGACATTGGCGAGCTGGATCACGTGGCGATTACACACGCATACACACCCACACGGACACACACTTTCACTCTGTTTGACGACTCAGTGTAACAGCTGGAGTCTGGTGTAAATAAAAGTGACACTGCAATGACGTCATGACGCTTTGCAGAGGGAAAATGATGAAGCTGCAATACAGTATGCAGCAAGCAGGGAAAGCACAGTACTGGCCGAAACCACCAGTCAGAGAAAATTTATTTAGATTTACTTTTTTTTTACCATTCTTAATCCAGAATAGGCCTAATCTTAATCTTCTTTAAGGTATAGCCTATCGTAATTGCATAATGATTTTCTATACAATTAAATTAAATGCATTACATAACAAGTATCAAACCATGTGTCATAAGTTATTCTCAGAAATAACATTTCTTACTCCTTTTTGCAATTTTTGCATCTGGCTCCAAGGTTTCACTCTGTACACCTGGTTTTCAGTGGATGTACAGAATTAAATCAGTTAGGGCCTACATTTATTTCACAGATGTCAGGTGTCCTAGTCCATCACGTGTTTCACTAAAGTTGACAGAGCCCAAATACCCTTTGTCTTAATCAGTGAGATTGCTATTTAAATTTGTGACGATGTCTATCTATTCACAGTTAATGTCATGTATTATTCTTCCTGAAACCATACAATAAATTACCAATAATTAAGGTACAACAGGACTAAAAGCCCATAAGGAAAATCTGCCTTTTTTTCTGGTTGCAAAGTGTCTAAAAAAATAAAAAATAAAATATTGTTGAATATCAATAAAGCAAAAATAATTGAGCACAAATATAAATTTTAAAAAGGTTTATATATGTATATACCATATATTTATGGTGATGTAGTGTACATTTGGGGCAATAGTTTTAGGGCAAAATTTGTCAACCCATTTTTTTTTTTATTATGATTTTAGCCCGGTTGTACATATGGCCAATACAATGTTTGTAAAAACAATATAGATGAGAATTGCATTAGTTCCACTCAAATTACAAGCACAAACTTAATTTGTGTGACAAATTGTTTACTCTGGTATTTCAAATTCAAGCAGTCTTCTTCACCACAAGATGGCACTCTAGATCATAATTTGTCTGGATTTCAGAAATGAATTTCATGGGGGGTTGGGGTTTTTTTGACGGGGTGGGGGTTGTTTGACGACATTAACATAAGTATACATACGGCATGAAAACCTTGAAATATAGAAACGTCATCTGTTAAAGTTCTTGAAAAGGAAAGTGCTTGTATAGTGGCTCTGTTATTGTAAATATAGGCCTATATACAGCATAAGTTCATAAACAAACACGCGAAGGAAGACCTCGGTGTGTTTTTATGTTTATCTAAGGTATAAATCACTTTTTATTAAACGGTGCGCAAAATAAAAAATAAAAAATATATATATATTCCCCAGCAGTTTTTCGTTTACTAATGGCAAGAAATTCATTTTGTGGAATGTTTTGTAAATCATTTCGAAATGTCAAAAAGCTTCCATCGCCATAAATAGGGCGACATAATAAGTTGTGGTCTCATACACACTTTTTTAATCCTCTGAGTGTCTGGAGCCGGCCTTAAACAGACAGCCAGTACCTCAAATGGTAAAGGAACACCATTCTGCATCGTTTATGAGTAAGATCAAACTAAAGAAGAAGAAAAATTTGGAGAGTTTTGCCTGTGTGTGCTAACCACTTTCGTCTGCTCAGCATCACTCGCGGCCACCTCGTAAATCAGAGACAAATATGTGGAGTCGTTCTTCTCTCTCGCATTGCCCTGCACGGCTAGTCAACATTCGGACACAACAGCTACAGCATGTAAGTCCATGACCCTGTCGGGGGTCTACAGACAGTGGGGTTTCGGGACACTTTGCAGACCCAGGAAACTTTTAACTATTAAGTTATTGATGGTCCATTTGGTTGAAATGTTGCACGTCCGTGGGCCCTTTAGGAAACATTTGGAGAAAGTGGGAGTCCCGTGTTCGGATGGTTTCACTAACAGTCCATGCAGAACATATACTGTAATATATTTTCTGTTGTGTGAGATGGAATGGGGTAAAAATGAACCGCATGTACAATGTAGATCATGTAAAAAATATGCAATTGCAGTATAAAGGTGACGAAAATAGCTTAACCTAAAACAATTTCGAATTACTTAAATTAGATTAAATCTTTCCATAACTCAGATTTCTTAAATTCTACTACAAATAAATATAGTATGTATTATGATGAAAACTGGTGTTAATTAAGGTGTTTATGAAATGGGCTACCATTGACACAGATTATTGAACATTATACAAAGTCGAATATTACTATTGTTTTCGTTATGAATATGAACTTTGACAACAGACAAATTGCTTAATAAACAATTGTAGAATATATCCAACAGAAATTTATATTTTTTATAACTATTAGCGCACATAACGTTATGTGATATACTTTTAAGTATTTTCGAATATTATCAACACAAATTTATGTCATAATTAATCATGTGTAAAAATATAATTCCTTGGATAACCAGAAACGAATTTTTGATGTCGGGCCACTATGTAGCTAAAACAATGAGTTTATTAATGTGTAAACAAACATTTTTTTTTCTAATATTTTTTTTTTTAGTAAGGACTGAAATATTTATATTCTGTTTTTCTATTCTTACTCAAGTTGACAAATAATTTTCACATATCATTTTTTCTTTTTTTTTTTTTTTTGCCTTTACTAAATAAAAGTAAGGAAATCAGCAAGATGATTTTAGCTTTGTACAAATGTTTTAGCTTTGTACTGTGTATCTTTTTTTTTTTTTTTTTAGCTATATGGGAATAGCAATAGTTGACAGTCTGGGCTGCTATACTGTTTTGTTTCACATTAAACTTCTCAAATATATATAAATATATTTTTAATTATTCTTAATTTGATATACAGCATTTCTACTACTTTAAAAGGCTAAAAGTGCACTTCAAACGTGAACAAAAAACCTTGATGAATCTAGTTATAAATCTGAGGTTGAAGAGAGTAGCCCTGTCTGGTTCACTGCCAAGAAATATACCGTAAAAAGTAGCACAGCGTGTTATTCTGTTACTGCATTATATTTTATTTTTGTTCTCTGCAAGAAGGAGATTCAATATAGCAGCAAACCCGAAATAGTAGGCCTGAGTCTCAGAGGGAAAAAAGGTGGATTTATCCTATTCAATCCTGATATTAGAGATTATATTCTATCAACTGAACAAAGATGTCAATCCCTCATTGAGATGATCCTACAAAGTGTCAGAGCTGCGGCTGACACACTCAGATGCACACTCATATAGGGTAAAAACAAATGTTGAACAAAGTCATACATTTCATAGCAAAGTCATTCAATGCATAGGTGTCGACGAAATGACAATGAGCAGCGTCGGCTTTGAGTGCATCTGGACATTTAGAATTGTAACATTCGACTAACATTCAAACATGTTTTTGTTATTATTCAAAGGTGGAAAAAAAACGATTTGATATTTTTGCAGTTTGCAAACGAATACTCCAAATAGACACACAAGGGCCCGTTTGAAGATCACGGGGTGAATTATAGCTCCATGTATGACTCATGAACGAACACGCTTCTGTCAATTATGGGACGTTCCCAGCGTCCAGCATATGGCAGCCCAATTAAATACATTTTTCGCTTATTTTATTTTATTTTATTTTATTTTATTTTATTTTATTTTATTTTATTTTATTTTATTTTAATTTATTATTATTATTATTATTATTATTATTATTATTGTTTGATTTAGTGAATGGTAAATGGTTTTTGCTTCCCAAGAGACCCAAATTTGGAGAACTTCAAAAACACATTTTTATGAAAAATGCAAGTAGCTTATATGTGTTATGACGCTTTTATCCAAATATATAAACTTTTGGGGTTCATCATGACTTTATTAAGCTTAAGAAAAAATAATCTCTCCTCCTAAATATACCGATTTAAAAGTTATAATATGTTAACTAAAATATATTATATAAGTATTACTACGCATAATTTGAAAAAAGAAATAATAATAATAATAATAATAATATATTATTATTATCATATAGGCCTACATATATATATATATATATATATATATATATATATA
Organism: Xyrauchen texanus; assembly: GCF_025860055.1. NCBI lineage: Eukaryota > Metazoa > Chordata > Actinopteri > Cypriniformes > Catostomidae > Xyrauchen > Xyrauchen texanus. Next base: position 8,440,167 of record NC_068295.1, on the reverse strand, counting down.
TATATATATATATATATATATATATATATATATATATAGCTATATAGGCCTATATCAATTTAATTTTTTTATTTTTTAGAAGCAGACCTGTGATTAATACTTAAAATAACTCTTAACTAATGTTATTATTAAGTAACGTCAGTGGAGACGAAATAACAGTTTATCATTTCAATTTGATGTCTGCACGATATTCATATTCTACAGTTTTTTCGTAATAAATAGGGAAACCAGAGACCAGAAAATCATTGGATAATTATTTATTCTGTTTGCGTAATTAAAAGCGGGTCTCTCAGAAATAACTTTAGGCTATTAACGATGTAAAAGAAAAGAAGTGACAAAAAAAAAAAAAAAAAAACACAAAAGCATTGTTTGCAATGCGCTTCGCTGTTTGCGCACCAAAATAGTCTACACCATGCAACGTGGATATTAACAACATGACTGATATTCAAAATAAGGTGAACAGATGATTTCATGCCTACAAATCACGAAGAGGACGGGTCCTTTAATTTTCTGTATACCTTTTTAAAACGAAAATTATGTAGGCCTACTATTTAGTAGGCTAATACAGTCTTGATCTTAAAGTAGAGAAATTACAGATGTCCACAGCACAAAACTAGCCCAAACTTTGACATTATTTAGGATGCTATAGCCTACCGCTTGTTTCCCTAAATCTAATCTAGTTTTCTTTCAGAATGTGCAGACACATAAATTAAGCTCCAGACACCCCTTCACGAGGTGACCCTTCAGTTAAATAAGATCATCTTACCTTTAAGAGCTGTTGCGTTATTCCGGAGGGCGGTGCAGATGCAGCAGTGTGATGGAGGCTGGCCCTGGGGCGTGAGTTTACCCCAGCTAACTGCAAAACAGCTCAAGACAGGGAGGCTGAAAGATACACCAGCGATCAGGACCACAGACACGAGAATCCTCGCTCAAGGAGGGGCATAAACACTTCAGGTGCTCTTGAGTCGGTTTTTATAAGGAGATCTCTGCTTGATCTCCCTTACTGCGCTCCGCCCGGTGCTTGAGGACAGAAGATGCCCAGGCAGTTCCTCTGCCCAGTGTTCGGCTCGTCTCTGTGGTTGGTACTGATACTCCAGTCTCTCATCTCATCCGCCGCTACCTACAAGAGACCTGTGTCAGGAGGAAAGAGACCGAGCTTTCTGGAGAGGACCTTGATTTTACTAGACGTGAATACTCGAAGTCCGGTGAAAGTTTTGAATGACAACTTCCTCTCCTTGCAGTTGGATCCATCGATCATAAAGGATGGCTGGCTGGACTTTCTAAGGTATTACAGGTTTAACCTCTGAATGCAATTGCATCCTGCGGCTGGTGAAGATGCGTTTGGTGATGCTTTAGGTGGCATTAGCAACTGATATTTAAAAAAATCGATAGATACTATCGATACAATCGACACGGCACCTAATACTGATATATTATTCTAACATGCAGAGTATCGACATCACATTTAGATACATAATCCTGTATTTTTCTAATGTACCACTGAAGCTTTTTTTGCTCTTATAGACTATTAAACTTTTATTTTCTCAAAGCACATGCGCACTATATTTGGCTGCACTCTTAGGATATATGAAAGACATCTTGTGTGGATCAGCTGTAACACATCAGCTCATAATGTTTTCATGTGTAATATTTTCAGTTTAATATCCATTAAATAACCGTTTATTCTCGCACTTTGGTTTTTGGATATTTATTTTACGCGTAAACTTCAAAGTGGCCTTAATTCAGTTTGACTGGACAACATGTGTGTTGTGTTGTTAGTGACGTCTGTTTTTTCCCAGAGAAAACTGTTTTGGGATCTCAAAGGATCTGTAGCCTATATAGTGATCTCGGCACGAGAACTTGGACTTCAGAAATGTTGTTGTACCGCGCATAAACGCACAGCTTTACGCACAGCTTTAAATGGTTGTGGTAATTTGCACACCAGGGTTTGACCTGGAAGTGAATTTGAGTGTTCCAGACCCCAGAGGAGAAAAGACACAAAACCATACGGAGAGAACTGAAATGTAAGTGTCTTGTATCGCCCCAAATACGTCTCGGTATGCTTCGATCATGTGATGTTTAAACTCGATTATTTTATCGATTATTAAAAGTATTTTTATACTCAGAGTGAGGTGTTGGAACTCACTTCACCCCAAACTTACATTACTTTGAAACCAAAATCTGCTGTCGCGACATTTCCATTGTATTTGCTGTTTTATGTGTTGCACAGTGCATTGCAGACTGTTATAGTCTAGAAGTAAACATACTTGTTTGCTTGTTTGAGAGAGAGAGCAGCAACACTAAACAAATGCAGAATAATAGACATACTTTTGCTTTGACAATTATACCTATAGTACAATTTCTGTTCCTATTTCACAGTTTTTATTTAAAATGTATTTAGAAAAATCTGATATTATAATATATAATGCTTGTGGTACAGTATATAGTCTATACACATATTCAAATTTCAATATTATTTGAAAATGTTAATATCTTTATAGTATTTTGAACTATATTGTCATGTATGTGGCTGTTTTATATCAGTGAAAATCATACTTGGGCATACTTTCTGTATGGGCATTAAGATAATAATAATAGTTTAACTCAAATAATAATTACAACACACACACACACACGCACTCACACAAAATAAAATAAAATTATATATATATATATATATATAGCTATATATTGCTTATGTTGATATAGCTATATCAGATTTCTGTATGGCATTAAGATAATGCTAATGGTTTAACTGAAATAATAATTACAACACACACACACACACACACACACATATATATACATATATATATATATATATATATATATATATATATATATATATATATATATATATATATATGATTACGTTGCAATAATTACCCAATATAGTTTAATTATTATCTCTATTATTCTGCTGTAATTACACTCAACAACAAAAAAGAAGTTTAATTTAATTAAATTGAGGAACACCTTTCAAGGCAATTAAATAAAAAATGTTCAGCAAAATAGATTTGGTTTGAACTGACTTGTTCTAGATCAAGTTGTACAAAATTATATTCCTTTTGTCAGAACAATTAGTTAACAACTAATTATTTTTGTTAAGTTGGTCCCTGAAATTATTTTTATTATCCATTAGTATATACCAGGTGACCAAATGTAATGCCAGTGAAACTGTTGCACTGTCATTTTGATGGAGCTAAGCAGCATTCAAATCAAACTTTACTGAAAGTGAGAGTCCATCCTCAAGCGCCAATCTTCACCACAATGCTAACTCCAAAAACTCCTCCCAACATTAAACATGAACAAATCTTCTCCTATTCTTATCTTACTCTAAAATGCATAAAATAACACTTAGTTTCAACATTTATTCACCCCTTGCAAAGCATGCTGGGAAACGAAAATCCCATGCCCAGTTTCATCAATGCTACAAAAAGTATTCATGTAGTCCTAACTCAAATTGATTAAGTAAACTTCAGTTTTACAAATGTAATTGTATGGAATGTAAAGACAACATGTTAAGACAAAGTGTTGTCTTAATACTTTAATATAAAATGTTCTAGAATTGTGCTGCTTTAGTTCATTTTAATTAAGTAAACTGAACAATCCTTGAAAAAAACTCCTTTTTTTTATTGAGTGTGGGCCTTTTTTGTATTATTTTTGTATTTTTATATTTTTGTGTTAAGTTGTTTATGGTATATATGAATTATCATTGTTCTCATTTTATGACTTGTAATTTCACACTAAAATGGCATCATGTGATATTACTACCTTTACACCTATGCTTATTCTCTTAAAATAGTATAATTTGCATTCAACCTGTGCATTACACATGACACTATTTGCCTGTCACCAACGTTTATTTTCTAAAAATCAGTTTCGGCCTAGCAAACAGACAAAGATCCAGTTTTGCCAAAGCAATTCAAAATAACTCATACCTTATTTTATTATTCTTATTATTAATTACTGTCTCAGACATTCATATTATGTGTGCAATTTAGGCCTGTATTTAAATGCGAGCGTTTTATAGTTTCCCTATTTATGACTGGTGCCATATTATCGCTCATTATTTAGGAAAGCACTTTTACAAAGAAGCAAGCATTAGTAAGAAAGAAACAATAAAAAAAAGAGCCTGTTGCACTGCAGACTGCAACTCAGTGTGAAATAATCTGGTGGTGATTTCAGTCAGTGTGAGAAAAGCTCTGCGGCCTAAACAGACTGAACATGTTGTGAGTTAACAAAAGAAAGTGAAAACACATCTAATGGCCTCTAGACACCCAGGTCAATGGAAACGAATAAAAAAGTAAATCTCAATAAAAATAATGAAGTAAAATAAACCAAAGGAATTCAAGTTGTGCAAATAGATTCAATCATCACCCTTGAGATATTATAACTTTGTTCTATTCTGAAATGATCACCTCATGAGCCATAAAACAAACAATAATGTGCAGACCAGTTTTTTCTGAGGGAATGTCGGCATTTCAAATATCAAATCGTAAAATGAAACAAGACAGCTTCCTTTAAAGCTAAGGTGACATTATTAGCTACAATACTAAAATATAATAACATGTATGTTTTCTTTTAAAAATACAGGGATTATTTTTTGAATAATTCACACGTTCTAATTAACAGTAAAGGTTGAAAATGCTTAACCTAAAAATGTTATTTATGTGGCAATGTCTAAATTAACTGGTTTTAAGGCAAAAACATTATTATTAAACATCACAGAATTAACTGGTAACTCCAACAAAGCTAATTTTATGGGTTAAATCATACAAGAGTAATATAACAATAAAATAACAATGGCAGAATACTGCTTTTGCAGTGTACATGTTTTAGATCTATATGGAAACATGTTGCATATTTCATTTGAAAGGGTACAGACATAAATGAATTGTTTTCACTTAGAATTAGGAAAGTGAAATAAGCATAAAATATAAAAGAAAATAGAAAATTGTTCAATTTATTGCCCATCTTCCCTTTAGTGGTGTAAAATCACAAAGAAATGCAATTTTTATGTATTGCATAAAAGGTACTTGGGTACCTTAAATAATTTATAGGCTAAATATGATTTAATATGACTGAATCAACATGACTACATTATGTTGCACCAGTGAAATACATTTTTAAGGGTCAGAACTGGTAGAACTACCTCCTTAACAGCTGTACATTTTCTATTTGGCGCTACAGTAATGTATGTTCTTTGGTATCTCTAAAGGTTTCTCTGAGGATAGTATGCACTCTGTGTATCAGTGATTTACAGTGATCTACAATGATCTACATCTGTCTGTATTCACAGCTCCAAGCGGTTAGTCACTCTGGCTCGGGGACTATCTCCAGCTTATTTGAGGTTTGGGGGCAAACGAACGGACTTCCTCCAGTTTCATAACCTGAAGAATCTCGCAAAGTTTAGAGGGCCTGGACCGGACTATTACCTCAAAAACTATGAAGATGGTGAGGTTTATTTAGATCATTTTCAATTAGTCTGGTATTTTGCATATTTTGTTGATTCAGGTGATTAGAGGTTTTTTGGGTTAGTTGGGTTAAGATAACTTAAAATAAATCGAAACAATTTATGTGTGCAAATATGCACATTTTTAAATTGATAATGACACATTCAATTTATTTAGTGCATATCACTTAGGAGTCTAAGTGACTAAATTGATTATTAATATGACTTTGTATATACAGTATTAACATGGAAAAAAGTGTATTTTGAATATCACCTATTACCCACAATACAAACCACATGCATGCTCATTTGCTCGTTTAGTTGTGCTTTTCCTCATAATGATAAAAACAAATAAATACAAAAGCATTTCCATGGGTTTGCACTCAGACATAGTGCGCAGTGACTTCGCCCTGGACAAACAGAAGGGCTGCAAGCTGGCCAGCCACCCAGACATGATGCTGGATCTGCAGCGAGAGAAAGCGGCTCAGATGCAACAGGTCTTGTTGAAAGAACAGCTCTCCAACATCTACAGCGATGTTACAATAACAGGTAGGAGATTACAACAACATGCAGATGCTGAGCTAATTCTGTTAATTGTGAGGACACGGTATTAGTGGTTAGATTATGTGTTTTTCACCTCTGAATCCATCTTCGTAAAAGCATACACTAACTTATAAACGTACAAACAGGTTTTTGGTTTGTGCATGTTAGAGACCAACAACAAGTGTTGAATGATGCTGATTGTCAGTGATAATGATGATGGGAAAAAGCTGTAGATGTTGAAAAATGATCATAAAATCAGATTATTATAGTCCAGTGAGAATATCTCCAGTACTGTAAACAGAGTGATTTTCAGATTCTGTAGTGATGTGATATTTCATCATGTGGAGCGCAGGCACTGGGATTCTTTTTTCTTGGATGTCTTTAGTGTTTATGGTTCGGTATTATGTTGTTTGAGCTTGTCTCAACTATGATGACTTGTTTTGTCTCGTTGTCCTGGACCAGGCTGTCACTACGGTATGAACTGATCAGATCCGTCACTTCAGTTATGTTTCTGTTGCCATTTTGTTGCCACATGTATCATAGGTATGCGGACAGATGCAGTGATGTAATTTTTGTTGCTCATTCCAAAAAGTCATAGGTTTGAAATGATGAGAGACAGGACGGTCCAGTGCTCAATCAGCCAAGCATATGGTTTTATTGATCATATTCAACAACTGTTATTTGCCTGTTTGTAAATCCAGTGTCCAATTTCACATTTCAGAGTTCCACACACATATACTGTCCCAAACGTTCAGATCACTTCAGGGGGAATAACTGTTTGAAAGACAGAAGTCTCTGAGGGATTTGCTTTGTAGTACTGAAAAGTCTCAGATCAAGCATAGGATGAAGCTAAATGGTGACGTAGACAAAAAAAAGAAAAGAAAAAAAAACTATTTGAAAAAACAGCTGACAGCGATTTAGAAAATGACACTTTGTAACAACATTTGTTATAGTTCTTTAAAAAGCAGAGCTCTTTTCTGCAGTGAGCGTTAAATGGAATCAGCTCAGTGTATTTCGTGTGTATATGTTTGAAGGTAAATCACTAATGCATATTGAATAACTGTTTTCTTTGGATCTGGTGTGCTATTTTGTTTGAGTCCTAGTCTGATAGGCTCCATTAGGATTTTGTAGTGATTTCTGTTGCTGAGACACGGTTGTTGTTAATTTAAAGCTTCCCGTGTGCGCCCCTTGAAGCAGATTAGATCCAACACTATTTTTAAGAAACATTTTTGGGTTTTCCTTGACAGGCCTGCTATTTTTGTGTAAACGCCATTGTTTTATTGTTCCAATCTATCCGGTAATCTCAATGTAAACTGAATTCAAACCATCAGGTATGGCCAGTCGGAGGGTGTTTATTTGTTTAAAGCAGATTTACTGTGGAAAGATCGTACTAAATTTGATGTCATACACTGTGTGAGTTCCAATGCAGGTCACTCAGCACATTTTCTCTTTATTATTTATTTTTATATATAATCTCTCCAAGTATCAGATCAGAATATCTTAATGGCTGTTGCCGTACATGGCAAAATCGTTATCTACTTCTTGCCAAATTCAGCACAAAGCACTCTTCTAACTTTCACCCATGTTTTCAAAACTCACACAGTTTTTTAAGAACATCTGCATTTGACAGGGCGGCTGTAACAGGAATTAATACTAAACACACAGGAGGTGAAACATGGCTTTGAAAAAGAATCTCTTGCTCTCTTCATGGAGTCACTGGCAGGTGTCAGGGGAGCAGTTAAGACAGCTCTGCCCCATCCATATTCACTCTTCACAGGTCGGGTTTTCTGACCTTTTCTCATTAGAGCTATCTATAATAGGCGCAAAACCCCCCCTGCCAGTTAAAACAAACCGTGGTGAGACAAGCCCAAGGTCATGCTAGCTTTCACCTCTACACTGGCTACAGTTTAGTCCTGTTTGGTTAAAACAATCCATCTGAGACGAGTCGAGGTCGGTGCGTTTGAAGCTCTCAAATTTCTACAGTTCTACCCGTGTTTTACGTTCTGCTGTTCTGCTTATCCTTTGTGCTCCTTTTTTAGTGCATTGTCAGAATTCAGTTCTTGTTACTTTGTTACAGTTGAATGTTGCATTATATATTACTGTAATGATTAGTAATGGTTGGTTAAAGACTGATACAATGATGCATTACAGAGGTGTTGGTTCAGGAGCCAATCTTTAAATTGGACATTTATAGGCGACCCAACAGAGTGCCAAAATGGATTATGCTACAAAGGCTGCAAAGGTGTCTTTAGAATTTAACATGTAATGTATAAATATTATCATGAATATGGTAACATACAAGATTATTAATATGGCACATAGGCTAAATTGGAAAATGTACCATTTTGGAAATGCATAAACAGCAGAAGAGTGATATAACACATGCAACAAACACTGGGCCAAAACGGACACATTTCATGGTTTGGAATGTGGAAGTAAACTATGGCGGGGTAAACTTCTATAGCAGTAAATGGGAGACCACAGCAAATATGTTTTGCTCCAACAGCTAAATAAACAATCCACAATTACAGTGTCACAACTTTCCAAAAGAGAAAACAAAAACAGAGAGATGGATTACAGCAGTCGTAAGAGAAATACTGACACTCCATCGCAGCAAGGGTGACTAGTTTTTTATATAAATGTATCCCAGTGTAATATAAAGCAATGATTAATGTTATGAAATTAAATTAAATAATAACAAATTAAAACTTTATAAAAATTGGCAAGAGTTACGCTGCTGAATTAAAGTAGAAATACATCATTGCAGGAATTTCCACCAACCCTCACCTCGCCCCCTTGAAATACTTTGCACAGGCTGCACTCCACCTCTATTTTAAACAGCATTTTGTTAAATATTTTGTTATTAAATTATTGTAAATGCACATTGTAAGACTTGGGGTATTAGCTAACAGTTAGCCTTTAGCCTCTCATTTTCATTGACAGTAGTAAATGTATTTTTGTCCTCAAAATGGCCATTAAATTGTCCTTAAAGCTGAAGTGTGTAATTTCTGTGCCACTAGCATCACCAAACGGATTTGCAAAAATGAGAATTGTTTTCATTATCAAAACAGGTTTCTGAACATTCATGCTGTCTCCCATTAGTCGAAAAAAACAGATAGTTGCACCCCAAACACAAGCTATTGGTTGAGCCAAGGTTACTTAGTCAGGCTTGTCAGTATAGTAAACCAAACAGTCACAGAGTTAAAGGGATAGTTCACCCAAAAATCTAAATTCACTCATTTACTCACCCTCACTGCCATCCAAGATGTGTATGACTTTATTGCTTTTTCAGAACACAAACAAAGAGTTTTTGGAAGAATATCTCAGCAGTAGGTTCACACAATGCAAGTGAAAGTTGGCCAGAACTTCGGATCTTCAAAAATCACTAAAAGGCAGAATAATAGGAATCCATAAGCAGTGTTGGGTGTAATGCATTACTAAGTGATTAATTACTGTAATTAAATTATGTTTTCATTGAAAAAAGTTAAGTAATTTAAAATCTAAATTAAGTTTTTGTAATTTAATGCAGCCCCCTTAAATTCTTTGGCCAGTTCATGAATAATTTATTTGATTTTATATAATTTATTTGAAAGAATTAAAAGAACAATTTCATGTCTATCCTTGAATTTTTTTTTTTTTTTATCTGGTCAAGTAATGCTGTTACTGTTCAGACAGATTAATTAGTACAGTAATCTAATTACACTGTAGAAGATGTAATTAGTAGTTAGTAATTAATTACTTTTTTAGAGTAACTTACCCAAAACTGTCTATAAGACTCCAGTGGTTAAATCCATATCTTTACAAGTGATATGATATTTGTGGTTGAGAAACAGATCAATATTTATGTCCTTTTTTACCAAAAATGTTCACTTTCACTTTCACATTCTTCTTCTATTGTTTTTTGGCAACTCATATTCTTTGTACCCATCGCCACCTACTGGTCTGTCATGGACAAAGGGGGAGATTCATTAACAAAAATGATTACTATTATTCTGCCTTTGTGTTTTTTGAAGATTCAAAGTTCTGGTCACTATTCACTTGCACTGTATGGACCTGCAGAGCTGATATATTCTGCTAAAAATCTTTGTTTGTGTTCTGCAGATGAAAGAAAGTCATACACATCTGTGATGGCTTGAGGGTGAGTAAATGATGAGACAATTTTCATTTTTGGGAGGGATAATCAACCTACAAATGGCTTACTTAAAGATGTTTCTGCATTTTAAGCTGGAATAGATGAAAGTATTTTAACTTCATAAAAATGTCACACTTCAGCTTTAAAGGGAATCTTTGAATGTGCTGGACAATGCTCTGCAGAAAACCTGCTTTGTTTATCCAGAGGTGGGAAAACCTCTTTTAAACTTCCTGTGCAAATTAAACGCTTTGAGGAAATGGGGGGCTCTTGACCAGATGCTAGCTGGAGTGATAATGTGCTGTTTCACAATACTATAGGCCTCTCTGTAATATTTTTGTACTTCATAAATGTAGGTAAAATCCCATATTATTTTGATGCTGTTCAGAATTGTTTTGTTTGGCTCCTGTCTCCAAATTCTTGTCCTGTTGTAAGTGTTATTTCATTGAAACAATAGCTGGAGTATTTTGATGACTACCGCATGGCAGAATTTCATTTGCCAGTCATCAAATGGCCTTTCTACACTCTCCTCCTCTTGTCAGGCTCTTGCTCAATTTGACGCAAAATTTGGAGTATTCCCCCTCCCCCAGCCACAGAGAAAACACACATGTGCGCACTCAACGCAAACACAGCGAGTGCAAGTAGAATAGTGTGCTAATGATAGATCTGAGGCTCAGACAGATGTTTTTGTCTGTGAAAGAGAAACATGAATTCTTTTTCTGTCTCTGAGACATTGAGCAGACCAGGACTGCTCCAGATCACTGCGTATTGTGGCACACACTCAACCACACACATATGCATCTACTTCTTCATGCCTTTGGTCCACAAATACACACTCAAACACACGCACATGCTCGATCTTCTCCAGAATCAAGACCTGAATATCTGATGTCACAATTACCAGCCTCTGTTGTTCATTCATTGCAAACACAGCTTCAGTAGAGTTAAAAAAAAAACATTGTGCGCACAGTATTTTGGGTAAAATAATCAGTGGTTTTTTTTAAATAACAGTGTGATGTAGTTATAATTTTTTTATCATTACTTTTTGGTATTGAAATATTTATAGTCATCATTTCTATTGATTTGACTGTCATCTTTAATTAATTGTTTCACTGGGCTAGTTGCAGTGCTTTTTGGGATTGCCCAAATAAAGGCAGCATAATTGTGATCCTTAACATCCAGAAGAATCCTATGAACATAGACTTAACCAAATTAAAATACAAGTTGCATCACCTCTTGGGAAGCCCCAAGTCACAGTCAATCCATAAAATTAAGCATGCTTTTCCAGGCTACCTGTCAATCGTGACCAATAGAAAACTGAGAACCACCGTGACAATGAAAAATGACTCTTGAATACAATGTAGTGATAGGTACGAGTAGATACAAAAAAAAAAAAAAAAGAACAGATATCACAAAATCTGACAGATAAATCTCAGTAAGTATTTCATCATGGTTTTCAATAATAACCTCCCCTTTTCTTCTCATTATGTGTTTTTATTCATAATTATATTTTCTCCTCATTATCCCTTATTTTCCATTGTTCTTTTTTTTCAACTATTAAGAGAGTGAGAGAGTGTGACATGACCATTTATAATATCAGAATTAACTTCACTGTAAACATATGGGACACTAATACGTATAACAGACTCATTAGAATATTTCCGTCATTGGTCAAGGGCTTGCTCATTTAAATGACCATAAAACCACAACTGCACTGGAAAAATAAAATGTGCCACAACAGAAGGTTATGAAGACCGAGTGGGCCCTAGACATCTCGTAAATGTAACGAGAAACTGTCAGACTGCATGACTTAGTCTCTGCTGTATATTTGCGTTCAATTTGCCAAATTAAGTGATAAACTATCCTTCAAATGAATTTGCTAGAAGAAACAGATAGAAAATAGGAGCGTATTTACGATTTCCAAAATAATGAAAATAAACTGTGACTAAATGTTGAAAGGAAAAAGATTTTTACAATGCTTGGAAGGAGCTGAAATTCCCAAATGGGTACACAAACTCAATCCAATATTGATATTAGCGTGAAAATTGCCTGATGTGCTGAAACTGGAGTATCAGATCTTAAATGCTTTGAAAATTGACCACATCAAACCTTTTGACAAAACTTATAAGATGGCCTTTGCCCACCTTGCAGATTTTATTACAGGTAAAATCAATAATAAAATACTTTTTATATATAGCAAAATTTTCAAATCAACAAGGCCAATCAAATCCAATGAAATCATGTCACTGCAAATAATGAACATGGACTATAATTTGTGGTTGTCGTGTTGCTTTTGGAAGCATAAGATAACTGACATTAGATAAGATGACAATGTGACATTGCATATTTTACAATAAGTTTCCGTTTGTTAATACACTATGAACTAACATGAAATAACAATTAACATTTGTATTTTTATGAACTAACCTTAACTAAGAATAATACATACTGTAAATATATATATATTGTTTGTTCATGATATCTAAATGCATTAAATAATGTTATCAAATAGAACCTTAGTATAAAGTGCTACCTTTTCTGTATGTACCTGTGACCTGATTATAGATGGAAAATATAATGCTACACAATGCCTGTTTTTAAAAAAAAAATGTTTATATATATATATATATATATATATATATATATATATATATATATATATATATATATATATATATGAGGTGGGCCAAGAGATTATTTTTCTAAGAGTTTTTTTGGAGATTTTACAGCATGTCTCTGGTAGCCAAATTCTGATCCAGGAAAGTTTGTGGGATTTGGACAGGCCAAGTTTTAAACTTTCTCCTACATCAGCTCCCTTTAGCATACATTTTTAGAAAATCAAATATGACAAGATACATCAATCTACATCTCTTTAGTGGTTTTACCAAGTAACACACCTCAGAGTTATTTTCCTGACTTTACCATGCAACAAACACTAAATCCCAAATATTAATCCACGATAATCGCAGATAAAGGATGGATGGATGGTGCGATTGTTGTTATCCATGACTAAGCTTTTTGTCTGTGAAAAATCCTTTTCATTCGATTCATTCATTTGATAGTGGTCTTTATATGAGTCATCAGAATAGCACTCATTGTGAATGAGAAGTGCACTGCAGCAGCTGTAGGTAGTTTAACCACCCCTTTATAAACAAATATTGAACAGCTACAATTCAGAAAGACATCTAACCACATGTGATTCAAGTGCTGACACGACTAAAACTTGTATTAAAGATCAATAAAGGAAGCAGTTGCACATGCTGGCAATCTGTTCACACAAACGCACCGTAAGAATTACAGAATCTCACTTCCTTTTGTTCTTACACGAAGAGATTTATTGAAATTCGGATTATATTTCAGTTACAATGCCATCTAAATTGAATTCTTTGTTTAATTTTTGCACCTAGCTTTTATTGTTGCATTTAACAACCAGACTTGCACTCGCCAAAATGAGGTCTTCAGTTCCTCGATCAAAACTTACGTCCTTCATTACTTGCAAGCGTGTAGAATTTCCCTAATTTGACTCTTAAGTTCTCAGTAAATATTCACGATCTCAACCCGCAGCATGATTATATTCTCTTCTTTTTAAGGAATTAGCACTGTTGGACATTTTGTTAATAGCAACATCACAAGGAGTGAAGTAAGTGATTGTTGTGGCAGCTTGGCGTTATATGAGGTGAAGTCTGATTATATATTGCCGAGGTGATTTCTCCAGGCAGCTTCAGTGCCCCCAGCCTATTTGGGCGCTGATTTAACTAGTTATAATGTTCCAAGGACCATCTGGCTCCACCACAAATTTGCCCTTCGTGTTGAACTTTCTCCGGAGAATTAAATGCGCATTGAAGTCAGGGTGCCTTTTAAAATGCCTTTTAAATTCCACTTCAATTACTTAATTTTAATCTATCTATCAACTGTCTGTCTGTCCATCCATCTGTCGATAGATAGATAGATAGATAGATAGATAGATAGATAGATAGATAGATAGATAATATCCATCCATCCATCCATCCATCCTTCCATCCAAGAATTTATGATAGATAGATAGATAGATAGATAGATAGATAGATAGATAGATAGATAGATAGATAGATAATATCGATCCATCCAATAATTTATGATATATAGATAGATAGATAATATCCATCCATCCATCCATCCAGAATTCCATCGATAGATAGATAGATAGATAGATAGATAGATAGATAATATCGATCCATCCAATAATTTATGATATATAGATAGATAGATAATATCCATCCATCCTTCCATCCAAGAATTTATGATAGATAGATAGATAGATAGATAGATAGATAGATAATATCGATCCATCCAATAATTTATGATATATAGATAGATAGATCATATCCATCCATCCAATAATTTATGATAGATAGATAGATAGATAGATAGATAGATAGATAGATAGATAGATAGATAGATAGATAGATAGATAGATAACATCCATCCATCCATCCATCCATCCATCTAAGAATTTATGATAGATAGATAGATAGATAGATAGATAGATAGATAGATAGATAGATGGATGGATGGATGGATGGATGGATGGATGGATGGATGGATGGATGGATGCATGCATGCATGCATGGATAGATAGATTACTTCTGGAGTTTTTCTGAATCTCACATCTGCTGAACTCCTCCATGGCCTGTATAGACTGAACAGAGATACCAAGCACAGTGGGTTGGTTACAGAAATCTATTAAAACTGCCAAAAGAAATGTGAATTATGCAAGTAGCTGGCCGAATTTGGATGTTACCACCTGAGAAGAGGGTATTATTCATTTTTATTTTCTTTGTCAGCAGTTGCTCTGCTCCTGAAGCACCTGTCAGAGCTCATTAATCATTTGAATGCTTCCCGCTGAGGACATTTGTTTATTGAAATTCCCTTTTATTCCCAAGATCAAAACTGAGGTCCAAGCCACGATCATGACTCAGCTGCTCAACCACAAGAAATCTCACTTAACCAAAATCACAAACAAATTGGACACAAGACCAAAACATATCAAAATACTTGTTTATAAAATCACTTTTATATTAGCTGATCTTGTCAGCCTCTTTGACATTTTGACGTGAAACATATGGAGAATTATTAGCTTCAGTAATTAGCACGTCCTAACACCATTCACCTTTGTAATCAAAATAGTTAGCTTAAAAAAAAAATTCTTGTAGAATTTGGAACAATAGGCCTACTATATTTAATTGAAGGAAGGCTAACATATATTTTGTATCAACCTTTGATTGTCCAGTTCAGAGTCTGCTTGTCACCAAAATGTATTTGTCAAATAAATCTGACAATACTAACCTAGTCACAGTGTTGTGTAAGTTACTTTCAAAAAGTAGTCCACTACTGATTACTAATTACTTTAAGTAATTAGTAATTAAATTATAATTTAATTACTAATTACTTAATCTGGAAAGTAATTAGATTACTAATTACTTCACTTTGAAAAAGTTACTTCATAAAACAAATCAAACAATGTGACACTAATAGCTCTTTTAGTACTTCAATATGGACTGAAATATTAAACAAAATACAACAATCTGAAAAGAAAGAAATCTGAAAAGAATCTCAAATATGCTGTAGTAGTATCTCCAGGTACAGTATGTGTGTGTGTGTGTTTGTGTCCTCTATCTACAACCTTCAAACACTAAGCTGTGTATGGTTATGTATGTGTACAGTAATCTAGTTTACCTGTGTTTGTGTTGGTGTGAAAGACAGAAAAATAATACTAATACTGAAAACATTTCTGAGAACCCATTTGCAGACAGCTTTGAGAGTAAAAGTTAAAACTTTTATGTATTTGAATGCTTGTTGTTACTTTTTGTTGTGCATATACAGGTTTGCTTGTGTGTAGCATCATGCATGTCTGTGTGCATGTATGTCTGTTTGTGTGTGTACATGTGGAGTATGTGTGTGTTTACACAACTCTACAGCAAGTGGATTATCTCCCTGCTTGTGCTTGGAAGAATTGAGTATCCTTTATCACTTGCTCATCTGTAATGCTATAGCAATGTGTTTGTGCTTTATTGTGTACAGTACATAAAGAACACAAAAGCCGTTTGCTTAGCGACGTCTTTTTCAAGATGTCGTTCTGCAAATGTTCCCACCTTGTGAGCGATATATCCCTATACACACGAAACCGATCCCCTCTCTTCCCGCTGTAGCTGCAGAGGGACACCCGATGGGGCGGAGTGCGGATATTTAAGGAGGATTTGTCGGCGGCCCAGCCTTGCATGCCTCAGCCAGGGCTGGGAGCATGCTGACACAGAGCTCGCTGAGATTGCATGAAAACTTGAAATGCTTCACTTTGGTTTTCAATTTGAATAAACAACTACACTCCGCTGCATCCATGTTAACACACCTCAATCATCTGCCATCGCCTCGATACGTGTCCTCAGTGCCAAGGTGGTTTGTTAGAGCGCATGCTCATTAGCTGACACAGCAACACATAAAAGTATCAACATAGGAATGTACTGTAATACATTTTAAAATGCATTCTACTTCATTCATTTTATTGTTTTAGCAATAAATGTGTAATTCAAGTAACTTAATTTCATTAATGTCTGTAACTGTAATGAGATTACATATTTAGTTAAGTAACATATTACATTACTGCGTTACTGCATAATGTAATCAGATTACATTTACTTTGTAACGCATTACACACAACACTGGTTACGCATAACCCAGACTTTTTACTATCAGTATAAAGTCTGGTTCATTTTGCAGCTTATTCTAACCAAGGATCTGCCTCACTAACATAAAAAGGAACCAACCAAAATTTATTTTGTTTTTCTATGCCATTTGGATACAGTTTTATCTGAAATAGTTGATACCACAGCAGGGTTTCTGTTAGCCGGTTATTACTATTTGAAAATCCTTTGATAGTTAAAAAATCCAGCTTGCTTGCACCAGCATCAGCAGTTCACGTAACACGGTTCAGTGTCATGGCGTTATTGGAAAGGTACCCCTAGTGTCACTACATCGACACAATGTTGAGTGAGTGACAGAAGGGGAACGTCTAGGTTACTGTTGTAACCCTCAAGACATTATGTCCCCCCGGCCACAACACTGAACCAACCGCTGTAAAGGCCGAACCTTATTCTCGCCTCCTCAGTGCAAGACCTGACTAAACAGATGCACGATTCCCTCCTTTTATACCTGTATCTCGGGGAGGGACATTCTGTTCGCCAATTTTTCACTGGCCTTTTTTCAAAGTTCAGAGGCAACCGAGGCTCTCAAGAGAGACCCCTAGTGTCACTACATCGACACAATGTCTCGTTCCCTCCATCAGGGAACGGGGTTTCAACAGTAACCTAGACATTTTCTGTCGCATGTTCCAGAGTTCCAAACTCCATTTAAGTTGAGACGGGAGTGCTTTTAAATAGCCCCCAGTCAGTGGGGCTCTCCACAAGCCCTGACCTTTATTTTTTTCACTTTAAACTTGAGTGACAGGTTCTGACGGCTCTAAGGAAAGGCAGATGCAAGGGCTGTTGACTGGGCACAGCATAAGACCAATGGAGCACCTCTGCTGTCTGATGCCCTTGAGCCTAAACGTTATTAGCACATTTAGCAGTTGTGTACAGTGCTAAACATTTTAAGAATTATTTCATCACCAACATGATATCATTAATTTTATAGGTGCTTAGCTATAGCTTAGTCCTCGGCCACTCCTCCACCCTCTAATGGATGACAGCCGCGCCTCCCTTGGCAGATCGGTGGCAGTCCTCTGGCCCCTGGTGGACGGATGCCCCGCCGCCTTTTTGGTGGACGGTAGAAGTCTCCTCCGCCCCTGGCAGCATTAAGTGCTCCAGGCGGTTGGTTGGGAGCCCCTTCTCCCCTCGCGGTCAACGGCCGTTCCTCCACTTCCAGGTGGCCTGGCTCCTCTGTCCTCCGGGGGATGGCTGCGGCTGCTCCTTTGGGGTGGATGGTAGTGGCGAGAACTCCACTGCGGCACATCCCTCCGCCTTCCCGGGCTTCGGCACCAGTGTAAAGGGATTAATGGAAAGGAAGAGGTGAGAACCAGCTTGACAATATAAATTATATTTGAATTATAAACTTAAACAAAAAGACAAACGCACACATACACATACACATAAACACAGGTGTTGGACAGCTGTCCGTAAATCTCTCTCTCTGTTGCACTGCTCTCTTCGGCCCCGCCCTCCGCCCTTCCACATAAACTTTTTGTATGAACCAACTAGGCTTTCTTATGACTTCGCTATTTCGTACTATTACATCAACTTATCATGAGACTGAGTTGGTTTAATCTTTTAAAATTCTGAAAAATCCTTATCCAGTAATCACAAATGACTGCAAAAGTCATGGAAATTAATTGGTCAAAAGGTGTGGGAACCCTGTAGGTCAAGACTAGTTATAGAGGTCTATGAGAACATGTTGTGAAATTGGTGCTGGAATTTTTTTGAAGCTCCCACAGAAGTTTTACTCTTGAGTGCTGATGTCTGTTTCAGGCCCTGGACATGTTTGACTGGGGTAAGCAAAACCTGTCTTCTTGAGAATATACAGTCAAAACCCAGGACAACTGGATCTCATGACTAATGTTTTGATGGCTTGTATCTTTGGAAGGTATTTACTGAGGTGAATGTTTGGAAAAATGCTCTGTTCTTTTCAGAGAGCATCTGGTCGAAACATGTGATGCAGCGCTGGAGTCTTCCAGCTCTGTCAGACATTTTTACTACACAGACCTAACTGCTCTGTGCATCTGTATCCATAGGCGGCACTAGGGGTAGCTACTGGAGCTTAAACCCTGAATGTTTTTATCATCTTTTAGTGATGAATGTACCAGTGCTTTAGGATCAAGTTAATACTAAATATAAATATATATACAGTTTATACGTGTGTGTGTGTGTATATATATAGATATCCTCATGCGACCCCGCTTCTACATGCATGGATATTTTATTTTTGGATTCGCTATACGCAACACATCATTTAAATTAATACGTGGATTTCGAGACATTATTCCCTCAAAAGTAATAAAAAACATGTTACTTATTTTGAATAACTTTTAACAAACACTTTTTGCTGCACTTTTTTAATAGAGATTATTTTATATTTTATTCTGTTATCGCTGTACAATATGGTTCTATTCATTACCATTAGTAAAAGCATTCCTGTATTTACTGTGCACTGTCACACTGAAAATCAATGGGTTCATCCAAAAGCTGAAAAATGTTGCTTTCAGAGGCTTTATATGGAGTTAGGATGAAAATAAGCATGTCAAACTGTTCTGAGAGCAGAGCAGACAGACAGCACACTGGAGATTAAGTCATTCACTAAATAGGGAGCAAGGAAGCATCCTATCCTTTATGCAGCTAAATGCATTTATTTTTAAAATCAGACCAAAAGTTTCAGTTGCAGATGATATTTGGACTACTTAACATGCTTGGCAGACATTGGACAATGGTAATCAGCACATAGATTCAGAATTTAAAATGTATAATTTTATTTTAACATGCTTGGCAGTGATTAGATGATGCTGGTCATTATTTGAATTAGTTATTCTGATGTAATGTCTGTAACATCTCAAAAACATGAATATCCAACACTCTTGGAAAAATAATAAACAATTTGATGAAAAAAACTTTATAGTTTGGTATTATTTACAATTTCACAACATAAAAGTTATCCATAAAAATCCTGAAATATTATTCTAAAAAGTTTTGTTTGTGTTCAGCAGAAGAAAGAAAGTCATACACACTGAATGGTATGTGAGGGTGAGTAAATAATGAGAGAATTTTAATCTTTTGGTGAACTATCCCTTTAAAAACATACAACATCTAATCTTTGAGCGTATCTGAAGTAGATACAAAAGTAAGTGGGACCTTTTAGTTTTAGTTTCAGTAATATTTAAAGATTTACTTTGGAAATGACACCCCATAGATTTTAAAATGTAAACCTTTTTTTTATAAATTGTATTATATTCCAATATGTCGTCAAAGGATGACCCAATATGTTCCCACATATGGGCTAAGCCCTGAATATCCACTGACCCCACAATAGAACCACCCTTGTCTGTACCTCTGACAGAGAGTCTAGGCCAATGGCCAGTGTCCTGAGAGGCTTCATATCATGCTATCACAATGAGATTAATCCTTATAATGACTCATCCTTTTGATATCTCAAAATGAGGATCAATCCTAGAAAATGAATGCCACATTGGGTTAAGTTTGTCATTAAATATTATTTATATTGTCAAGCTGGTTCTCCTTTCCATTAATACCTTTACACTATAGTATGCCTTCAGAAGACTTTATGACACAAAAGCTGCACGGACTACTTTTATTATAGTTTTGGGTTCTTTATGTGAGGCACTATCCACAGCCATTGTATTTAGAAGCATCTGAAATATTCATAAAGGAAGGAAGTCATTTGGGTTTGGAACAACATGAGGGTGAACCGTCATTTAATGGTCAACCGATATGGGTTTTTCAATGGCCAATGCAAACAAGAGAGCAGAGTGGTGGATGTCTGATATAATCTCGATTGTTCAGATGTTCAATCCATATACACTTCACATCACTGCAAGCACTTAGACGATGATTTGCTGTCAAAAGATGATTCATGAAACAGCCTGTCACCCTGAGCTAGAAAACAAAAACAAACGAGTGAGAGTGGCTCACGTGTAAATGAAACCATTCATGTAGCTCTGATAGAGCAAAAACACAGATAAAGCTACAGTGCACTGATTCTGGTGTCTGAAGCAGGAAATCCTTTGAAGAGTTGCTGTAAAACAGCTCAAGGGCTTTTCAGTGTAGCCTCACCCTTCTTATCTGCACTTACTCTTTAAAGTTATCATGGTGCAATTACGGCATTAGTAGGTAATCAAGATTTGGGTGGATAATTCCGGCAGGTATGTGAATGAGCTGCTCAATCCTCTGAAATGAGAAAAGAACGGTCAACGAAAGACATTTACCACACAGTTGGCTGGCTTCTTTGGCCAGGATTAATTAACAAATTGACATGGCCTCTTTTCTTTTGGTATTATTTCTATTTGTATTGTATTAGATTTGCTACTGTAAAAACTACTTTTACTAAATGAATTGGCTGACTGCACTTGAAGCCACTGTAGTGAGCAATATAATAATATATGCTATTTTTTAATAATACAAATATTTAATTATTTATTACTGCATTGCACAGTAATAGTTGTACAGTGTATTACAGTATTTGGCAAAATCCTACAGTTATAGGCTAATGAAGTATAATACTTGGTGTAAGAATCATTTATTATTATCATCTATAAAATTAACAAGCAAGATAATTCTCTCATTATTTACTCAACCTTATGTCTCAAAACTGTATGACTTTCTTTCTACCGTGAAACACAAGCATTTTCAAGATATTTTAATGGAGATATGATGTGAATATATTCATTCAATGCAAGTCAATGGGGTCCAAACTTTTAAGCTCCAAATAGAACATAAAGGCAGGATAAAGATAATCCATATGACTCAACAGGTTTAGTCCATGTCTGCTAAAGCGATCTGATCGGTTTCAGCAGAAAAAAAGAATGCCATTCAAGTTTGAGACGAAATAAGGTTGAGTAAATGATGTGAGAATTGTGATGTTTTTGGGTGAACACTTGAATGTGCTTAAATGAATTACACACCCAAAAAATACAAATTAAGTCATTATTTATTCACCCCCATCTCATTCCAAAACTGTATGACTTTCTTTTATCAGTGAAACATAAAGGAAGAATTTTAGTGGAAAGTTGTAAATGGTGTCCTGAGGCTGTCAAACCAGCAACATCAGGGTGGGTAAATAATGACAGAATTTTACAATTTTGGGTGAACTATTCCTTTAAAGCTTTGTAGAAGCAGTTATCTTAAGTGTTCAAAGTGATTATAGTCATTGCCTCAGAGATTAAATTAAAAATGTTAGACAGATCTTCACAAGTCCCCATACTTACCATGTCTTCCTGACACCTCAAACAACGCAATGATTATACAATGACTATAAACACACACCTATGACCGCATATACAATAATAATGTGGCAATTTGCTATGCTGCTTGCCAATCACAAACTGTTTGCATAATGTACCATATTAGTTGGCGGAAGAATGGTTTATTTTTATTATTATTATTAATGTCTTTTATCATATTTCTTTTGTCACCATATACAGATAAAGCATCAGTTTCATGGCCAGAGCATCTTTTTGTCTTTGCATAAATGCAAAAACATGTACTGTATTTGTCAGTAAGCAAAAAAAAAAAAAAAAAAAGAGAAAGAGTAATAGATAAATTAAATGGACCAATAAGTACATTTTTACATTTTAATGCACATCACACTGTAATTACGACTTCCAAACTTCCCAAAATTAGCTCATTGTGAAAATTTCAAATCGGAAGATATTTACATTTTGGGGGTTTCTGCTCGTGATTCTTATCGCAAGTCTGATTTCATGTCACAATTTTGCTTTTCAACTGCAATACTTGAAGGACATGTTTAGAAATGTATACAATCTCGTGGTCAACTATGCCCTCACAAGTGGTTTTGGTTTGAATTTGGATCTTATATAAGACATTTTAAAGCGGTTGATGTAATTTGGCACATACGCCCGTCTTTGACTTCATCAAATGCAACTCCAATCAGTCCTGCACCCAGGACTGTTGACACTAGCGGGAAATCAAAGTCCAGCTCGGCAGTCCTGCACTGGCTGAGCCATGTGCTTGTGAATAAGGCAGCCTCACAGGAGAAGATTAATTAGTGTACACAAATGTGTGTGGATGTTTATACACCAGAGTGTGTTCTGAGATGTTAACATATCAGTCAGCTCTTGCACTCCCTCACCGCCAACCACATGGCCAGACACATGTACACATACATGCACATATATATATATGATTATACACATGCATGCATATGCTGTATGTATGCATATGCTTAGGCTCACAAACAGACTCACAAACACAACCACACTAAATAATGTTTTCCTGGACTTCTGTGCACTTACTGCATCAGTACACACTTATTCACACACTCGTCTTAAAAAAAAAACACAAAAAAAAACCCAGACATAAAGCACGATAAACACACGCACACAGTCAAAGCTGGCCATTCCGAATTAAAAACAGGTGTCTTCATAGTTTGCATTCTTGCCGAACACAAAAGTGGTTTGACCTGAGCCGTTTGTAGTGTGTATCGAGCCCTATTAAAGCAGGCTCCCAGTGTAATTCTGTATTTATAAACACAACTGCACTTGGGTTTGTGAAACATGCACTGTGTACAACAGACTACCACAGGCATAGCGAAAGTATTGAAACCATATTTTGACCCTTTCCTGGCATTTATTTTAAACAGGACCCCCTCATGTACCACATCACATGGAAAATATGAGGAGGGGGTCTCTGAGACTGTTTTCACACTTAGTTTAATTGGTTGGTCTGAACCCAAGTTTCACAATGTACCTGCGAGCACTAGTACTAGATGCCAGCATTAGAGTTTCATTCATGTTTTTTTCATCCCTTTGGATTTACCATCATACATTTACACACAACTTTTGTATCTGTCTACTGTGGAAGCATTACAAGCAGGGCTGTTTCTGAGGATATGGGGGCCCTAATTTAAATCTTGGAGGCCACCCTGGATCCAGGCCCACCCATGAATGACATCTCAAAACAAATTTGAATATATTACCTTAAAATTGGAATGTACAGTACTGTGCAAAAGTCTTTGGGACATAAGATGTTTCACAAAAACATTTGTTTTAAGATTATTATTTACGATCACTGAGCACATTATTAGGAACACTATGGTCCTAATAAAGTACCCGACTTGTTCTACTGCTGTTGCAGCCCATCCGCCTCTATGTTTGACATGTGCATTCTGAGATGCTATTCTGCTCAATACAATTGTACAGAGGGATTATCTGAGTTGCCATAGACTTTCTGTCAGCTCCAACCTGTCTGGCCATCTCTGTTGAACTCTCTCATCAACAAGGCATTTCTGTCCGCAGAACGGCAGCTCTCTGGATGTTTTTAGTTTTTTTTGCACCATTCTAAGTAAACTCTAGAAACTGTTGTGTGTGGAAATCAACAATCATGCCAATGTGAAGTCTGGCTCCAACAATCATGCCAAGGCCGAAATCACTGAGATCACATTTTTCCCCATTCTGATGGTTTATCTATCTATCTATCTATCTATCTATCTATCTATCTATCTATCTATCTATCTATCTATCTATCTATCTATCTATCTATCTATCTATCTATCTATCTATCTATCTATCTATCTGTCTATCTGTCTATCTATCTATCAATCTATATAATATGACTTCCATTTATTGTATTCGATTCAATTGAATAGATTAATTGGATCAATTTAGTGACTTTTAAAATCAAAACAAATACAAAAGTAAATAAAGCACAAGACAAACAATTAACCCCCTTATATTTTATAGCCCTCTACTGAATGTCACTGTACATTTTAGTATATTTAATTTGTTGTTAGTGTTTTGTACATTCAGTGTTTTAAGCTGACTTTTGTTTCTTTCATTTCTTTAATTTCTTATTATATCAAAAAACACTATACTTTCAACACCACTCAACATGCTTCTGAGATAGCAAATATAGATTTCTGACAGCTACAGGTCACTTCACTGTCTGCAAAGGCACTAAACGCATAATTAGAAAGGCCTTGAATATAATAAAATATATACTGTAAAATGGGAGGAATTCACCACGTTTGCGTCTGAAGGAATAAAAATACATCTTTATGGGTCTAAACACTTGAAGAGAAATAGTCCAGTATCTAATAGCAGTCATAGCGGACATGCGCCATCGCCTGTGTATGCGTGCAGTCAAATTAAGTAAATATTGAATGGCTAGCTTTCAACTGTACGCTGATGCTAAGAATCAGCATCAAAACCGAAGTATACTTTGGGCTTTAGAATGAGAGGGGTCACTCGTACTTATGAATGTGAGAAATCGTAATGCTAAACATGACAGCTGTATGAATAGATGTAATGTTCCACATTACAGGTCAAAGAGCCAGTCACCTTTAAGTGCATTAGCTGGACCAGTCTGCAAAATAGCAATATTGCAAGATTTTTGCATGATTTGAGCTCAAAAAGCACAATTTATGATATCTGTGATGTTAGATTTGATTGCTGAATTTAAATATGTTGTTTAAACTTAATCTTGACCAACCAATTTGGAGATTTCAGTCTTTCCTCATTGAAGAAGACAGGAGCTGTATTCTATGACTAATAAATATTGACACGGAAGCTTTAAGAATATGGCTGCTGAGTGACCTGACCTGCGTTAAGAAGGATTTTAAGGGAAACATTTTTTATACTTTGGTTCCTGCCGAATGCGATCTGTACTGGAGCTCACATTTATCATACCCCAGACACGCTTATCAAGCGGACTCGTGTGCTATTCATTGGTGTGCACCTGAGTTGGGAAAACTTCTTTTCTCACCAACCAAACAAACTGAACTCTGGTCCACACCAAAAGCTCTTGTGTGAATGCACCTTGAAACTGATTCCTCCTAAACGGATGTGTAGTGGTTTTTACTGTAGTCTTGCTCCTAAGTGATGGAATAACAGTAAGCCCCAAGTGCAGTTGAAAAATTGAATGAACAGTGAGTTAAGAAGTCATTCATTAAGATTTAACAGGGTTTTACTTTGTTCTTTAATGTTTTAGTTATTTAGTCCAACAATGATCTGAACGAAGGGTTACAGAGGCCGCTGTTGTAATGGTTTTAAAGTGTACACTTGCAAAAAATGAGCTGTAACTAATGCACATTGGGACATTTTGTTTTCTCTTGCTAGAAATGAGCGTTGATGGAGGGTCAGGATGCTGTACGTCCGCTTCAGAAACAGAGGATTTCTCCGGCATCTGTAGTCATTAGTCATAATTAGCCATGGTTATTTTTCCACTGTAACTGAACAATTACTTTACTTGAAATTGCTTTAAATAGAGCTGGGAATTAAAATAGGCTAAATCATAGCATTACCTTTCACTGACTGGAAAGCTTTCTCTCACAGACAGTGTACAGTGTACATTGTTCAGTAACACGCAGGTTTCTACCACCTGCATTTTTGTAAAATAATTTTTATGTGGCGTCGTATAACACTTTTTGCCCTCACACAATGTTATCATCTGACATCAAAACAAGTTTACTCATAACTTCTAAGGTGATATATTTTTACTTTGGCATTACATAATCATCTACATTTACAAACTTGTTTCAGTGTGATTAAATGGTATGCAGTAGCTCAGCTGCAGAGGACAGGGTTATGAGCCCTGTTTTTCATTTTACATTTGGTTTTTATGACACAGTCTATCGATGAGGTTTAAATTTAAGTATAATGATAAGGAGGTCAGCTTTGTTGATTTAAAACTTGAAAGAGCATTGACCTTTAAAACCTCATCTGTTTGGAAGAACATTTATCTATCTTTTAGTGCCACTCATATAGTGATATACACTGATGAGCCAAAACATTATGACCACCTGCTGCTGCTGGTACTCCGCGTGCCACCAAAACAGCTCCAACCCACTGAGGCATGGACTCTACAAGACCCTTGAAGGTGTCCTGTGGTATCTGGCACCAAGACATTAGCAAAAGATCCTTCAAGTCCTGCATGTTGCGAGGTGGAGCCACTCGGACTTGTTGGTCCAGCACATCCCATAAATGCTCAATCAGATTGAGATCTGGTGAATTTGGAGGCCAGGGAAACACCTTGAACTCTTCATGATGTTTCTCAAACCATTCCCAAACAATGCGTGTAGTGTGGCAGGGCACATTTTCTGCTGAAAGAGGCCACAGCCATCAGGGAATACTATTGCCATGAAGGGGTGTAGCTGGTATGCAACAATGTTTAAGTAGGTGGCTCGTGTCAAATTGACATCCACATTAAAATGTTCTGTGACTTGTTCCACAGTATACTTTCTGTTGGTTCAGACCAGACGGGATAGCCTTCATTGCCCTTGTGCATCGATAAGCCTTGGGTGCCCAACACCCTGACGCCGGTTTGCGATTTTTCCCTCCTTGGACCACTGTCGGTAGGCACTCACCAATGTTGACCAGGAGCACCCCACAAGCCTTTTTGCTTCAGAGATTCTATGGCCACAAAGAATAGCATCGCATTAGCTCATTTTAAATAAATTATCTGAGCAAGCAGTAAAAATTACTTTGTGTGAACTCCATTCTTTAGAAGTTTGTATCTATTTGGACATTTCATAGCATTTCAATGTGATCATCACTTTTTAATAACTGTTGAATATCACTTAGACTTTACACAATTGAATTATGGTCTCATCTGAATTGCAAATGTATTAAGTTGATATCAAGTGTACTGGTTTAGTTCAATAGAGCTGCTTTCCCATTTTTTCAGTGTAGCTTTTATTTGACTGGCCATTTTTGGTTTTAATGCAAACAGTTAATTTTTAATTGTACTGTCTGGTATTCTTTGGCTACTGTAAAATCAAAATCCACGTCACTAAATGTTCACTAAAGCCAGAACAGTAGTTTTTGCGATTGTAAAACTTGAGGTGTATAAATTAACTTTTGCAGCATTGCTTTCATCACTCTTTTGGTGCCTCTCACTTTAAAACTTAATAATTTGCTCTTTCTCTGAAGCATAGAGTAGATTAAGTATATCCTTTGTTTAGGTGGAACACATGAGGCAAAATGACTTCCCACTGTCCTTTTGATATGAATGCTGAAGATTGCATCCCATGTAATTAATATAATTGCATCCTATGTAATGGGATTCTTAGGGAGAGCCTTGTGTGCAATTAGAATTGATTACATGGTGAGGAATGTGAGCATTATTTACATGTGGCGTATGATTATGAGAGTAAATAAGAAGCAAATCTGCTCTTACTTTAAATATGCTGCATATAGTTTGTCTTCAAATATACTGTGTAGAATTTAAAGGAATAGTGCAGTCAAAAATGAAAATTCATCGTTTATGAACATGTTGTCAGAACCTATATGACTTCCTTTCATCCATGGAACACAAAAGGAGATATTAGGCAGAATGTTAAGGATTGACAGCTTCTGTCGCCATTCAATTTCATTGTATGGAAAACATAGCAGTGTCAACATTCAGTCGTCAATACTTCTCCTCTTGTGTTCCACAGAAGAAAGAAAGTTATATGGGTTTGGAAATATCCCTTTATCTTGTACTTTGCTCCCTCTTCTTGAAAACAATGTAAATAGAAAGAGCCACAGAAGTGGATTTTGAGAGTTTTCATAGTATATGGAAGTGCTTTGAAGTTTGGAATTTGGGTGTACATGTCTTGATAGATGCTTTAGGTAATAACGTGTCATAAATGGAAGTAAGCTGGCTCAGAAATGAGCTGTAGTGCTCTGATGCAGTCCAGCTTGTTATGGGAGTCCTATGTCTGTGATCAGATAGCTAACCTGACAATATCCAGACCCCCTTCTTTTTCCATTACACTGAGAGAGAGAGGAGGGGAAGGGGGAGGGGTTCAGGATTTAAGCTCTACCCATTGGGTTCTGCATTTGCTGAACCTGCTACAAAGTTCACAAAGTCAACTCAAGAGAGTTCAAAGACACCAATTTTGCTAATACATCCATGCAATTATAATTCTAATGTTACATTAGCAAAACCTTATGAAGAGCAACTTAGTAACACTTTGAAATTCATGCATCTTAATTGATCGAATATATGTTGAATATATCATATTGGTATGCAAATTCCATTTATTCTTGTTAACATAAATGTGTCTTTGCAAATTGTATATTGATATTAAAATCTAATCTGCTATTCTGGTGCTAAATGCTATTCTGACGCAATAAATGTTATTCTGGTGCTAAAACAGAGAAAACTCCCATGATTCCATTTCAAGGAGTCTAACATGTAGTAACGTTTGTGCTTATAACAAGATAAAAACTATTGGTCAATGGGGTACGAAAAAAAACTTTAGTCAAAGGGAAACAAGTTTCTTTTTTCTTGACCCGTTGAAAAATAGTTAGCATAAACCCTACTAAATTTGTTAGACTTCTCTGAAAACAAGACTTAATATCTCATTTCATTCTGCTTCTCAAGTATTTTATTATTATTATGTTTAGATATTCTTACTGGGAAAATAAGACAAAAATCAAGTCTAACATTAAAGTGGAAGTATGTAATTTCTGCGCCTTTAGCGACAAAAGAAGGAATTGCATAAATAAACATTGTTTTCAAACAGGTTTCTCAAACACTCCTCCATTTCTATTGGTCAGACAAACAGATAGTCTCATCTAAAAACTTGTGGCATTGGTTGAGCCACTATAGCTGTGTCAGGCTGGTTGGGATTCTCAATCAAACAGAGCAATGTTTTGAATGTAGCACAGAGTCATTGTGTTCACACTGTAATTTAAAACATGACATATCTATCAGGTGTGGTCTTCAGAGTTCACTGTTTTTGTTTGTAAAAAAAAAGAAAAAGAAAATACATTTAGCAGTAGCGTACATTCTAATTTACTGATAAAAAAATACAAATGAATTACAGAAGGCAAAGCTAACCAGCGAGAGGAACGTCAAGGTTCTCCAAAGTCAACAGCATTATTTTTACAACTTCCAAGGAGTCTTTGGCTTTTTGACATAAATGATTTGTAATTCCGCATTCTTTAATATGGATAGTGAGGGAGAGGGAGAGGAAAAGAGAATAAAAAAGAACAAAAGAGCCAGAGAAAGTAAGAAATGGAGAGAGAGAGAGAGAGAGAGAGAGAGAGAGAGAGAGAGAGAGAGAGAGAACAAAGTAACTAACCTCTCTGGAAGTATCTATGAGTTCCCTAATGTTCTTTGTCTGTCCAGAGCTCTAGGGAGCATTTTGCTCAGGATGCTGCTTATACAATAATGACCTTATTACTGTACCTCCACAACATGGAACTCATCAAACAGCTGCTTTTAGGAAAACTAGCTGTTCTATCCATGAGATTACTCCTTGGAGAAAATTGCTAACTGTCGCACAATTGTAACTGTGTGTGAAATCTGAAAGACAAAAATTACAGCATAAGAACACTGCTGATACCTGTCACTTAAAAACATTAATATTAAAGGTGCATTCATTAATTTGGGGTTCATTTAACAAGTTTTTGAGAAGAGTATTATAGTTTTCTATTAAAAGTGTTTTTATTATACATGGTTCGGTCACCTCCTTCAGTGTGTTTCACCATGTCATTGTCCATGGTGTGTTTCACTAAACGTCGAAGAAGAAAATCCACTTCCTTATTGGCTGCCCCTATGTAGATATGTGTGTCTATGCCTATGTAACCGGCCCTAGTTGGCTTGCTCCAAACGAGACTCAAACCGTCGTCTCTGGCATGGGAGTGGGTACGCTTACAAGGAGTCTGAAGTATACAGCTTCTAGCATCAGTCGCTAGTGCACCTCTTGAGGTCAGGAGAGTGAGGTTTACACACTGCACAGCTATCTACCAGCTGGCTCCCGTTACACTCACCCCCTAAACCTCACTCCCATCCGGGCCACGGCACCATTTAACCGGCCCTGGTCACCCCGCTCCGAACGGGACTCGAACCAGCATCTCCACCGTGGGAGGGAGGTGCGCTAACAAGGAGGCTAAAGGCTACAGTCTCTAGCATCAGTCACTAGTGCACCTCTTGAGGTCAGGAGAGTTAGGTTTACACACTGCACAGCTATCTACCAGCTGGCTCCCTTTACAGTTAGCACAGTTTTATTTGGTGACACAAAGAGCGATAAGAACACAATGGAACCTATTTATTATCATGCTTTAGAAGCAGAGACAAGAGAAAGACAGGCAAAGGCAAAAAACATCGGTTTGGCATACACAATGTGGAAAGGTTTGATGCCGATGTTGCTTCTGTTTTGTTGGACAGGTTAGATATTATTAACTCTTTAGACCATTCTCTAAAATAGTATCAGTTGAATTTACAGAAAACTACATACAAAATTGAAGTTTCCCTCAAACTTTATAAAATCACGCATGTAGTCAGCGTATGTTAGTAATGGATAGTTTTCAGCTGTGTTTATAAATGCAACTGGAAAGCAACATGTAATTTTATTTTCTTTGTTATCACAGCTATAATATGGAGTCCCATCTACCTCCACCTCTATAAAATGTCTTCATTTATTTAGTAGCTTGGCACAGCTGTTGTTGTGGATTTTGAGTAAACCATGACGATGGTTTGCTTGGAAACAAAATGAATTCTTCAAATACATTATTCATGGACATGCTAAATTTGATCGGTATCGGTACTTAAAGTACACAAAGAAGAGCAATGCTAACGCTAGCAAGAGAACTATTGAATGCCCCTTTAATCCCCAAAATGAAAAATTACACACTTTACCTTTAGTATTACACCTTTTATTATATATACATTACAAATGAGTATATACAACGATCAGCCACAACATTAAAACCACCTGCCTAATATCATGTAGGTCCCTCAAAATAGCTCTGACCCATCGAGGCATGGACTCCACAAGACCTCTGAAGGTGTCCTGCAGCAGATCCTTTAAATCCTGTAAATTGCAAGGTGGGGCCTCCATGGATTGGACTTGTTGGTCCAGCATATCTCAATTGGATTGAGATCTAGGGAATTTGGAGGTCAAGTCAACAACTTCCACAAAAAATTCCTGAACAATTTTTGCAGTGTGGCAGGGCGCATTATCCTGCTGAAAGAGGCCACTGCCATCAGGGAATACCATTGCCATGACGGGGTGTACGTGGTTTGCAACAATCTTTAGGTAGTTGGTACATGTCAACGTAACATCCACGTGAATGCCAGGACCCAAGGTTTCCCAGCAGAACATTGCTCAGAGCATCACACTGCCTTCGCCTGCCTGTCATCTTTCCATGGTGCATCCTGCTGCCATCACTTCCCCAGTTAAACGATGCACATGTACCCAGCTGTCCACTAAAAGAAAATGTGATTCATCAGACCAGGCCACCTTTTTCCATTGCTCCACGGTCCAGTTCTGATGCTCATGTGCCCATTGTAGGCACTCTCAGCATTGGACAGGGACAGGCATGGGCACTCTACCCGTTCTGCATTTACGCAGCGCCATATGCAGCAAGCTGCGATGCACTGTGTGTTCTGATACCTTTCTATCATGGCTAGCATTAAGTTTGAAAGCAATTTGTGCTACAGTAGCTCTTCTGTGGGATAGGACCAGATGGGCTTGCCTTCGCTACCCATGTGCATCAATGAGCATTGGGTGCCCATTACCCTCTCACTGGTTCACCGGTTGTTTTTCTTTGGACCACTTTTGGTAGGTGCTAACCACTGCATACCAGGAACACCCACAAGACCTGCTGTTTTAGAGATGCTCAATTTGGCCCTTGTCAAAGTCGCTCAGATCCTTATGCTTGCCCATTTTTCCTGCTTCCAACCTATGAAATTCAAGAACTGACTGTTCACTTGCTGCCTAATATATCCCACCCCTTGACAGGTTCCACTTTAATAAGATAATAAATATTATTCAATTCACATGTTAGTGGTTGTAATGTTGTGGCTGATCAGTGTGTGTGTATATATATATATATATATATATACAAACATACAGTAAATACAGGAAGGATGGATGGATGGATGAAAGGATGGATGGATGGATGGATGGATGGATGGATGGATGGATGGATGGATGGATAGAATAAAAACTTGACTTTAATAAGGTTACTAATATTACTGGAGTCTTCATTTAAATGTGAGTGGTCATGATTTCCTACATGCATTGCAAAATTACAGTTCATGCCTTTAGGAGTTAAATCCATTTACTAAGAAAAAAAGTACTGACTGCACCTTTAAACTGTTCCAATACTGTATGACTTTCTATCTTCCGTCGAACACCAAAGGAGATGTTTAGCAAAATGTCTGAGCTGCTCTCTTTCATGCAATGAATGTGAATGGGGACCATAGGCTGTAAAACTCAGAAAAGGACAGAAAAGTAATCCATGTGACTCATGTTCTATATGTAATGTCTTAAAGCCATATGATTGTGTGATTGTGCATTGTGTGAGGAACAGACTGAAGTTTAAGTAATTATTCTTGCATGACAGCCATGGTCACTATTTACTTTCATTGCAGCATGGACATTCTGCTATAAATAACTCCACAGATGAAAACTAAGTCATATCCCTTTCAAAAGACATCAGGATGATGACAGTATTTCCATTTTTGAGGAACTATTCCTTGAAATGTTTGTCACATTCAGCACGGTTCCTGTGCAGTGCTTTACCTGGTCTAGAGGCCGATGAGGTTGTGGATACCTTTGACAAAAACTTACATCTGGATCTGTTTCCTCCTCTGCCTTGACAGCACAGTCCTGCTTTCCATCCACCTGTATTTGATAAACTGAACAGTTTTAATCACCTCACTGTGCTAAAAGCTGCACAACAGGCAGAACTCCCACAATACTCCGCTGGAATGGCATGGTGGTCCAATCATAGAAAAAAGAAAAAAGAAAACTTAAGTCAGTGTTATACAAATATGGCATGCTTACTGTATAAAATCTTTTTAAGTGTAGTAAACAAGTCCATATAACTGTGTTTGTTTGATGTCTAAAAGCCTGTTTAAGTAAGAGTGATGAAAGGTCTGTCATTGGCATGTTCAGTGCTTGTTTGAATTAAACGTAGTCTTGACCTCATTATGGTAATATTTTAACGAGTCTGTAATTGGAACATTTCCCTGCTCTTTTAAAGTGCTGATTTAAAACACCAGCATTTATAGATTGATACCCAGGTAAGTTGCACTTTGGATCTTTTTACGAGACTTTGTACATCGACCCATATGATTAAAATATTTTCGTAGGCTATATAGTCAACTTGTTGATGTTTTAAATTGCGATGAAAGCTATAAAGATGCCTATGCAATGAAAACGGAAGTTAAGCAGTTGAGCTAATGTGCACATCTGCCTATATTTGTATTGCTTGTGTTGACTGGTTGTCTGTCTTTTCTGTTTGTTGAATTGAATTTGCTATTCTGATATGCTTTTCTCTTGAGGATTCATCTACCCATAAAATGTTCATGAGAGAAACAGATGTTCTGTTCATTTCACATAAAATGCCACATAAATTGATTTTTGGACAAATGCAATATCAATTGAGCATTTTTTATACAGAAGTGCCAAGACTTGGTACTGTGATTTTACTGCTTTTATCCTATTGTTCACATGGCTTTTTTAAATGTGTCATATCATGTGTTTTGTTTTTAAAATAATATTTATTTATAATAAAACTCCTTTAAAATGAATTTCTTCAGCAATTGTTTTGATTCAACATTTGACTTTCCATTGACATCAGACACATTCATTACTGTGGGTACCCACCGCGTCATATGAATGTCCCTGAGCACAGAATGTCTCATCACTGTCAAGATGTCATCTGCTCCCTTTTAAACACAGGAAATTAAGTCAAAGGGTAGTGAAATATTTGTGTTTAATGTTGCTGCTCTTAACAGATAGAATTTCCAAACACGAGCCAGTGGCTGTCTATAGGGCAAAATCAGATTTATCATGACTGTCAGCAGATTTTAAATTTAAAAATGTCCTTGATACATTTCTGTTTTTATTTCCTTAAGCTGCTCTGTTTGTACTTAGCGTTGAGAATGAGTTACTGTTTTCCTGCAGGAAAATTATAAAACTATTCCCAAATGTATGAAGTCATGAGTGTCCTTCTAAAATATTCATATGATATTTATTTGTGATTGAGGTGCTGAAATGCAGATTAGCTTGTCCGTACAATAAAATATAACAAATTATGTTCAAAGACTATTTAATATTACCTATTTTTATTGTTTAAGACTTGCTTGTTTTTCATGAAAGTAATGATTTTCCAATTACTTAATTAATATCGAAATACAAGTTTATTGTATCTACATATAAAATGAAATGTGCAGTAAATAAAATCTACAACAGTTTAAATAGTTCACCCAAAATTAAAATTCTGTCATCATTTCTATCTCATGCCATCCCAGATGTGTATGACTTTTAGAAGATTTTTAGAAGAATATTTCAGCCTTGTTGGTCCACATAATGCAAGTGAATGGGTACCAACATTTTGAAGATTAAAAAAGCAAACAAAGGCAGCCTAAAAGTAATCCATAAGTCTCCAGTTGTTAAATCCATGATTTGGAAGTGATATGATAGGTGTGGGTGAGAAACAGATCAATACTTAAGTAATTTTTTACTATAAATTCTCCTCCATGCCCAGTAGGTGGCGATATGCAAGAATAATGTCAATCACCAAAAACAAAAGAAGAAGAATGTGAAAGTAGAGATTGATAGTAAAAAAAAGATATGTTTTTCACCCACAGTCATCATATCACATCTGAAGACATATATTTAACCATTGGAGTCATATAGATCCATTTTATGCTGCCTTAATGTGCTTTTGGAGATTCTAAATGTTGGTACCTATTCACTTCCATTGTATAGACCTATAGTGCTGAGATAGTATTCTTAATATCTGGATGGCATGAGGGTGAGTAAATGAAGAGAGAATTTACATATTTGGGTGAACTATTCCTTGAAATATTAAAATTGTAAACATGATTGAAAGTGAAAGTATCTAAGTTACAGCTGTGTTTGGCTTTTTCCCAGCCAGGTCTTTAGACAAACTCTACAACTTTGCCGACTGTGCGGGGCTGCACCTGATCTTTGGCCTGAACGCTTTACACAGAAATCCAGACAACTCATGGAACTCGTCCAGTGCCCTGAGCTTACTAAAATACAGCGCCGGCAAAAAATACAACATCTCTTGGGAGCTTGGCAATGGTGAGTTCTACCTGCTGCAGATTCAAATTCAAATGAGTTATTGAGTTGTCATACATTTGGCCGATTCGGATGGGATTAAAAGCTCTGGTAATATTGTATTATTTCACCTCCCCATTTAAAACTAATCCTGTCCGGATAGGGCTTATGTCACAACATATTTTAACAAAGCAGAATCCAAAAGGACACCTGGTGGCCTTGTAGTCTACTCTTAACTCTCATTCATCTATTGTTCTTTGCCAGACATTCTGCGAACTCTCCCATTCATTTTGTTTTGTATAAAAATTTCTCTCTAATAACATCAAAGCATTACCGAGTGTATAAAACATTTGTGATCTCATGTAAATTATTTTCATTAAATGAGACAGAAATTAAATCATTGATGATATACAATATTATTAAAGCTGAAGTATGTAATGTCTGCGATACTAGCTTCACCAAACGGAATTGCAAAAATAAACTTTGTTTTCAAAACAGTTTTCTGAAAACGCCCCCTGTTTTCCGTTGGTCAAAGAGATAGTCCCGCCCCCAACTCATGCCATTGGTTGAGTAACATCTAAGTGGGTTACTCAAAACAAACAGAGCAATGTTCATAGCGCCATAGAAAGACAGTGCTTACAGTTTTCGAGAAAATTAACCTATGAATGGTTCACTTGTAGTTGTCTCTGCATATTAAGCGGGGATAGGAGTATTTTAACACAGAAAAGTTACATACTTCAGATTTAATAGTCAGAATGTTGCTACAACATTTTTATTGTAAAACTGTGGTCAATTTTAAACCTTAGTGATTTTTAGATCTTTTGAATGATATGAAATATGTCAAGATAAATGTACATTTTTGTCAGTAAACATATGCCGTAAATTTGGACAAATGTAAATAAACAAGCCTCCAGTGTGCAGGTATGCTCAGAATATTTATAATCAGGAGGGCTTTCATGCAATGCCAGATTGGAATTCGTCATTTCGGCAAAATCTTCCTATTTAACTAAATCTAATACAAGCATTTTATTACTAGAACAGACATTTGGATGCTTGTCTTTGTGAATTCAATTGAAACAATAACCATGACTGAAGAAAGCTGTTGAGGATAACTTACTAAATCAGATTTTGTGGCACTGATACTTCAAAAACAAACACATTGAAGCGAACAAAGAGTCCAATTAAAACACAGGGAAATATTTTCAGCTGTGGCTGAATGTTTATAGAGTGACAAAGACAGATTTTTGCAGTGATTCATGGGCACAGTGCTTAATGACTGTATTTCATAACTATATATTTGTTCTTTTATGAAATGATAGAATTTGGATAATATTTAAATGGATAATAATAAGATATCATATTTTCCACACACTGCTGCTGATTCTGCAGCCCACTAAATCAGTATTTTATTGAAACTATTAACTATAGCTCAGTATCTCTGTGTCCATCTCTCACACACAAACACACACTCACACAGATTGTTATGCTGATCAATTTCACCACTCTAACTCTGTAATGTCTTCACTAAATTAGATTTTAAGTGTTTATCTCCCAAATTTTTGCCTTGTTTAAATAGGTTACAAAGCGCTGACCACAATATAAGTGGGTAGTTGGCGTACAACATATGGAGTGGTGGTGGCATAGTGGACTAAAGCACATAACTGGTAATCAGAAGGTCGCTGGTTCGATCACCACAGCCACCACCATTGTGTCCTTGAGCAAAAAACTTAACCCAGGTTGCTCCAGGGGGGATTGTCCCTGTAATAACTGCACTGTAAGTCGCTTTGGATAAAAGCGTCTGCCAAATGCATAAATGTAAACATAAATTCAAAATGTTTGAGTGCCTTTTATAAGTCAAAGTAGCTCTAACCCAAACCTCCAATCTCGTTTCGTTAATTGGATGCCAGGTTTGCCAACACCTTACAACCTGCACTGTGACTGTTTGAATGATGTATTCAATATGTACAAGAACAATACAATCTTTTTTGTATTATTTAAAACAGATTGTGTTTGTTCATTATTGTAACTTAGATGAAGATCAAACCAGATTTTAAGACAATTTTATACATAAATGCAGGTAATTCCAAAGTTCACAAAGCAGTCAAAACACAGTCACATTTCTAATGTTTTAATTCTCTCACAGAGCCAAACAGTTACCGCACAATGGCATCTCGATCAGTCAACAGCTCTCGACTGGCTCAGGATTACACTCTTCTAAGGACGTTACTGCAATCGGTGCGTTTCTACAACCGAGCTAACCTCTACGGACCAAACGTCGGCCGACCTCGTAAAAATGCAATCCTGTTACTAGACGGGTGAGTAACTCTGTTGTATGGTGAACGATGGCAACGAAGTTGCAATATTGGATAATGCATTTAAACATGCATAATATTTGTGCCTTGTGGCTATACTTTTGAAGCAAACATGTATTTGAACATTTATGGACTGGCCTCATTCACTTCCAATGTAAGTGCCTTACAGTTACTGTGATTTTTGCTCTCTTTTTTTAAACAAGGGACGAGTCAAAATATTTTATTGTGGTAATCAACATTATGCCACAGATTCTGTCAAATGAAC
The DNA here is from genome assembly GCF_025860055.1 of Xyrauchen texanus. NCBI lineage: Eukaryota > Metazoa > Chordata > Actinopteri > Cypriniformes > Catostomidae > Xyrauchen > Xyrauchen texanus. The sequence continues at coordinate 8,401,723 of NC_068295.1, read as the reverse complement.
TTAGCTTGTATTGAACCTGAAACATCAAACATATTCTGATATTCTGATATTCTGGTGACTGTCGCATTGTGTAGCATTTTCGCTTTTGGTGTGGACATAAAGATAAGTTGTCATTGGAAACCGTGTTAAAAGGCCTTTTCTGATTTGTGTCTAATTTTCTTGGCTCTTCACCATACATAGCTCGTAAAATAGATCTCCTTAGCGCATTGTTTAAAAAACCATGGTACTGTCTCTCTGCCTAGAGGAGCACATAGCTGAGACGTGTTTATGTTTCTCCATGTGGGCTGTTAGTCCAGAGGCCTGTAGCACCATTGAAACGCACTGTCACATAAATAAAGTGTCACTTTATTAATGACTTGACAGAGCAATGTTCCACCTGCATGCTGCATGTTCCTCCCACTCTCTCTCTCCTAGAAGTGCACAGATAGAGTTGAGGCATCAATACTGTGGCTCACAATTTGTCCTTGAATTTTCTGAAAATATGCAACCCTACTAGAAAAACATGAGAGGAATTCAACTTTTGTTGCAGCTTTAATTTCATAATGACTCACATTAGGTGTGGGAAACTTTAGGAATTTAGCAGTTCTGATTTGAATTCCGGTTGTCAACCATTTCTGACCCCAACCCAGAAAACTAATATAAAAATGCTGTTAACTTAGCATTTTCCTCGGCAACTCCTCGACCCTCTAACGGACGACAGCCGCACCTCACTGGGCGGATCGGAGGCAGTCCTCCAGCCCCTGGCGGATGGAACGCCCCGCCGCGTTCTTGGGGAACAGAAGGGTCTCCCCTGACCCTGGCAGCGGTTCTCCTGCTCCAGGTGGTTGGCAGCGATCCCCTCCCCGCTCGCGGTCGGCGGTCTCAGACCATGCCGCTATTCAGCGGCTGGTAGGGGACTCCTCCACCCCTGGCAGCGGCCCTGACCGCACCAGGCGGTCGGTTAGGAGCCACTTCTCCCCTCGCGGTCGGTGGTCGTCCTCTGCTTCCAGGCGTCCGGGCTCCTCGTCCCCCGGCAGATGGCCGCGGCTGCTCCATTGGGGTGGACAGTAGTGGCGAGAACTCTACTACGGCATATCTGGGTCTGTTGCGTCCCATCCAGGGACCAGACATGAAGGTTCCAGAGGTCTGGGCGTGGATGCCAGACCAACATATGCTTGCCCTGGATCAACTTGCATCCTTCAGGTCTACCGCAGCGAACCAATCTTGATGCTGGAAGCTCGTCAAAATGTGGTTCTGCATCAGCATTTTGAAAGGTTCTGGACAACCAGTGCAATGCGATTGCCATGAGTCCATACTCCGGCCAAGGGCCACTAACGGAAGGATCACATCCTGGGGGTGGGGCCTCGCTGTGGAGGGGAGCAGGGAATGCTGCATTGGGGAGTGATACTCCGACCCAAAGCGGCCAAGCTGAGGTAGCACTCAAAGCGCTTAGCTTGCTCTGCATGCCCGGGGTAAGGTGGGCTGGCGACTGAGGAGGAGGGCCTCTTTGGCAATCCTTGAGACTCGTCACCTCCGGCTGGCTGGAGGTAACGGCGACTGTTGGCACCGGCAGTGTGATGCGAGGAGAGAGGAAACTGCAAAATTTTCTCCTCCTGTCCCTCCACCGGGGAACAGATTGGTCTGCTCACCAGCTCCAGAGTTCCGGCAGACATCTCATTCCTCAGGTCTCCTGTCTCTGGGGCACTTAGGAGCCCTCTTGGGGGTCTTAGCGGCGGGTTGAGAGGCTGGGGGCGTCGCTCTCCTGCGAAGGACTCTACGCCCTTTGAAGGGCAGGACCTACTACCGCACCCCTTCCATGTGTGGCCCTGAGCCCATGTGATGTATTTGCCACATGTTTACCACCCCTTCAGGGCAGGGTGTGGTCTCCGCAGGGTATTTCCCCCCTGAAAGAATAGGAAAGGAAAAGAATGCCTACACTGGCGCATTTTATGAGCACTAAAAGACCCCTGCCAAATCGAATACTCTGTGGAGAGAAAAGGCAGGGGCTGGCATGGCCTGCTCCCATACTAGATATGTCTCTTCCCCTTACATCGACACAACTTCGAGTGAGTGACATAAGGGGAACGTCTCGTCTGTCGTAACCCCTGTTCCCTGATGGCCAGATGCTGTACTACCTGCTGAAATGTTCGAGACCCTGTCTCGGCTCCTTAGCACATAACCTGAAGGAATTCTGAATTCCAGCTCCCTTTATACCTGTATGTCTGGGGGAGTGGCATGCAAATTCCAATCGCCAATTCTCATTTGCCTTTTCTTAAAGATATGTGGTGTTTTAGGCTCTCAAGAGCAACCCCTAGTGTCACTACATCGACACAACGTCTCACTCCCTCCATCAGGGAACGGACGTTATGACAGTAACTGAGACATTTTTGAGACATTTCAGACATTACATCAGAAATTAGCATAATTCATTCTGATTAAAAATAATGGCCAGCATCATCCAATCACTGCCAACTATGTTAAAATAAACTTGTAAATTATACAGTATATTCTGAATCTATTTACTGATTACCATTGTACCATGTCTGCCAAACATGAGTGGTCCAAACATCATCTGCAACCTGAAACTGAACTTTTGAAATAAAGTTTGGATTGAATGCACTTTGCTGTACAGAGAGCTTGTAGGATTCCTTGTCCCTATTTAGTGAACTTCCAGTGTGCTGTCTGTCTGCATTGGTCTCAGAACAGTTATGAAATGCACCTTTGTTTCATCCTAACTCCATATAAGGCCTCTGAAAGCAAAATCTTTCAGCTTTTGGATGTACTAATTTATTCTCGGTGTGCACAGTAATGCACAGTAAATAGAGGATTGCTAAAATGTGCTTAAGTACACATTAGTGTACGTAGTGTTAAGCAGCATTTCGAGATAAATTGCTAACATTTTAAAAATGGCATATCGAATGAAACTAGAAACTCAAATCTTTGGACTCAAACAGGTTTTAATGTAATAACGTATCTAGATTTCTTACCAGATGTAGTTTTGTTGGCATTTCTCCCAAAGACAGACTCTGCTGTGGCCGACCACCATGCTGTTTTGTCACATGACTCACATGACAAACTGAAAGTTTAACCTTCACTGACAGACCTGAGTCACCTGAACTGAGATCAGTCCATTAAAATAAATTAAAATTATTTGTTGCTTATAGGGGAGCCACAATACAACGTACATGCATGTGTACACGGGGGCGCAAGATTATTTATATGTATATGTATATGTATGTATATGTTAATGACAAGAGCACATTAAAGTGGTTTATCTGCTTTAAAAGTGCTCTTTTACTTACATTTGGTTGATGCTTTTATCCAAAGCGTCTTACAAAAGAGGAAAACATAAGCAAATCATTTTAAGGAGACAGTGGTACAAAAGTGCCATATTACAAAGTTTCACTAGCATCAGAATAGTATTCAAAACATATACAGGGGCAAAATTGTTTTTTGTGCTCTTGGAAAAGATGCGTTTTAAGTCGTTTTTTGAAGACAGAGGGTGAGTCTGCTTCACGGATGGAGTTGGGGAGGTCATTCCATCAACGTGGTATGATGAAGCTGAAAGTCCAAGAAAGTCTTTTGGTGCCTCTTTGTGTTGGTACAACAAGGCGACGTTCCTTAACTGAATGCAGGCTTCTAGTGGGTGTGTAGCTCTGCAGAAATTATGGTTGGAGCAGACCCAGTGACTGTTCTGTATGCCAGCATCAGAACCTTAAATTTGATACGTGCATCAACCGGTATCCAGTGGAGAGAGACAAGGAGTGGTCTAACATGTGCCCTCTTTGGTTCATTAAAGACCATACATACTGCTGCATTCTGGATCATTTGGAGAGGTCTAATTGCACATGCAGGGAGGCCTGCAATGAGAGCGTTACAATAGTCCAGTCTAGTTATGAAAATTGACTGAACGAGCAGTTGTGTGGCATGTTCAGATAAGGAGGGTCTTATCTTCCTGATGTTGTAGAGAGTAAATCTACATGATCTTGCGGTGTTTGAGATGTGGTCTGTGAATTTTGGTTTGTTATCAATGGTTGCCATTTTCTGATCATTTTTGAAGGCTTTACTGTAGATGCAGCCAACTGCACGGTGACGTTGTGTTCAACAACAGGGTTGGCTGGAAAGACCAGGAGTTCAGTTTTGGCTGGATTGAGTTGCAGGTGGTGTTCCTTCATCCAGGCCGAGATGTCTGACAGGCAGGCAGAGATTCGAGCAGTCACGGTGGTGTCATTGGGCTGTAAAGACAAGTAGAGTTGTGTGTCATCATCGTAATAGTGGTATGAGACACCAAGTGCCTGAATGATGGGCACAGTTACTAATTAGATTAGTATTAAGGCCACATTTTTCTAATTTTTGCTTTGTTGTAATGTTTGTGAGATGTAGTTATTTTAATTTGCCAAATTAAGTTTTTGAGAAGCATGCAAAATACCATCTGACAAAAAAAATACTAGAATTATTTTGTGAATATTTATTTAACATTGTTTGTGCTTTTGTCCAGTTCATCTAAGCATTGTTTATGGAATAAAGGGTTTTGAGAGCAGTTACTAATTGGTTGTAGTTCCAATGTGACAGAGCCAGACATAAATCTGTCAGGGCATGATCAGTGCTTCCTCATTCTGGCAACCAGCAGCTTACAGCTGCCCGTTTAGCATTCACATTTTTTTTTTTAAAAGCAGTATTTGCTTAACTTATGAATCGATTTTCCAAATGTTTGCAAAGTCATTCCGAAATGTCCCCAAAGTACAACTGTATTTTAAGTCGGAAAATCTGGACAAACCAGGAGACCTAAATTTGTCCAGTATTTTGTCCTACATTTGTTGCAATATCTTCCATATTTTTGGTGTCAGTTTCTCTGCTCTATGTGATTTGTATTGTGCAGTTTAGGTGCACCCCTCAACTTTCCACTAAAGACCTTCTTGTGTTTTCCTGTGGGGTTTTCAGTAGTCATAACTTTGGCAGGCTTAAATAAAACTTGGTATTATAACCACAAGTTCTCTGTCGAAGGCCTTCTTCAGAAAGAGACGCCACCCCTTGCTGTTACCAGTCTCGCTTCAGATGGAAATGATAAATGCAGTTTCAGTTTTCAGGAGTTTTTTAGAGAAAAGGTGGTCACAGTTTTTCTGTGAGGAAATTTTCTTCACCTTCACAAAATAAGCATTTAGACGGCAAAATATTTTCAGACAAAATTTCATTTCTAAAAATGGAGTGCTGTTCCCTCTCTGATTGAGGTTACACAGCTCCCTGGTCCTCTCCACGCCAATTTACGCGCAGCCTGAGAGTTCAGTGTCTTAAGCAAAATAAACAGACACCTCGTTAACACTGTGGTCCTGCGATTGGCTGTGCCGCTGGCTAAGAGTCATTTACAGTGACGAAGCTGGCTGGAATTCCTGCAGTAAATAATTTGTTTTTCCAAAGCAATGTCCTCCCCTATCAACTTAATGAGACAGTGTTTTTTCTTTTCTTCACAGGTTCATGAAAAACGGTGGTTCTGTTGTTGATGCAGTAACGTGGCAACAGTAGGTATTTTACCTTTATACATTGTAAACTTTCATTATTCCCCATTGTTTATGGAAACTTTGACATAATTCCTCTGAAGAATTCAGAAATCATGAGTGTGGTATGAAGCTATGTAACTATTTCAAAACAGAATGTTAAAGTCAATTTGAGATGGCATTCAGAACCCATATGTCACACTTCTGAGTGAAACAGGATGTTCCAAGAGAAAAAACAATGGGTGGAACTTGTTTTTATCTTTAAAGTGGGTGTTGCATGCCAGTCAGGTGGTTGGAGAGGAGGGGTTAAATAATAGTAAGAGGGATTTGTGATGTCAGCCAAAAAGGAAAATAATTTCAGATTTCAGGTGGAGAAAATTATAAATTTTCATGAAATATTATGAAGACAACATTTTTTATTTTGGGATAACATGCATTGATGAATCATACACAATAAGACCAGGAATGGGCATTAAGGAAATAAAAAGGGTACATTTTTAATGCTGAAATAAATTATAATAATTTAATAATCTAATTTGTTTTCTAATAGTGTTAGGTTTATATATTGGCCAGGCTAAATTAGCCTTCACTAAGCCCCGCCTTAAAACCATTTCTAAACCAATCTTAGCAACTGTTGCTGTCCACCATTTCTCTGACAAGGGTTTGCTTTTATCAAATGAAAGTCTAAGGGAGTAATATGTGTTTGAGTCATTTTAAGCTGAATTTAAAATAAATTATCACATTTTTTTTAAAACGCTTTTGCTGGGTCACTTAGCATGTGGTACCAATAGAGGGTACACACAATGTTTTTTCTTTCTTTCTTTTTTCTTTCTTCTTTTTTTTTTTAATCTCGAGAAGAGCATGCTATTGATTAATCTGTGTAAGCCCTCATTCTCAAATGAACATGTATAACATCAGCAAGGACACCTACATTTGCTCCAAGGCAAAGTATAGCTGATAACTTAACGGTAATTAATTAACAGTATATATTGATTCAGTTCTTAGTAGTGGCAATAGAAAATAAAGAGTTCAAACTATCCTCAGAGTGAGTTATTAGAAGTTATGAGCAGGTAAATTATATATTATTCAATTACATGAACCTCCTATTCATTCCTATGGGAAGTTTTGCAAAGCAATGGTACTTATCATCTGATAAATAGTCTGCCCCTTTTGAGATTATTGGCCAATAACTGTAACTTCTATGCCAATAAACTGATGTGTTATTTACCCTTTGTATTTCAAAGGGGTGCTAAAATCGCTATCATTCAATTGTATTATATATAATTTATCTACATTATATCTGCCATTGACCACCCTGCTCTCTAGATATCACCGCTGGCTATGAAATAAGTCATGCCAGTCATCCATTGAAATGGTTAAGTTTACAGTACATCACACAAAGTCTTCTTCCTGTCAAACATAATCCAAAAAACGTCAGAAATCAGACCCTCTGTCTGCCTTTCTGTTGTTTATCAAACCTAACGTCTACTTTCCCCCACGTCCGCCTTAATTTCTAACACCTGTGAGGTGGGATATGTGCTGGAAGGTAAATTTACACCTCCAGCAAGCACATGCAGACCTCTAATTTGAGCCTTTTCCCCTAATCTAGTTAAGCACCATTACTGGGAAGCGTTGTAAAAGACGTCAACAGTTGGTTTAATTTTATAGTACTTTTTACTTTGATTAAGATCATTAAAAAATGTTCCACACATCAACCAAAACATTTGTAGTCTACATTTATTAATTATGTGTTTCTGTTTTCCATTGTAGCACAGTGTTAAACTGACTTTACTGCCAGAAATGTATGTGATTATGTACTGGGATTTGTTGGAAATGGAATACTAGCATGGTTACTGCATACTGCACAGTATTCTATACACTGAATACAGCTTAGTATTTTTAAGTAGTAGTATGAAATGTTCTCATTTGTAAAAAATAAAAATACACATTTTGACAAATGTAGTAGGTCTTCCGAGTATTCAGATGTGCATACAGAAAATGTGCACACTGTCCACATTATACAGAATAATATATATATATATATATATATATATGCTATTCCGAATAAAGCCTCTGTTGTATACTGCACATTTTGGAAAATTCAAATACTGTACAGTGTAAACACTCGTGCACACATGCTATTCCGAACATCAGCAATGAGTTTTATTAAGTAAGGTCAGTTAAGCTTCACCTGCGAGACAACAGGTAAAGACTGTTTCAAGGGGATTAGAGCAGCTGTTTCCTCAGGCTAATGGATAATCACCTATGGTATCATCATCTTTAAACCACCTCTTCTGTCAAAACCCTTTAACCTAATTAATTCTTATGGAGGTGAGGGCTATGTTTCTCTACTTTGAGATGTTATTTTGCTGTTGTTTGTACTGAAGTGTTGCTGTTAGAAGTATGTTTGGAGCATAAGAGATTCGGGACCTCTGGTTTGGTTCTTGTTTGTCTTTTAGTTGATAGTACTGTTTTGTTTTATTTTGAAGGTCTTGTTTCATGTTCTTGTCATGTTTTTGCTTTCCTTGTTCCACCCTGGTGTGTCCTGGTTTATCATTAGTTCCGGAGTATACAGTTCCAAATTCCAATTATAATGGTGTTCCATTGCCCGATACTCGCGATATGACATTTATGGAAACAAAATGACAATGTTACTGTTAGTTTTGCAGGTGTCAACACAGAGGTCTTTTCAGATCCAAATTGTGGTGTATAAATGCTGCTAAGCAATGCTTTGATTTGTTTTACAGGTACTGTATATAATTATTAATAGAGAAGATCATTTGCTGTGTTTTCGTACGCCTGTGTCAGCAAACATTTGCTAAACTGGTTTTATTATTGTGTAGAAACTTTGACTCAATGATGCATTTTATTTGCCTAGCAATAAATGTTTATCACTACACACTCTCATGGTGAAATTGTAAGGATTCATATGACTTTTCTAAATTTGGCTAATTCGTATGATATCGTACGACTGCACTCATATGAATTAATATGATTTTCACTACAGCCAATGACGTCGCTGGACATTTTTTCTAATCTAATACGTGACAATTACTTGCTTCTGTCCAACACAACACCTTCGCTTCTGCATTAGACATTTGGGCATTTGCACGTGATGAAATCGTACAAATTCATACGAACAAACTCATATGGAATCATACGAAATGGCCAACACGTAAAATATGTACGAATTTTCATGAGACTGTGTTGGTTTATCATTATGTCCCTGGATGCCGCCATGTTCGCATGACATCACACACCCTTGAATTGTTGGTTTTTGTAAGAGTTCCCAAATTGAAAGACTTCAAGTGGGTCTTTGTTGGACTTTTCCATGTAGAAATGTAGATATTCTGACTTTTAGAGTTGAATGGAACACAACATTACAGTATAGCATTCTTTAACGAACAGATCATGGAAAGAGTAAAAAGACCCAAATGCAGTGCTTTATTAAATAATAAGAAAAGAACGAGACTCCAGCCAATATAAGTTTCAAGAAATGAAACTCACCAAAAGAACCAAATAACCAAGGATCTCCAGTATATCTGGCAAATGCTGTGACATCTCACAATACTGCCTAAAATTTCCTATAATCCAATGTGTAGGATTTTGCAGTTTGTGAAAAGAATTGCGGTTTTATTTTTCAACTTATCTTTTTCTACTGAGAAAAAAATCATTTTAGTCATTAGTTATGTATTAAGATCACTGGAATTAATTCTAGCTTGGTAAACATGACAAAACATACATACAAAAACACTGTTTGTTAAGTTATTGACAGATTGGGCAGCAAGGCAGCTGCCTTTGGTTTTGGACAGACAATGGCTGTGAGTTGAAATGGCATACTACTACACTACTCTTAGACTGAGATAATTTAGCAGAGACGGGCCACTTTTATTAAAATAAATGAGAGAAACTGGAATGCCCAATGGACAGTGGATGTAGAAAATCACCATTTAGATACAGACGTCGCCTGTCAATCAACTCGAGAATGCTCATGCGCATTAGCTATACAAGCCTGGAAAATTTAGTTTTTACCCTAGTCTGAGGTAAAGAAGCACAATTTATGATACCAATATTGTCAGATTTTACTACTGATTTGAAATATGTTCTTTGATCATAATCACGACCAGACGGTTTTGGAGATTTCTGTCTTTCCCCATTCAAGTACATTGGAGCTGTACTTGTATGCTGTTTGTTTACATTGAAAAATAGCTGCCTGATAGTGTTTAAAAGATGGCCGCAAGTGGACTGACTTGCAAAAAAGACTTAAGCTTTGTCCCAAACGACACACTATACACTTTCAAAATATATTATGCACTCAGTCATATAGTGTATGAATTTTCAAAGTGTAGTATAGTCCCAAATGGAACACTTTTTTACTACACGGAAGGATTCGCCATATAACAGCTGATGGAAATTATGTTTAAAGCGCACGTGATGTTTTATCGCTAGCTTTTGCACGTTAGCCAACCTCAGTTCAATACTTGTATCTTAAACAATTTACACATTCACACAGCATTCAGCTCACATTTGTAATGCGCTGCATCCACTGAAGTTTCACTAACTGCAGCAATCTTCATTATTTACAATTGTTTTGTCAGACCAGCAACGCAGCCAGGTAACTAAGCCCCTTCCTCTTTATACAGCAAGCTGTGTGTGCTTGCTTGAAGTGTCCAACATTCCACACTCCGTTTTGGCAGTTGAAAAAATGCATCATCCTGGCACTTTAAGTACACTTCTTTTTGCTGCATTTTCAGTGCTAAAATACTACTCGCACTACTTACACTACAAAATGGTGTAGAATAGCTCAGACGTTTGCGGTTTGGGATGCACTTCTAGTTCAGATTGACATACTACCATACTACTCTTTTTTCTTTTCTCCCCAATTTGGAATGCCCAATTCCCACTACTTAGTAGGTCCTCGTGGTGGCGCGGTTACTCATGCTACTCTCTGTGATCCACGCACAACTTACCACGTGCCCCATTGAGAGCGAGAACCACTAATCACCACAAGGAGGAGGCGGTTACCCCTTGTGACTCTACCCTCCATAGCAACCGGGCCAATTTGGTTGCTTAGGAGACATGGCTGGAGTCACTCATCAAGCCCTGGATTTGAACTCACGACTCCAGAGGTGGTTGTGAGCGTCAATACTCGCCTAGCTACCATACTACTCTTACTATTTTAACCATTGCAAATACAACAGAAATAGTTAGAGTAGTATGGTAGTAGCCAACGATACTGTCATTGTGCTTGGAAATGAAGACATGACACGAACATGAAACAAGAACAAACTAAAGGACCAGTCCAAAAGATCCCCTAAACCCATTTTAATGCATTTTGACAAGGAAATTAGGTATTGCTAATTTGTTTGATAAAAGAAGTTGTTATCAGGGTTAACAGTGCAGCTTCCACCAGATTATTTATGCTGATCATTCTGACATAGCTCTCCCTAGTGGTGACTCTTGACTGTGCGTTGCTTGGAATGCAGTCTTTTAGGTGGAATTTGGCTGGAAGCATGGTCAGCTGGCTGTATCTATGGCTGATGCTTGGCTTTTCATGTGTCAGCTGGAGGTGAAGCTCCAAGCTTGTCTGGAGACGAGATTCTGCTGTGCGCTCTGTGACAACAACGCCGAGCTCGAGTCAGACCTGAGCAATCACTGCCGACTGCTGGAGACAAACAAGCCAGAGAGTTGCAGGTCAGCAAGAGGGTTTCCTGTGTGATATCATGAGAAATCACAGATGCTGTGTTCAGAGAGCTTCAGCTAAATATGCATGGATGTCTTGCAAGGCAGCTCTATTTTGAAATTCCTCAAACATACTGATTAGGGATTTTTCTGAACCCTCTGACCCGAAACATTAAATGTCTGCAATTAATTCAGCACAAACAACTGAATACATGCAGAGTCTGTTCAAACTTTTAATGTTAGGACTATAATCTATTTTATGTCTAATTTATAGTTTTTAAGAAATGTAATATTACCCTGCTGAAAAAAGAGCTAAAACCAGCCTAAGCTGGTCGGATGGTTATATCTGGTTTCCCAGCCTGGTCAGTTGACTAGCTTTAAAAGGGTTTTGGGGACTGGGAGACCATCTTAATGGAATATTCGGGGTTCAATTCAAGTTAAGCTCAATTAACAGCATTTGTGGCATAATGTTGATTACCACAAAAATTATAAGTGTGACTGTCACTTTTAAGGAAGAGTCAACATCATTTTTTGTGGCAATCAGCAGTATGCTACAAATGCCATCGATTAAGCTTAACTTGTAATGAACTCAGAATATTGCAATCAAACCAGCTAAGACCATCAAAACACCATGTTAAAGCTGGTTTAAGCTTATTTTTTTGAGTAGGAGGAGAAAGTTTATTATTCAAACTGTAACCGATAGCGGTGACGTCACTGTAAGATTTGAATGCTGAATTCCGATTGGTCCTCTTTCTTACATATATTATAAATGTGATTTGGCTTCCCTGCTTATATTTAACCATTTATAGCCTCATTGACACTACACAGTTGTTGTGTGCAGTCAAAAATAAAATGGAAAACTTTAACACTAGTCTTTTGTTTTACTGCACAAACTGACAGTTCCTCATGGAAATAGAGGCGTTGCTTTAAATCTTTTTATTTCAGAGCTTGACTTGCTCAACACTCCATTGTGCAATGTGGCAAACCTTGCAGGAATTAATATTTAACAATCAAAAACAACCTCATTAACATATAGGTTCTCTTTTATCTCCCAGCCCAATGATGGCTGGATGTGATTTCAATTACTTTAATTAGTTCCATGCTGAGCAGCTTTGAATTATTTCAGTAATGAGCAACTCCAAGTGTTTTATCAAGTGCATTCGATAGCTGCGGTCATTAAAAGTTATAAGGGCATAAACAAGTTTGCATTTCCCTCTCAATTAGGCAGCTCCCCTGCGTCTACAGAGAGAGGGTGGGCTTAGCAGTATTATTAATCCAGAGGACAATCCTAATTAAAGGAAACAGAAGTAGGAAAGTGTGTCAGTGAGGAGAATTTAAACAAAAACACCAGCCACTCAGTCCATATGCTCTGATGCTTAATTATCATTTTACAGCTAAGGAGGAATCTAAGAATAATATCCATCACAACCTCAGTGAAAATCTCCCATTTTAAGTGACTTTTTTACAATACACAATATAGCTAATCTTCACACATTGTTTAGCGCAAAAAACAATATTTGTAACTTAAATTACTTACGTTTTGGGTTGTTTCTCACCAAAAGCAAATCATATTTCTTCAGAAGACTTGGAATGTTGCGCAAGAGTTGCATGGACTACTTTTACGAGATATGATAGACTACTTCTATATTGTACTTTATAAACACGTTTGTGTCTAATTTTAAGCCTTAAAGCGGGAGTTCCCCCAAAAGTGAATATTCTCTTATCATTAGCTATGTTTCCATCAAATTTTTTTATGCACATTTTGGGATATTGCATAAAAACTTCTTGATGAAAACAACAAGATGCGAAAAAATCTCCAAAATGCGCATAAAAAATGTTTACGCTCACTTGAGGCGGATATATTTTTTATTCGATAAGAAGAAATGCACATAAACTATGACGGAAACACATTTACCAGATAAACTCCTATTGAATTTGTTAGGAATAAAAGTTGTGCATCAAAAAGGTCACGTGACTGAATAACTTGTTCATTACTGGACTAACCAGCGGGCCAGTCATCGAATTGGGAACGTTGCTCTGGTCATCCTGTAATAACGGTGTCTAAATTCCAAAGCCTACAAAGAATTTGCAGATCAAATAAGTCAAAAACAAACTTGAACTGTATGGAAGAGAAGGTATATTGACACTTTTGAAAAAAATCGTATAGATCCACACGGTATTGTCATAAGGATGGACAAACGCACATATATAGTGCTTTGAAGTGTGTGATGGAAATGTGGCTTTATTCACATGTTGTTTTTGCGATAATTTGGTTTTTCGCATAAATAAAATTTGCAACTTGAATGGAAACATAGCTATTTACTCACTCTCAAGCCATCCCATGTGTATGACTTTCTTTTTTCTGCAGAACACAAACAAAGATTTTTAGAAGAATATCTCAACTCTGTTGGTCCTCACAATGGAATTGAATGGTGACCAGACCTTGAAGCTCCAAAAATCACATAAAATGCAGCATAAAAGTTATCCGTAAGACTCCAATGGTTAAATCAATATCTTCAAAAGCCTTATGATAGGTGTGGGTGAGAAACAGATCAATATTTAAGTAATATTTGACTATAATCTCCACCTTTGACCAGCCCCAACCAGTAGGTGGCGAATGTGAAAGTGAAAGTGTAGATTTACACTAACAAAAGCCATTTCAGACTAGTGTCTGATATGGACTACATTTAAAATGTTGTGTGAACAACCTTACAAAAATAAGATGTGATCAGAAAATCAGATTTGGGCCACATTCAGCTGCGGTGTGAACATAGCCTGTTTATGCAATGCTAAATTCAGAAGTCAGTTTGTTGAGCAGCCGCTAATGTCTCTCACAAATTGAAGCTAAAACACCAAAAATTGAGACACGTTAGCTGAATATAATGGTAGGGAGTTTGAGAGTTGTTCACTGCTGTTTGAGATCCAAGGATAATGAAGATTTGTTGCCTCCACCTTTGTCCAGCATTAATCCCAGAGAGACTATACATTTTTAAGGTCAGTGTCTAGAGAGAACCACAATTCCTTTAGATACGTCAAGATCTTCAGACGTATTGCTTGAAAGTGGTGCAGTTCACTGCGGCCCTCCAATTCCCTCTTCCCACACCCTCCTCCAGATGGCCGGAACCCTCATCCACTTTATCACTAGCTCCTCTCTTTCTTGCTCACTGTACCGATTCCTTGACTGAAAAGAGCTCTGTATCTTGTCACCGATGTCTTCTTTGATATCTCAATATAATTCACAGACTAAATCTGGTAGTTATTTTGAGTGTAAACCTGCAGACTGACCTTTAATGGCTTTCATTTATATTTTGAACTTTGTTCACTGAAGTGGGTAGTGAAAATATGGCTTGTGTTATTTCATATTGTACTGGTAACAAAGATTGATGGGTTTTTGCTTTTTGCCATTTGTTTTTATTTGATGTTTTTCCAGTCTCGGGCCTTGTTTCAAGGGAAATTATTTTTTCACTGACATTTAAATTACTGATGGATGGAATTGTTGTAATCAGTTATTGAATTGCATCCCACAGTGGATAATTCACCTTGAAACTGCAACAATACATGTAATGAACCACATAATTACATTTAGCAAAAATGTTACCACAGTTACATAATTTTCCTGAAATCAGGCTGGATAGGCTCATGATAACAGAACAAAACAATGCTTAATGCATATTATAAAATGCAACTAACCATATCATCGTGCATATTCAGGAAAAGCTTAACATATTGATTTATCAGCTTTATCAACAAAAGTGGAGAAAACGTTTCCCATTCAAGATCTAGATATTTGAACACAAATTCATGGCTAATTCAAAAACTATTTGAACCAGTTTTGTTTCAAGCGTTGTTGTTGTTGTTGATTTATTTACTAAACTATCAATATATAGCCTAACGTTGTCATGTTAATAAGTTTGCATATTGATGAGCTTATACAGTTCATGGTAGTATAAAAGCATTTCAATATTTTATTTTAAGACATTTTTGATGATATTTTGGGTCCTGAAGCAAAACGAAACCAAGACATAATATCGTGGTTTCATAGCTCTTACAAAGCTGTTCTCTTATGTGTGCAGTTACTACATTGACAGGCGTGTAACCAAAGTTGAAGACTTTATGAAGACAAGGCTTCTGGACACCCTGTCTGAGCAGATTACGAAGGTGTTAAAGGTAAGATTGTTTTGGTAATGATAGGTATAATTTTTCAGCATTCATTTTTGAATGTGTAGGTTAGAGAAGTTGGGCTATAAATAATAATGATTCTTAATTTTGACTGACTGTGCTGAAAAGTTTATGTCAGAAAATGTAAAGAAATAAAATTAGAGTTGGTTAAAAAAACAAGTAGTTATTTTTTTCTACATTCTATTTATACATTTGTCTCAAAAAGTGTTGATTTGAAAAGTTGAAAGATATAATGTAAGCTACTAAGTCAATTCAGTAAAATATTGTAACTCTTGGTATTTATAATGTGAGCCAAGAGCTCTTTTATTTTTCCAAGCTGTGTTCATGTTCATGGATTCAGTTTCTCGCAATGGGAAGATACATAGCCGCTTAGAGGACAGGGAGGGAATTTATATTCTGAAATCGTTTTGTGTTCCCTTGCGATGGTTTTGCGTTCTCTCACAAAAAGTTTTTCATTCCCACATAACAGTTTGCCTTCCCTCACAATAGCTTGTTCCATCCCTTTAAAAAAGTAACCATGATTTTACTACAGTTACCATAGTTTACTATGGAATGCAGGGTTTGAAATTAACTTTTTTGGCCACAAGACACAGTGACTCATGAATGCCAAATTTTACCAGCCACTTTGATTTTTCAAATGCTGTATAGAATATATGTTTTTTCCACTATATATACTAGAGTATACTGAGTATACAGTAAATGAGAAGTACCATACTATTATTATTATTATTATTGTGGATTTGCAATGTGCATATAGAGGCTAAAAAGTATACAAGCACAGAAGAGAAACTTATTGTTCAAGGAACCCCCCCCCCCCCATACACACACACACACATTATTTATACCATGATCTATGCCCCCCTACACATAACAATTCACTTGAAGTCTCAATGCCACAGTATGCCCGTTGCTTTTGTATGGTAACATATAAAGCAACAAGTATCTGGAATTATAATGTCAAAATACAGTGAACCTGCAGAGTTGCGTTCACAACGTTTGTAAAACTGCCATAGTAATAAAGCAGGAAACCCAAAACTATGGTAATAAAAATCATTATAATTCTGCCAAAAAAAAAGTTAATACTATATTTTAGTAACACTGTGGTCATTTGCGGTACATTCGTTCAATGTTTTCGAACTAGAAAGGAAGGCTTGAGCTTTATCAGACCTAGATAGTCTAAAACTTCTATATTATCTGAAATATCTGTTGGAAACATCCTTGCGCTCAACCTCCCCCTCTCTTAAGCTCTCACACATGTTGGCACACACACATATGTGCATTACGTATACACTTCCTCTCTAGCGAAAAACAGAGCCGTCATGTCAGTCACCTGCATCTCAGTAGGGTTGAAAACAATCCTCCGTTGCTAGTTCTGAAGTGACGTTTTCAAACTAGCAACGAAGGCTCAGTCTGAATCAAAGCAAGATGCTGAATCCTTGGCGGAAGGATGTAGTTCCACTCACAAGAGCATTTTGGGGATGAAAACTAGATAAAAACCTGAACAATATGTTAAGGTGTTGTAACCGTGGTATAAGTGGAATAATTGACTCCAGCCCATTGAATTATTGAAAAATAATGCACACCCGAGGTGCAACGGTCACTCCGTCGCTCGTCGTGACCTCATTACCACCTCGGGTGTGCATTATTTTTCAATAATTCAATGGGCTGGAGTCAATTATTTACCATATATTGAAATTAACATTATCCAAGATAAATAAATGCTGTAAAGGTGTTTTTCATTGTTTGGTCATGCTAACCAATGTTGTTAATAAATGGAACCTTTTTGTAAAGTGTTACCCAAAAAAATATCTAAAGAATACAAACGTAATAGACCAGATACCTTTCTTTTCTTTTTATCTGTCAAAATTATGAAAGCAACCTCTTTGTCTGCGATATACTGATATGTGTTGGGGTTGTTGTTGTGCAAGTGTGTAAGTCCCTACAGTGCTCATTAAGACATGTTTATCCCCAGGGCCTTGGTGTTGTCCTCAGCTGCACCATCCAAACAAGTTTTCACCGGTCTGATAGGTGAACTACTGTTAATGGAGCACGGGGTCAGGGCACAGTAAGAGAGGAAGATGGTTTTGGGTTTTGACTGGGTGTATTATTTACAAGTGTGCCTCATGATGGCTCAGCTGCTCTGGGAACATTCCCCTTTTGGTCTAATAAGCAGTACCAAGTTTCACAACATGTAACACTTCTCTCAGAAGGCACAGTCTATAAATACACAGCTCTCATGTTTTATGTATCTGAGACTTACACATCTGGTCGAGTGTGAGTGTTCCCCTGAAAGCAAAGGAGGGGGTAAAACTGGCCTTTAATACAAAAGATGCCAATGTTTGCTCACTCCCAACCCAGTGGGACTGTGTTTAGAGCCCATTACATTGTGTGATGTCAGACTGGTCAGCAGTTGTAGAACAAGTGCTTATTCCAGATTTAAACTATAGCTAGTGGTTCTTTTAACATAAGTGGTAAAAGATGGGATTCACACCATTCTTTGGCAAGGAAGAGAGTAATGTGATCAAATGAACATCTTTCTTTGTTCTTGTTTGGACATGTAGGTGTTTGCAGTTGGTGTTTGCTTCCTCTGGTTGTGACAGTTTACAGATTTATTCTGTATGCTGATTTGTGCATAAGCATTGCTTTCTCTGCCAGTCATTTGCGGCATCATGTTCTGAGGTTTAGAATGTGTCAGAATCAGAACCAGTGTCAACATGTGAGAGGAGAGCTCTTTTCTAGTTTATATTGAAATATTCCTAATATACTCAACATGTTCTATTACAACCAGACTCTGACCATGGAGCTGTGCACGAATCAGTTGTGTATTGTGCTGCTAAGTTGGGACCTCGACTCAAATCCAGTACAGTCCATACCATACCTACATTTTAAAATGTCAGATGCCTATTGCACATAACAATGACAGTCTGACTGGCTGACTTTACTCAACTTCAGTGAGGTACCTATACAACACATTCTCACCTACCTTTGGCATAATTTTTCAACGTGCAGGGTAGTCCGATAGACTTCTATATATCTCTGAACCGGAGCATGTAGCGTTGAAATTTCACGTCTTGGGTAAGCTCACGCTGCGAATGGGTCGAGAGTCGAGACTGCAATAAATAAAAATAAAAAGGAATAGGCTACAATGGCCCTCCAACTGTTTTTTTATGTTTAAAAACCGGACACGTTGTAAAATGACGCCAAAGGTATACCCAGTGCGTCAATAAGTGACGCCAAGGGGTCCTGGCCAAGCGTCCATATGTGACAAGTTGGGGTGTGAGAATGTGTTGAACTATAAGGTCCATGACGGCTACTCTGAATATGTAAAATAAATAGTCAGTTCCTGGATTTGCCAAAGTTTGCGATGCGCATGGCAGAGTCGGATTGGCCATTGGGATACTGTTCCCAGTCTTGTTGGCCAGCAGCGCTCCTGCAGGAAAACAGCATTCAAAGATGTCCGTCTAGTGCATGTTTACATTGGAAAAAAATAGGAAAATGGTGCAGACATACGCAAAATGGCACAGCGTACAAAGATGTCTGTCTAGTGCATGTTTATATAGGAAAATAATTTAAAAACGGCATCGACAGATGCAAAATAGCACAGCATGCTTGAAAAACGGTGCGGGCTGATGCAAAATGGCTAGATGTGGCGAAATATACAGTTTCACTGGCCTTGCCTATAAAGCTGCTAACTCTGCCAGTTGCCCAAGTGGCATGTGAAAGGAGTTTTTGCTCTACATAGTTCTTAAAATAACACTTGATCAACTGTCTCACAGAGAAATTTCATGCAACATACTTAAGAATAAAACACATTTTAACTACTATTTTCTTCTTATATTCTAACTTAAGAAAAAGTTTATGAATATTTTATTTCTTATTTCTTACTTTTTATAATTTAGCCTAAGAAATTTCTTATTTGTTTCTTAATAAGATTTTTATGAATAAAGCCCCAGACTGTGTGCCAATAGTCAAAAGTCTATTAACATGAGACTAATAACTGCACAACTGTCAATCGCTCAGTTACTGATAGTTTTTCTAATGTGATTAAATATATGTCTCTCTTCATTTTCAGATTGTTCAAACTCACACTCCTGAGAAGCGGGTGTGGTTGGGTGGAGTTGGTCCTGCTTGGGCAGGGGGCACCAATAATTTATCAGACACGTTTGCTGCTGGTTTTCTGTAAGTAGAGCATCTTAATGTTGTCATATCTAAGCAGTGTTGTTGTGTTAATGTTGAACAGTGATTGATCTCTGAATTTGCTTTAGGTGGCTCAACACTCTTGGTATCGCTGCAGCTCATGGGATTGATGTTGTACTCCGACATTCATTTTTTGATTATGGATACAATCGCCTTGTTGACCAGCATTTCAACCCCTTACCTGTAAGTTTAAACATGTAAACAGTCACCCAATCAAAACCTGTCAAAGCTGTTGAACAGTCAGACATATCTATTAGGTGAATTCAAGTTATACAACAAATGCACTTAAAGTTACATCTATCTATCTATCTATCTATCTGTCTGTCTGTCTGTCTGTCTGTCTCTCTCTCTCTCTCTCTCTCTCTCTCTCTCTCTCTCTCTCTCTCTCTCTCTATATATATATATATATATATATTTATATATATATGTCGGTCTGTCCATCCACATTTAGGCAATGTTAAATATTATTTTCATGTTCACCTTGAGAAACCTCAGGTTAGTTGCACACAAACACAATGCAACTCATCATTAAAAGGTGATATGTTGAGATGAAAGAACTTTAGGTACTATTAAAACATACTGTAACTTTCAGAACTCAGAACTTCCTTACTAGTCCAAGAGTTTCAGTCTGACTTTTAACTCCAGACTTTTACATATTTGCGGCATATTTTAGCACCTTGTGTTTTTATGAATCTGTCTCAATGTAATTCAGGCTTTGCCAAGAGGCTGTCAAGGATGTGGCATTGCAAACAATATAGACCCGACAGCACGTGTCTATTCAGAGGAACGGCTAATTTATACTTATTGGAAGAACAGGCTTCTTTTACTGTAGTTTGCTTTAAAAATTATGATGAAATACACTGATGTTTTTTTTCTGCTAAAGTATTTGTTTGGTGATATTTTTCCTGTTCGTGCACATCCCTGAAATTCTTGACCTCTGAGAACTTAGCTTGTCAAAGAGGGTTAATGATTGGTTAAAACAAATCGTGAGTGTTGTTTGGAAAGCCACAGTAGCATAAACTTACCCTTTGATTGAGAGAGAGGGTGGAAAAACACCAGTAAAAACCTATTATTTATTAAAACTGAATAAATATATTTTTTTAATTGTTCTTAATTGCGATTAACGCGTTTACCATTAATAAAGCATAACTTAGAAATATTAACACTGGTTGAAAGGGTGCAACCTTTGCGATGTGTCCGCCATCAATACACGAATGGACACACCACAAACACACACACAAAAGTGATTCTGTCACTTTTCAGTGATAAAATTAGGGAAAAAGGAGCTCTTAACGCTATTTGTTGGATAAAACAAGCCCAGATGGGACTTGTGATAAAAAAAACAAGTATTATTCAGCCTATGTAAGATGCAATTTAATTACCACAGAAGCACATCAAGTCTAAACTATCACAAAAACGCAGAATGATACGCTTTTGTCTGCAAGTATTTTTCATGTGGAGTTTAAAACAGTTCTTGTCGCTGGCTTTGATGCCCTGACGTGAATCATGAAGGCGGTTTTACGTTTGCTGTAGCAATGCCAATAGCCACAGTCTTCTGGCTTATTAATATTGTGGAGGCTGAGAGATTAGGACATTTAATGCCTGTTGCAATGAATATGCAACCTAAGTGCACTAATTCTTTTAATTAGTCATCCTGCACTTAAACTTTGAAAAGTGTTTAATTTTACTCACATTAGTGCTATTTTAGTGCATTTTTATCTTTATACTGTGTAAGGCTTTGTTTGGAAAATGTTAATAAAGCATTATATTGTTAAAAAAAAAAAATGTCTTGCCTTGAAAGGAAATAAATGCATTTTAACTGCAAACGTATATATTGACTCAAATTTCAGCACTTTGAAAATCTACAATTAACTACGGAAAAGTTTGCGATTAATCACGATTAAAAATTGTATTCGACTGGCAGCACTACTAACAATATAAGTGAACTTTATTTAAAAATAATTGTAAAACAGAAGAAAAAAACATTTTTTTCATTGACAAAACAATTTGTTTTGTAAAGACATCTTATTGTATCCCATATGCGTTCTAGGGGAATACAGTTATCTATGTTTTCTGGGGTTAAAGCTGGTTAACACAAAGTCTGTTCTTTTTAGCGTGCAGCACAGGCACCTTACGGCTTTTACCGTGGGACCTATTAGCCAAGATGAAAGGTGTTTAGTGGTGTTGAATACTGGGCAGCTGAGGCGAACTGCACTGAAATTCTAGCCCAGGACAGTGTCACCTGTCTCCCACCCCCTCTACATGTGTACCCCACTGTGTGGAACTGCCAGATGCTGACAGCACTGTAACCTGAGACAAGGGCACTCCATAGGTAGCCACACCCTCTCGACCGCTGCCAAATTTATCCTGAATTATGTAGACCTCAGTCTTTCACAGTGTCCACAGGTCAGAACCCTGGAGACATGACAGACAAAAGACTTCATTTCAATTTTAATTTGATTTTAGAACCTATATACAAGGCCACGACTGTGACTTTGAAACACTCAAGGAATTTCACCTCTGTGACTGATACATTTTGTGCCCGAAAATCTAACGTATTTAATGGGGTCCATAAGAGACGCCTAGTAAAATGATGCTATGGGATGTTCCACTTTTTTCTCTGTTAATACAGCTTTTTTCATTTCAAGTTTTATTATTAGATTAACAATTTGAGTTCAAATTTTAGGTTAGATTTAAGTTTTTTCCAGGATCATTCTTTTATGTTTTTATGTAGAAAAAAAAAAAAAGTTTTCAGATTTAATCTACTTCTACCCTTGACAGCAAAACGGTCCCATTCATTTTAGTTTATTAGAATACAGCATTACCTTCAGATCCCTGCACGCAAGCCTCACTCCAGATGTTGATACATACATTATCTGCTCGTGGCCCTCTTTTCCTTTACAGCCCACCAGCAGTGGAGAGCCAGACTGATCTGCTCAGCAACATATGTTTAGCAAAGAACGTTCATCTAGAAGGCATAGATATTGTACGGTCAGTGGAAGACATCAGCCTAGATATAAAAACAATTTATTGAAGGCTCAGAGATGTGAGGATGCCTAAAGCTATGAAACAGGCCTGTTCCAACAGTAATGTAATGCAAAAACACAAAGCATTTGAAAGCCATAAAAAATAGATAGATAGATAGATAGATAGATAGATAGATAGATAGATAGATAGATAGATAGATAGATAGATAGATAGATAGATAGATAGATAGATAGATAGATAGATAGAACAATCGATCGATTGATCACTTTCGTCAAACACTCGTCACAAATGTAAACTTTTTTCCACCTTTTCGTTCAATATCTCTATTTATTCCAAGGACCAATTACCCCCTGCCGGGATAACAATGCTTTAAACATAGCTGGATGTCTGTGGAAACTGCCAGACGTCCCACTGCGAGAATTCACAACAGCCGCAACCTGTCAGCCTGTATGGAAAATTTATGGTCCAACCTTTTCTCTTTAATCCCTTTTCAAGTTATGACCCAGTTTCTATCTCTTAACACCTCCGCACAAATTCTGTTCCTCTCTTCCCTTTTTTGTAATTTCATCTTTCCTTTTGTCTCTCTATTTCTTGTGTTCCATATCTTGTGTTTTCGCCCTTTTAACGGATACTAATTAGATCCATTTGATCATTTTCTCTTTTTAGAACTCAAAGTGTGTAATTATTTTAAAAAGTTAAAATACTTTTTTAATTGCAAAAAGCATTTTTCTCCATTTTCAACCGTTCAATAGTAGCCATGCATTCTGAAGAGATATTTTTTCCCAAGCAACATACAGTACAAATCACAAAAAAAAGAATATTGCACTATATTATATCAGATATTTTACAGATTTATTTAAAAGGCTCTTAACAGGGTGAAACATTAGTCACATGGTATTTATGGCTTAAGTGATTGGCTCAAAACATTTTCAGTGAATGAAGCAATGATGGCTGCATCCAAGGCGCCAGATGATAACTGCCATTGAGATGAATGGGAATGCTTACGATAGCTTTCTTCAGGTATTTTAGAACTTCTTGGTTCAGAAGGGATGATAGGATTTTTTGGTAATTTGTTTAGAAAGATTCCATTGCGTGTGTGTGTTTTTTAATACATTTTTTAGTATGTTTAGTGTCACAGAAATTGCACACTACACCTTTAAATGTTATTGAATTGGTGGCTACTCATTGTTCCCATTTGTTTAATATTTGGTTTAATTGCATACACTCACATTACATTGTTGTCTGTGTCTTACTGGCATTATAGGGCGGTTGAGTTTGATTAAATCCTGGTGGTATAGCAGTTATTGCTCATATCCTTTGATTACCCAGGTCTTTAGTGGTTTGACTTATTGAGCTTATTCATTATTAAGTGGCTTCTTTGGTATTCAGTTATTGCAGTCACTGCAGTTTTCAATTTTACCGGGCAGGCTGTGAAATAATTTTGATTGGGATTATCTTGTGTGAGCTCTGCTGTGAGAAAGGAAGTAGACTGCAGCTTGACGAGGTCGAAACTCTTGAGGTCTGGCACCATAGTGTTGACTATAGCTGCCCAGTCAACATGATCACACAGGAAATCAAGTTGAGGTTTGGTTTTGACAGGCAGAGTTAATCAAATATGCATTTCTGTTGACAGTATTGCATCATTATACAACTAAAAATACAAGTCGCATTTAACGCCACTCTGTGGAAATTTCTTCCACAAACTGGAGCTCACTCATTTCCATACTTTCAACAACACTTCCAATTGGCCACTGGCTGGTAGTGATTAAAATGTCTGTAAGCACAGACCGATTTCAGCTGAAGAACTTTTGACCAACTGTCACTGAATTCACAGTGCGAACAGTCTGGCCCAGTCTAAGTGCTTCTGCGCCTACCCTTCTCATGAGCAATGGGCAAGTGTTTTGATGCCCCTGAGTCCTTTGATAACAATTGTAACAGTGATATTTAAGATAGCTGCAGTGGTTGAAAATCATTTCTCAATGTTTTAAGAAGATCTTTCATTGATGTTTCATGGCATCTTAATTATCACGCATACTAGATTTTTTTTTATCTTAGTCAATATAAAATTGACCCTTTTTACTTTAATAATACATGTTTCTGGTTTTACTGTGAACAATTCATTAGTGCTCATTATTCCAACAAATTTGATTTGCCTTTATAAACTTTAATCAAAATGCAATAAATCATCCTCCTCTGAAACAACTTTTCCGCTGATGCCATCAATCCACACAAGCTATTGGATGATGTTAACCAATAGCCAAAAAGGTTTTTAGGCATCATTTTAGAAAACTCAGAATACTTAGAAAACTTTTTAGTAAATTAGGTCTGGGTAATTCTTGTGAGGAATGTCCAATCAATGTGATTCAATAAAATCATGCCCTGGCCTACATTTTTATCTTGTTGAATATCCTGTTTCATTCATAATGCAGAAGGAAAATGGGTTGCGAATGGGTTTCACATTGACTTTAACAAATCTTGAGATTTACATTTTTACGTATACATTTTAAGTTCTTTAAGTGGAAAATTGCAGTTAAAAGAGATCCACCTCTTTTTCCTACTGCCTATAGCAGATGCTGCTCAATGTACACTGCCGAAGCAAATTAAGTTAAAGTTTCCCTGGAAAAGAAGCCTTTAAATGCTGCCATATGCAGGATTGCATGGGAACTTCCTGATGCACACATGCTGTTTCGAACCGGTTCAATTAAGTGTTGAATTTAGGAACTGATGAGAGGTATTAGGGGAGATCTGTAATAGTCCTGCCAGCAAAATTCAGGTAGTATCATTGTATGTTACTCTGAAAAAAATCTATAAAGTTACTTACCGGTAATCACACAGAAAACTGTTACACTGGTTACATTCAGCATAGTGTACATACTTTCTGTTTTTGTAGTTTACACTCTCATTTGTGCAGTGATTATGGTTTTGCTAGATCATTTTAAATTTTATGTGCCAATATGTTTGGTCCAGAAAAATTTGCATAATAACATTTTGAATTGACTGATATTCTTATGGTTAAATGCTCCTTTAAAGGGTTAGTTCACCCAAAAAATGCATTTCTGTTGTTATTCAGTCACCCTCATGGTGTTCCAAACCCATATGACAGTCTGCTCGTTTCAGTCACCATTCACTTTTATTCCATTTTTGGTTTCCATTGAAGAATGTGAATGTTACTGAGGCTGCCATTTTGCCGATAAGTGCTAGTTGACAAAACTGCTAAAAACATACAAGAGTTAAAGCCGGTGTTTGGAGAACATCTACTAGAAAGCTTTATTTAAACAAAACGTTTTAACTTTCTTGTAGTTCTCTTGCATTTTTAGGCAGTTTCTAAGATAAATCTAGCAATTTATAGATGTTTGTTGTTGTTTTGTAGATGTACTTACTTTGAAGCATGGCTGAAAATTCTCTGGGTTCCCCAGGGTGGCAAAAGGGCATTTTGTGTTTCTCCCAAATCTACGAGCCATTTAATATTTTTATGGCCAAGAGGAGAGAGTTTTTGCTTTGTTGTTTCTCAGTTTTAACAGAAAAGTCTTTCAAAGAAAGAGTATGGTTATATTCTCGATTCCAGCATCCAAGAAAATGTCTTTCCCAATAAAAGGGAAAGTCACATGTGAAAGTCCATGTTTCTACCTTTGAAAAAGAAATTGTGGTCCAACGTGACGGCAGATTTGAGAAACTGACTTTAATTCTACAAATCCCTATTTGTTTTTACACCTTCCATCTTCAATTTCAGAGCAGAGTTGAACAAGTCTAAAATTAAAACTAATTTGAAAGATGAAGGATGCTGGAATCAGTTTTATTTTTGTTGGCAAAGAAATGCCACATCTGCCCTGTGAATGTAAACCAGAATCATCTTGCATGAATCATGTTTCTTGTGCAAAGTTGCATCACATTAGCAGGTCTCCATGGCAGAATGGCTTAACCTAACATGTGTGTTGACATGGCCTAGATCCAGTAAAGATGGCTCAGTGATTCCTTGTATTTTGTAACATGTATTCTGTGTGTTGGCATTGTAGGATTACTGGTTATCTCTGCTCTTTAAACGTCTGGTGGGCCCCAGGGTGCTTGCAGTGCATGTCGCAGGCCTCCAGAGAAAACCACGCCCTGGACGAGTGATCAGAGACAAACTCCGCATCTATGCACACTGCACCAGCTTTCACAAGTAGGTTCTATCCATACATCCATCCATCCATCTGTCCACCCACCCATCCATCCATCTGTCCACCCACCCATCCAGCCATCCGTCCATCCATACATCCATCCATCCATCCATAGAGAGAGATTCACAATTTATTTGTGAATTTGGAGTTTGACATTAGTGTGTTGCAAAGCTAACTACACGATACACAAATAAACATAAAATGACTTAGCGCACACAAAAATAAGGTAAAATAGTGCATTGTTAATTAGATCAAACATGTATTTATAACTACTTTTCAGAGTTGAATGAACATTTTTTTCGCCTCATCCATCACCTTGGATATTGTTTTTTTTTCAAGGAGCTAGTAGTAGTTTAGTGAGTACTATAACTATTAATGATATAGTGTATTATGTGAGGTTGACTTAGAATTTGGCCAACATTTTTAACATAGAACAGGGTTTTCCAAAATATCCCAAAATATGACAGTCTGCTTGTGAGGGACCCCTTTCCTGAAATATAAAAGTAGCTATATATTTTTATGTATAAAGACCCATTATAAAATACATAATTTAATGTATAAAGACTTTTATACAGTGAGAGAAAAATAGTAGGCATGACATTATTAAGGCAACATGTTGTTTGCTAAATTAAATAAGCTTCAATATTGCCACTGTACTGCAGCCAAAATAAATTAATATCTTATTAATATGTTATTGTTAATGAAAATATTATCTGAAAATATTGACTTTGTATTAAGTTGATAGCGAAACTTTTTCTTGCACAATATTTTACATATAAACATAAAAATATCAACTCAACTCAATGTATTTGTAGCCTTTAGATAATAGAATGAAAATTGTCAAATTTCTAATGTCTGAAATAAATGTATTTCTGCCGACCCCTTAGAACCCTGTTGTGGCCCCACTGTTTAATAAGGCAGCATAAAGTGCATGCGTCAGGACTGAGTACACCTATGAGGCCTTAAAATACTGTCTAGGTAGGCAGCTCACTCTATTTTGAAACATAGTTATCATATACACTCATTAATCACTTTATTACGTACATCTGTGTACCTACATATTCATGTGATTATCAAATCAGCCAATCATGTGACTGCAGTGCAATACATAAAATCATGTAAATATGGTTCAGGAGCTTCAGTTAATGTTCACATCAACCATCAGAATTGGGAAAAGAATTTGATCTCATTGATTTCGACCATGGCATGATTGTTGGTGCCAGACGGGCTGGTTTGAGTATTTCTGTAACTGCTGATCTCCTGGGATTTTCATGCACAACAGTCTCAAGAGTGTATAGAGAATGGTGCCAAAAACAAAGAACATCCAGTGAGCAGCATTTCTGCGGATGAAAATGCCTTGTTGATGAGAGAGGTCAACGGAGAATGGTCAGACAGGTTTGTGGTGACAGAAAGGCTACAGTAACACAGATATATACTCTTTATAATTGTAGTGTTATTTCTAAGTGTAGTTTATAATTTATATGTTGAATAGAGCTGAATAGCATCTCAAAATGCACAACACGTCGAACCTTGAGGCTGATGGGCTACAAAAGCAGAAGACCACGTCAGGCACATATTAAGACCATATTGTTCCTAATAAAGTGCTCAGTGAGTGTAAATTGTGCCATGTTATAATAGTTCGTACTGTATGTATGTATGTGTTTTATAACAATACAGAAATGACATCAAAGACCTGTAGCATTATCTCCACACAGACCCTTGTCACTTGAGAATGCACCCGTAGTGGAGGATTTAATGCATACCTGCTCATTCTAAAACACATAAATTAGAGAGTCCAGACAGCCACTCTTTCAGAGTGAGAGCCCATAAAATTTAACAAGTATTAATTGTCAAGAATACGCAGGCTCTTTCTACAGTGTGAGAGGCGTTGAAAGGCACCAGAGGCTCCTGCAGGTGAGAAGGCTGCTTTAGGTGGGGGGAGTGGGAATAAGGGACAATAGGAAGGTCTGTACCAAGGCCAGATAAAAAGTGCCATCATTCCCTTTGATGATTATCTATTACCCCAGAATGATGTGAGCGGGACCTGCCAGCTTTTCACCAGCAGTGTAGGTTTACGGTTCACAGATCGTCGTATCTCTCAGCTCAGTTACAGTTCTGTGTCATTCCTACTACAGGCCCCTGGCTTCAGGATTTCTCCATTAGGACAGACATTTTCCTGCAAAAGTACATAAATGTAAAAATATATATATAAAGAAACTAGCTACTTTGGGACTATAGCTTCCCAAACAACAAGCTAAGGAGCGTAACTACTAAGCTACTAAACTACAGTCAAGCTATTAAAAAGTAGAAAAAGAGATCTATTTAAAAAGGGCAAGCTGTTTAAATTAAAGCTGTTTATAAAAATATTTTTAAATTAAAAATGTCTGCACACTGCTGCAGCTTGCAAAGAATAGTTTGTTTAGCAACACAGTAAAGTTTTGGTCCTACGACCTTTGTCAGGCATTTATGTAAAAATGTGTCATAAATGCCTGATAAATGTCATTACTAAATGTCTTATTCTTTGCAAGCTTCAGCAGTGTCTGGGACCTCTTCTTGTTCCCTCATAAAACTAAGTTAAAAACATAGTGTTACGTGTTTATTTAGCAAAAGATGGCGTAAAATGCAGCACAGTCTGTGAAAAAAATCAATTAAATCACTAAATAAAATAACTGAATTCCTAAAATGACTTACTTGCTATTAGTGACTTACCTGCACTATAAGAGATTGTTTAATAATTTCCAGAGTTCACTAAGCTGTAAAGTTGTTTGTAGCTCACTGTTATCAAAACACCACTAAACATTTTTATTATGTATGCTACTTTAAATTAGTTAATCCCTAAAACTGCAGTTTATGCATTGATTTGAAATTGATTAGATCCATTTAAATAATTCTCTCACATTGTTTTGAAACATAGTTATCATACACACTCACTAAGCACTTTATTATGAACACCTGTACACCTACTTATTCATGCGATTATCAAATCAGCCAATCATGTGGCAGCAGTGCAATGCATGAATCGTGCAGATATGTGTCAGGAGCTCCATTTAATGTTCACATTAACCATCAGAATGGAAAAATGTGATCTCCGTGATTTCAACCATGGCATGATTGTTGGTACCAGACGGGCTGGTTTGATTATTTCTATAACTGCTGATCTCCTGGGATTTTCATGCACAACAGTCTCTAGAATTTACTCAGAATGGTGCCAAAAACAAAAAAACATCCAGTGAGTGGTAGTTCTGCGCCTTGTTGATGAACGTTCCTTGTTGATCAACGGAGAATGGCCAGACTGGTTCAGGCTGACAGAAAGGCTATGGTAACTCGGATAACCACTCTGTACATTTGTAGTGAGCAGAATAGCATCTCAGAATGTACAACATGTTGAACTTTGAGGCAGATGGGGTACAGCAGCAGAAGACCACATCTGGCACTTTATTAGGACCATAGTGTTCCTAATAAAGTGCTCAGTGAATGTATATATATGTATATAAGTTTAAAGGGCCACATTCAACAACTCATAACAGCTGGTCTACAACTAAAAAATATTTACTTCAGGTCATTGCATTTGCTTTGCCTGTTTATACATTCTGGTCTCATCTTTCCAGCCGCTTTCAGGTTTCTTGTTTTGGCCGGTCAAGCAAGTCCTATACATGTTTTCTGTATCTTAGCTAATCCATCACAACAGTTCTTATAAAAAACATGCCTCCATTTTTTGGTGCTTTAAGTGGTTTCTTCGGTCTACTTTACCCCAGGACCATTCGTTGACATCAAACAAAGGATTACATGTTTACGTTCCCCATGCGAATGCAGGAAAGGCATTGTTTCAAAGCATAGGACAGTGTTTATCATTTTTCGATCTGTTCGTCTGATCTAATGCGCCCTTCTGGAAAATATCTACCCAAGTTACCAAGGTCTATTTAAACTGAGACACCACATATGTATCACATGACATGTTTTTATTATAAAGACTTGGTTTGTCTTTTCCTGTGTTTTACCCCATGTTTTTGCCATTTGTTCGATTGTTACAGTCCCTTAAACTTTATTCACTGCACGGCAAGGTGTAAAGATGCACATGGTCCATGTTACTTATGACTGGTAACATTTTTAACAGACCTTTCAGACCAAAGCTAATCTCTGACCTGTGCTGTTGCCCTTTTACAACATGTGGTATTCACTACAGCTGTGTTTTCCTTGCCTTCACGTTAGAATCCTTATTGGATTTTATCATGTTTGCATAATCATGTTGCCAGATACTTATCTTAAGTTAATATTCCCTAAAGCCGGCTCTTCAGCAGTTTTCTCCTGAAATGAAGGACCAGTGTGTTGGAGTCACTGTAATATAAGCACAATCATCCAACACATATAAAAATTTTGTTACCCTTGTGAATTTGGGTGGGAGGTAATGCTTTTACAGTTGTTATATGAAAACAATCATCTCTTTTACATGACGTAGTCCCGGGCCTCCCTTGCTTATATGCTTCATCAATTGGTTGTATATTAAAATAAAATTTGACTCTTATAAAATGTAACACATTGTCTCTTGTAAATGGAATTCTTGGAAAAGTCTTGATGCTTATGCGAACATCTGCCAGATAATGTGAGAAAACAGAATATATATTGAAAATCATAAGGTTAATTAGGAGATTTAGACACGTTTCAGCTTCACTATCTGTCAATATGTCTTTCAAATGGCTTGATTGTGATCTGATGTGATTTTAGTGTATTGAATCAGCAGCAAGTAATTGAAAAACTTGAGATTTAACACAGCAGTAGTAATGCAAAAGCACATATTCATTTGACATTTAATTGGCAGATTGAGGCTATACTTTTTATCATTGCTTGTGCCCTGCTTTTCCTGATAAGCTACAGGAGCATAAAAAGGTTTTGAATCCTTTTACAAATGTAAGCATTGCACAAATTGTTTTTTCTATGCTTTCTGACTGTTTACGATGCAATTTTAAATAAAAAAATATTTGAAATAATATGAAAATTTTAAGCTAAGTAAGTTGGCGTGTGGTAAATTTTTTATGGATTCTTTTCACTTCTTTGCAGTCACGAATATGTCAGAGGATCCATAACGATCTACATCATCAACCTGCATCGCTCACGAAAGAAAATCAAGCTGGCTGGGACGTTACGAAATAAAACCGTTCACCAGTACCTGTTACAGCCCTTCGGCACAGATGGACTTCACTCCATGTAAGTTCATAATCATATATGAAATACACAAATATATGCCATATGCAATCTATTTCCGAAGCATCTCAAATGCATTTGTTAAAGGGAAACTGATTAATTAAAATGAATTTTGTGCAAATAATAAAATGCAACTAACCATAGAATTGTTTATAGTTATTAAATAGGATATTAAAATAAATTATTTCATTTTATATACATTTTTAAAAATGAGGAAAAAGTGCATACCATGCTTTTGTTGTTGACTTCAAAGGCTGTGCATCCAATAAAACTCTTCTGTATTTTAAGACAAATTCATTAGTGACGTGGCATTATGGCTAATTCTAATGCAATATCAGTGCAATCAATGCAAGTGTTTATTCTTAGGCTTGTAAGTCACACTTCTGCTGTTGCTTATGCGTTCAAAAATTGTCAGTTTATACTTTTATAATATTAAACATTATGTAAATAATAATATAAATATTTTTAATAATTAATACTTTCTATAATAATTTATAGTAATATTATTTATATTTTAATATACTATAATATAAACGTAATTATTCTGTAATAATATTACATTTGATATTTGTACATATTTATTTTTTATGGACAATCATGTTACTCTTGTAAACAATTTTGTTCAGTAATGGTCGCTACTTGATGTCCAATATAAAATCTGTGTCCTGAACCCCAACCAGTTAAGAGCAATGATTTATAAATATTGTTATAATATTATTATAATAATGGTTCAATTATAGAAATTGTGATATCACTTTAATATTTATATATAATAAGGTTCCATTTGTAAATATTTGTTAATGCATTAGGTATCATGAACTTACAATGACCAATATATTTTATTACAGCATTTATTAATCTTTGTTAATGCTAGATAATAAAAATACAATTGTTTATTGTGAGTTCCTGATAGTTCATTGTGCATTAACTAATGTTAACATAAAAATAAAATAATAATTATATGACTATATGTTGAAACTAACACTAGCCAATACTGACAAATATTGTTCATTGTTAGTTCATGTTAACTAATGTTGTTAGCTAATATTAACAAATGCAACCTATTGTAAAGTGTTACCAAAATGCTACTACAACCTCCACTAGTACTTCTATTATTAATATTAATAAGAATATATTTTACCATATTACTATTATCTATATTACCAAAACTATTATGTTATCATTATATAAACGTAATATTAGCTATCACAGATATCTGAGCCTCATTTAAGAACGTGGTTTATGCTTCTGTTCTCAGTTTACTTCAATAATCATCACGGGAGTGTTGTTACTTTACTAAACATATTAACTGATCAGAGATAAAACTGCTGCTCTATGACCGTCTACAAACACAAAGCTGAGCTAAATGTTTTCTGTCAAAATATTCATCAATGGAGGATCCCGTTTCACTGGCACTAGCCTAACCAGCTGAATGGCCGTGGAAAGGGCAAAAGAGAGACATGGGTAATAAAAAAACAGCACATGGTCCTTTTATCCCCTCAAACCTTTAAATGGGCTATGAGGATTTTCTCTCACCATTGTATGGAGATCTTATTGGCGCTCGCTTGCCTGCTAAAGCCAGAGTACAGCTGAAACAAACATGCCTACATTCTTAGCGCCTATCATTACCCCTGTGGTCAAATAAACCAGACTTTGTATTCACCTAGTTGAAGCTTTGCCAGTTATGTTTTCAGCTGTTAATATGTTCCTATTTAATGTTTTAAACTATATCCCATTTGTTTATAGTTTTCTATAAACTACAGGTTAGTTTTATCAACCCTGTAGCAGGAATTAATGTAAAAAAATTTTTTATTCCTTGTTCATTAAGTGACACGAGATTCAATCTCTATTGCCTGTCAGAAGTACATTATTTCACTGTTTCACAGATTGTATTTTTACTGTTTTGGCTGTTAAGAAACACATACTAACAACAGACAAAAACACACAGTGAGTGTTCTGTTTTGAGTTTTCCACTCAGGATAATTGTACACCAAGAACAAAAGATAAAAAAGTCCATTAAATATAGACAATCCAGTTGAATTTGTTTAATAAACCCAATTTGAACGTTTGAGTGTACAGTGAAGTTCAACTTCCTTCGAGGCAGATGTTGGCAAGAGTTTTGTTAGATGCTTTCAGCTTGAATTTCAACAACTTTTTCTCTACTCTCTAAAAATCTGGGATCCAGAGGGTCACCTCTATATGAGCTTGAGGTCTGTTATTGGGAGTTTAGCGTGATACTTTGAAAACATCATGATTATGTTGTTTATCAGTGTAATAGAACCTCTTTAAATAAGTCTATAGCCTTCTTAAATCCTTATGCATTAGGAAAACTGAACTGAAGGGTTCTGCTAAAGCAAATGCTGATAAGACAAAAACATAGACAGGCATATTCTGAAGAAGCAGAGAGTAATTGCCAGTTATATCAAAGTGAGCAATCTATCATAGGCCAGTATGAAAACAAACCCATAATCATGCGTGTTTTGACAGACCCATTCCCACGGTTAATAATCTTAAACCGCTCACTTGCCAGGCTTGATATTTATAAATATATGGAAAAAAATAACTTTATGTAAAGTGCTTCGCACTTCCATTTTTTCATGTTTCCAAAGAAATGTTTGAAAGAAAATAGCTCATAAAGCCCAAAAAACAGATTTCACCTAGGTTATTTTTCCATAAACTCAGTCAATTACTTTCCTCTCATTTCAGCTGTTTTAAGATGGTCCTTTGGGTTAATTAGTCTAGTAGGGCCCTATGATTTCCACGTTAATGTGGAATGTGACATAATTTGACGTGTTTGGGATGAAATTAATCTATAAATGCACAATTAACCAAATTAAAATCGTGAAATGTCTTAGTTTGATTAAACCACAAAAGGCTGAGATTTAATTTAACAAATAGCCCACATGAGCTGCATGCTTCAACAGTAAGTTAATGGGAGAATCAACTTCTTATATACTAACTGCATTATTAAAGCTGCACTATGTAAGATTCTTTTGGTTAACAATGAACAAATTGCCAACAAAAACAATCATTGTTCAAAGCGATGTCCTTAACTTACCCCTATTCATTTCGGTAAGCATATAAAATATATATATATGTATTTTGAGCTGTCGGGTCGGATTTGGCGCAAAATCGCTGGCTCATGTCTTTCCTCTTTGCACCATGACGTCATGTCCGTAAACACAGGAAAGAAGGGCCGGCTGACACGTGTTCCGGCTGAGGATGCTGTTCAGTTCAGTTAGCCACAATCGCACAGTTCAGGATGACATCACTGCAGTCTGGGTGGATGTTTATCTGTTATCCGTTTGGCAAAGTTGTTTACCTGCTATAATGCTTGGAACTGGATACAGTATGTTGTCTGGTAGGGGTAATGTTTTCTGAACCGAACATTACTCGTGTGTTTATCATGATCCATTGTCAGTGGAAGTTACTGTGCATGTTTACTAATATGTATGACTTTTGAAATTGACTACTTGTCCATAATATTTTCATGCTCCTTTATTCTCATTATTGCTCATTTTATGTTTTTAGTTTACAGTGTTATTAGGCCTACAGTTTCACCTGCTTTCTCAACTGCCGTGTTCATTTTTTAGTCTTTTGACAAAAATGGCCTTTAAAAATAGTCAATATTTCATCATGTTATATTCATACATTTTAATCAGTTTTACAAAAATGACCAAATTTTTGGCAACGAAAATAATATATTTTATTTGATGATGACCTGCAAAATTAACAAAAAAGTGTCAAACTTTAATCAAATATTCAAATATTTGGAAAAACAAATTATAAACATTTTCTAATGTAAACGTACCAAACATACATGTACACATCCTACTGTCCTTGTTGTGAAAAACCCGAGCTCCTGAAACATTAATGTATAGTCTGAAGTATTAGCTACTTTTTAGAAGTTAGCCAACTGTACTCTAAATTCTTCAAGCTTTAGAGACTTCTGTGAAAGTATATTACATTGCATGTAGTGTGTTTCTTATGGAAACGGTGTATACTCAATGTAAGTTATGCAATGCAACTTACGATTATTCTGACTAGCCCATCATTTCATTCAAGTTCACATATTCATTCATTTTGTTGTAAAGATATAAAATGTTCCATAAATGCAGCTCAAGTGGAGCAATGCCCAACACATTGAATTAATGGATTACACAAATCCATATCTAATATCTTCTTTTATTTACACATTATCCAGATGTTTCTTCTTCTGTTTAATATCTTGCAGTTTCATCTTTATCGTCATATTTTACTCAACAGTATGCTTTAATAACATAATCTAATAATCTTCATGATGCAGATTTTTTGTCTCATCTTCGATATCATTGAAGAAACTTTTCATAATTGATTTCAAGATGACAAGATTAATAATGTAAAAATAATTAAGTCTTACATAAAACTCGAATCAGCAGTATCATGAGTTTTTACCTCTTAAATTGATAATACAATACAACACAAACATTAATAGTCAATAAAACATTTGAGTAATCATATTAAAATATACTTGTAACTGGTGGTGATTTAGGAGAGTCCCCGGTTCTCTATGTAAAAGAGAGTGTTGACAAGAGTGTTGTGTCAGAAAAGTGTACATATCATTCATTCAAAATATGTAAATAAGAGTGTTTTTTATCTTCATCAAAGCAAGTAATATTTTATTTTTAAATGTTTGATCGTATAACATAATTATGACAACATGAAAATAGCACGTTGTAACTCCAACTCTG
Source organism: Xyrauchen texanus (assembly GCF_025860055.1). Classification (NCBI taxonomy): domain Eukaryota; kingdom Metazoa; phylum Chordata; class Actinopteri; order Cypriniformes; family Catostomidae; genus Xyrauchen; species Xyrauchen texanus. The sequence goes on along the minus strand of NC_068295.1, from coordinate 8,365,120 downwards.
AATATCTTCCAGTTATGATCACACAGGCGAAGCAATATCTTAAGCAAGAGTTTCATCACTGCTTTCATTAATACTGTGATACTCTACTTTGCAGCACTGCATTTGACCAAATAAATAAACAAATACAATAATAATAATAATACTAAACTAACATTTTTGGTTTTGTATAGTGATGTGAGGATCAGTATAGATGCTCTTCATTTAATAAAAAATTATGCAGTGGTATGTTGAATATAAATAAAAAAATAAAAAATTCATTAAAATTATATTAATCAATTTGAATAAACAGTTTTTTAATGATAAAATGTAATTCAACTTTAAAACCCGTAATTCAGAGAAAATGAAATGAAAAACATGGAATATGGGAAAAATAAAACAGAATTTTGGAAAAAAATAAATAAATGGATTTCATAAGGCCCTAGTGTAGTGAATACCACTATATATTTTTCTCTCAGCAGTCAGAAATGTTGAAACATGCAGAATATTTGTCTCTTCAGAAATGCCCGCAGCTCCATATGGGCCGAATCAGTGTGTTCCACACCAAATTCAGTAAGTTACATATACAGGCAGACTATAAAGTTACTCATGACGCATTCCAATGCTTAAATCCTCTGTAACGCATATGCAGGGAAATTAAATGCTCATTTTGTGGGGTCACTCTTAAACACTCTCAGACTCGACAGAGTTGCTGTTTTCAAGGTTAGAATTTTCCCCACAATGTTTAGTGAATCTGTCCTCATGCATCATGTTTCTCTCATTCAAGAATTGTAAGCCTCTACTTTAGCTATGCAGTTTATAATTCACTGGTTATTATTCAGTCATTCAATAATAATAATAATTAAATAGTAAATATTTAGACTCAGTAGTCGTGAGTTAAATTAGTTGAAATATTTCCTTAATAACTATTCAAGAATGTTATAATACTAGTAGATGTGTAAAGTCTTTTAGAATATAGATATATATGTACCTGTATTAACATCAACATCTCAATTTAGAAGTGACTTTTCCTATAGTATCTCACCAAAATTATTAAGTAACAATGATCATTTTATATAGCTCCTTTAAAGGTTACTCCTCATAGCTCTTTACATTTTAAAAGCAAAATACAAAAGCACTTACAAAGGATGCATCAACACATAATATAACAATACAAATAAGTGTAAATAGAGACATACAAAATATTAAAATTGTTGTGTATCAGATAAATTGTAATCAAATAACATTTGAATTATCATATACATTATCAGGAACATTTTATATAGTTACTGATATTCTATATATTATTTATATATTACAGATTGTACAGAATCATTTTCTGTAAAGCGGCTTTGAAGCGATTTGTGTTGTGAAATGTGCTATACAAATAAAAATGACTTGACTTGATATAGTTCAAGGACACTCTTGAACATTCTCATATTTAATTATCTGATTTTCGAAAGGTTGTTAGGATCATGAAAGGCATTAATTCAGTCAAGTGTGTCCAAACATTTCTGGCCGGTTATAAAGACGGCATAGAATTGGTCTGTAGCAAAGTTACTTTTGTAGTTTTTTTGTTTGTTTTTTAAGTCTGAAAAGCTATTTAATGATGAAGTGTAATTTTTAGGTTGATCTCAGTGGTGTCTTTGAGTCTGAGAAAGGCATGACACTTTTTAAACCTAGAGCTACTGTATGATCATCTCAGATGTTTTGGTATCTCTTGAAGGGTTTGCCTTTTCAGGTCATCATATCTCAAACTCATACCTACCTACATCTGTAGCCAGCGGCTGCGGCATATGAAACTATCAGTAGACCTTAATTAAATTTACATTATAGAAATGAAGATCTTCCGCTGCAGAGGCCCAAAGCAAAACACCAATGGCTGTGTTCTTACATACCTCTGTCTGCTTTGAATTCCTGAGCGTAAATCCCCCCCGAGGGAAGAGGTGATTGTAAAGATCAACAATCCCTTGATCCTCACTGTCGTGTCTGATGCGTGCTGTCACACTGTGGGTCAAAAGGCTTTCAGGCCCAGAGCAAACTCAGCTTCCTGATCGGTTCAGACTGTGGCATCCAGTGTTGGGGAGTAACGTGAGGCTACTAAGTAATTAGTCTACAGTAAATATATTTTTCAGCTGTTTTCAAAATACTGCTAATGTATGTCGTTCCACCAATGAGCTACATCAATAAAGTAGATGCATGATGTGAGAAAATGCTATAACACTTTTTATGTCATGTTGCATACGATAACCAGTAACAATTGTTTTGTGCCAGGAAAAACATGACACTAATTACTGTAGATTATATCGGAATAGTTATAACTATATTTAACAAGGTACAGTATTGCCCCCTTACGCAGCTGCAGTTAACTAGTCTACTTTATGGTAGTAGCTTAGTCTATCTAATAACTTTTTCGAAAGGAAAGCTTGACTGTAGTTTAACTACCTTTTTAATAGTTTTTTTTCTCCTTTTTTTTCTTACTACAATGCGTCATTATAGGGCTTCATCTGTGATAACAATAGGCATATTAACCATTTTCACATTTGAACACATGAACACATTTAGCATTACAGCATCCAGTGTATACTTATACTACTAGTATGCAATAAGCAGTATGGCAATATTCCATTCTGACAATGGATCTTGTCTCATACTAGGGGTCTCTGGTCTCTCTTGGGTTGATTATGCAGCTATAGCGCCCTCTACTGCATGTTCAGGTAGTTATCGTTTTTGCAAACACACTTGGCCCTTAAACCACTCTCAGTCCAAAATGCGACTTGGACTGATATTTGATTTAAACTTAATTGCTTATTTAGCTGAAAGCATATTGCAATTAAAAGCATTTTGATCTGTGACAAACACAAATTATTCAATGAAATGTGGGAAGAGACTTTTAAAGGGATAGTTCACCCCAAATGTTTAATTCTCTCATTATTTACTCACTCTCATGCCATCCCACATGTGTATAATGTCTTTCCTCTGCAAAACACAAACAGATTTTTAGAAGAATATTTGAGCTCTGTAGGTCCATACAATGCAAGTGAATGGTGACCAAAACTTTGAAGCTCAAATATGCACTTAAAAGGAGCATATAAGTAATCAAAATGTCTCCGATGGAGAAGGACCCAATCAGTTTTGGATGAGAACAGACCAAAATATAACAACGTTTTCCTTATAAATCAAGACATCTGCACTCTCTTTGGCAATCATTATCCAAGAGCTTGTTGCTTGCATCAAGCTCTATAAATGTAATTGAGCTTGAAATCATGATCGTGTATAGAGACTGCCATGGCAAGATGTACAGTAAAAAATTACATTTTGGTCTGTTCTCACCCAAAATCAACTGGATCACTTCAGAAGACATGGATTAAACCACTGGAGTCATATGCATTATTTTTATGCTGCCTTTATGTGTTTTTTTGGAATTTTTAAGTTTTGGTCTCCATTCACTTGCATTGTATGGACATACATAGCTGAGATCTTCTTTTAAAAAATCTTTGTTTGTGTTCTGCAGAAGAAAGAAAGTCATACACATCAGGAATGGCATGAGGATGAGTAAATGATGAGAGAATTTTCAATTTTGGGTGAACTATCACTTTAATTCTCTTTGGAATTAGTGAAAGCTCTGGTGTGTTTCCTTAATGTGCTGATGGCTGATTAAATGCAGACTAACATATATCTTTATTTTTTATTTTATGTATTTTATTTTCTCCTCATTGTTATAATTAACACATTGTTTTATGCGTACATCAAGTATTTAAGTTTTATTTTCATGGTCAGTAAGCAATGTAACAAGTATCCTTTTTTTTTTTTTTTTTTTTTGTGGACATTAAAAATACCAATAAAAATATTACATTTAAAAATAAATGATCTTATAAGGAATAGAGGATTCTGTTTGAAGTGGATAGTGTGACATGTGATATGTTAATATTATGTCTATCCCATCTCCTACAGGATCATAACACATGTCTATTTGCTCTACAGGTCTGTGCAGCTGAACGGTGAGCCTTTGATTATGGTGGACAATGAGACGTTCCCAGAGCTCAAACCCCGGACACTCAGGGCAGGAAGAACGATAGCTATGCCACCCGTTTCCATCGGCTTCTATGTCATCAAAAATATTAATGCTTACGCCTGCCGTAGATAACACACACTGACCGACCTCAGAAGATCTTCTGTTCAATGCATCAACCCCTCGTTGCATTCCTCTTTTTTAGAACTCCACAGACACGTGGAAAAAAACCCGCCCTTCGTTCAAGCAAGGGTTGCACTGAATCCTTTCAACAACATTTCTCCTCTTTTTTTCCGCAAGAAGAGCTTGACTTGTGGAAAGTGAATGTATTTTCTGTCAGTTGTTTGTGTTGTTATTGCTGTCATGGCCGTTTTTGTTGTTTGTTGCTTTTGATTTTGGGGGAATATGCCTTACGATTCTTTACTTGTGCACAGCAGACAGAATCAGAACCTGATGTTGAGGATCATCGTAAGCTTAAAACCAAAGGCTAATGTTTCTGGATCAAGATCCTTGTTAGTCCTAAAGCAAAATTCCTACCAAGTAATCAGATTTTAACGTTGGGTATAGCGCTAAGTTTGGGGCTTGAAAAAATTATTTTCAGCCTATGTCCCTCGGATTTTAGGGGTAGGTAATTGTTAGGGTTTGAGTTAGGAATACAGGACCAACAAAGGATGCTGATCCAGCTAAATCACATTGTGCAGATCTATCACAAAGTCATCTGAATTGCATCTGATACAGAGGGCTAAAGCCCTCACGGGGCACAGGGCCAAATCTTGATCCCTAGTCTTTCTTCTTCATCACAGCATAGTAAATCTAAACCTCCACTTCTAAGTCTGTGTCATCATAACTTGCAGACTTTTCTATAAACTTAAAACAAGCCCTGGAAGAGGCTTTCTCTTTACTCTTTGCTATATGTGTATTTTTTTCTTCAGTTGCTGCTTGATGAAATGTAACTGTACGATAATGAAGAGAATATGGGAAGGCACAAATATTTACAAAAACATACTTATATTTTGTTTCTTGAATTAAAAGGGATCGTATAATACATACAAGTGTCTCAACACACAAACATCTGGTACAAACACACCTTTATGCATTTCACTTCAATATTCATTGGTGCTCTTATAAATACCGCTCCATTTTGATCATGTTTACATGTTTGACATCCCATTTTAGCTCAGATGATATTGAAGGCTGAAAGGAAAGATAAAGGAGTTTTTGAAGGTACCATTTTTGGTTGATGAAGAATTGTAGATTAAATAGAGTTTGTAAATGAGCTCAGGAAATGTTCTCATATGTTGTCCATTGGTGTGTTGTTCCTTAATGTCCATAATATCTGGTTCTTCATTTGAGCATTACGGCACACATGTACACCACACATGAGCTCACTTCTCTAAATCAAATTTCTTCCATTGCTATTCAACACTACTTTGGCCCTAAAAAGCATTTGGAAAACCTCCCTTAAAATATATCAGTGTCATTGCATTAGATAATAAAATATCAAATCAAGTGTTTGTTGTAAAGAATGATAGCACAAGCACAGATTTTAAGCAAAACATTTTATAAAATAATTTAGTTAGATTTTAAATATTAAACAATATATCCTTTCCAAAATGAAGACAAACAATATTTTGACTCTTAATGGAAGTAAAATGAGTTAATTGATAGCTAAGAAAAGTGGTGTTATTAGAAAACGCTACTTGCTTTGACATTTTGTTATTTAATGCAGTGAAATTTGTGCATATTTAAGTGTCTAAATACTTTTGTGACAACTGTAAATTCTGTGTACAGTGATTCCTTTGTGCTGCTAGCTGACTAATTAATATTGAGCATGATGAGTGACAAATTATTTTGGACAGGGACAAACCTCTTTGTTATATTAATAAATGTACATACAATTAATTTTAGTTTTTTTAATTAAGGTTCCATGCTCTATAATATTATTTATATAAATGTATATGTGTGGTTATGAGTGTATATATACATACATATTGTGTTGAGAGAAAACAGACTTTTATTTAAGTCATTCCACATTTGCAGATTATTATATTGTACTTTGTGTAAAACATACTAAAGAGAGTTTAATCAAGATGAAGGACAGACTTCAAATGTAGTGAGTTGCTCTCAGTATGTGCACTCGTGCTGTACATTTTATGTTGACTGATCACTTATTCACAGTGCTGCGGTTCAGCTTGCAAACCCATCAATAGTGGAAATCAATGTTAAATTGTAAAGAGTGTGTAAAGATTTTTAGAAGAATATTTCCGCACTGTAGGTCCATACAATGCAAGTGAATTGTGACCAAAACTTTGAAGCTCCAAAAAGCACATGAAGGCAGCATAAAAGTAATCTGAATGACTCCAGTGGTTTAATCCATGTCTTCTGAAGAGATCAAATCGGTTTTGGGTGTATAGAACACAGCTAGAACATACCAGAGCATTCCACTGTTGTTGCTCTCTTTATATTGTTGTTAATGACAGGGTCAATAATGTTTGTTTCCTTCTTTGAATGTGTTTATTGCATATTTTGGATTTGTTAATATTTTTTCTGTAAAAGAGCATTATTTTATTATGGAAATGTTTGTGTCTGAATATTATTTTTGTCAAAATATATAAATAAAATATGTTTATTGAAGATCTTTTGCCCTGTCATAGTATTTAATATCCCTTTATGTCTTATGTAGGTTTGGGGTCTCAGAATTCCCAATGATTTATGAGAAAAAAGAATAATAGTAAATTCAAATTTAACTTACTTTCCCTTTTAAATGGATAGTTCACCCAAAAATGAAAATGATGTCATTATTTACTCACCATTATGTTGTTCCATATGGCTTTCTTTCATAGAACACAAAGGCCCCATTTCCACCTGGTATTAAGATGCATTTTGGGTGATCAGATCATGTGGTCAGCCCTAAATACAGGTCTAAACGGGGTCTAAAATGTTTTGTGATCGGATCACAGAAACCACATACAAATGTGGTTATTTGAGGTGTAAACACCTCAACCAAAGGGATTCAAAAGTATAGCCACAAGATGTAATTAGTGATATTAGTGTGATAAAATCACTATCCTTTTCTGTGTAAAATTATATTCAATATTAAAACCCTAAATTGCTAAAATGACTGTAAAAACCTCAATTTAAATAACTTTACAGATAAACTTATACACAAGCATAAACCCCTTCAAAAATGTACCCTTATTTTCTTCCATTGTAAGTGCCTCACTGTAACCTAAGTTTTTGCTTCTTCATTTTTTAAAGAAAAGGAGGGACAAGTCAAAATAAATTTTGGTGGTAATCAACATTATGCCACAAATGCTGTTGATTGCGCTTAACTTGTATTGAACCCAAAATATTCCTTTAAGTCCCTTTTGTTTATGTCAGCAAACAAATTTAGAGTCTCTCATGCCCCAAACAGAAATTGAAGGATTTAGAGTATACAAATATCAAATAATAGACTAATGTTTGAACTTTTAAGAGTCCTATACAGGACAGTATATGCATTACATATGTCCAATATCCTATGTATAAATGATACAGCCACGTGAGATTCATTAGCCTATATTTTTGGAGAAAAAAAAAAAAATTCCACAGTGACCAGATGCTGTAATTAAACTAAGAAAATAATTCCCATTAACTGCACTAATCTATATTCGAATTATAATGTTCTAAAAAGGGCTTTAGGAAACATGTCTCCGGTTCACATATGGTTTATCTTAAAATAGCCAACATGGTCCACTCATAAACAGAATCCAGACTCATTCACACTTGAGTTCATTTGGCCAAGAGTCACAAAACATGTCATGACCAAACATGCCTTTATGGGTCCACTTCATTCTATTTACAGAAATTTTGATCGTGAGAACCATTCAAACGGGCCACAAAACTTGTTTAAAACACTGACTCCAGTAGAAAATATTAAAGCATCTATTTACTTTACATCTATTTACTAAGAAGGATTATCATTTTCAAATGTTATGGTAGGAAAAGATATGGACCATGAAAAGAGATAAAAAGTAAAAAGACAATGTTTGCATTTAAGCAAATCCATAGTATAAATGTAAACACAAATCAGAGGGGTCAAAAGGTCTTTCACATGTCCACTTGTGAAAATATTTCTTATTTAAAACATGACTTTATTTTATTATTATTATTATGATTATTATTGTTATTATTATTATTAACCTGATGAACCATGTTAGCAAGTAAATCTTCACATGGTCAATGTCAAAAATGTGCTTATTTGATTAGTGAACTAAAACTGCAGAATCTTAAATATTTATTTTGAATTTCTTTAAATAACATTTTTTTAAATCCTAAAACTTTCAGTTTATTTCCATGTTTAAATTAGATTTTGAATCCCAGATTTTCAACATGGTGTCAGATTTTTGAACCCCACTGTAATTGGGTTCAGGATCAAATAAACAGGAGTCATGTTATATAGCTGTTTGCTAATGTAAATTGACCTGATTGAATTGCAACTTTGGTTTAATCTGCAAGACTTGAATATTCATGACCCTGTGGAACAAGCAGGTAGGTCTTAGTCATTTGATTAAAACTGACAATCAACAACATAGATTTGTATACAAACATAATACAGTATGAAGTTTCTTTCTTTGTTGAATATGTTCTTCTATGGAGTTCTGTGCAGAGTCAAACTACAATACCGTTGCGTGACTTTCCTGCCTTTACCATGCGTACTGTAACCAAACCCAGCATGAAAATGTTTATACTTTTGATCCAATTTGGAGTATGCAAAACCCATCCCCCTGAGCCAAGATGGTGGATTTAATGATGTTTATTCTATGTAAGCCAATTACATAGAAGGTTAAAGTTGTAGTAATATTAAATTCGTACAGACGTGTGTAATACAATGGATAAAGAAAAGGTCATGGCCCCGAAAGAAATAAAGAAAGAAAGAAAGAAAGAAAGAAAGAAAGAAAGAAAGAAAGAAAGAAAGAAAGAAAAAAAAAAACTTTAAGAAAACAATTCTGGTCACAAAGTGTATCAAGATTGAAAAAAAATCATTTATTTTTATTGAATATTGATAGAGCAACATAAATTGTGTGAAAGAAATAATAACAGAAAATGGTTTTGATTCAAATTCATTCAGACTCACACATATGGGGTTATATGTGTAAATATTGTGACAATAGTTAGAGGGCTAAATTTTTCAACAAAGGCAAATACTTTTGACTAACAAATTAAGATAATACTTATTCAAAGCAACCACTTCAGAAAAGGGATAACCATTTTCTGTTCATTTTAATCACATATGGCATTCCATAACATCTCCATTGTAATTGGATCAGTCAGTGTGAGCACACTTTTAAAAAATTTCATAACAAATCTATTTGCCCCACTTAAAAAAGCAGTGTGTTTTTATCGGGGCCTTTAGCCCCTGCAACAGTGAAACTTTCACTTATTGGACACTTACACAAAACAGAAAATGATGTGTTTTTAAAAAAAAAAAAAAAAAAACGTTCTGGTTACTTCCGTAACCTCTGTTCCCTGATGGAGGGATTGAGACGTTGTGTCGATGTAGTGACACTAGGGGTCACTCTTGAGAGCATGAGACACCTCTGATCATTGATAAAAGGCCAATGGGAATTGGTGAGTGGTATTTGCATGCCCTTACCCCAGACATATGGGTATAAAAGGAGGGGACTTGCACATCACTCATTAGGTAGCTAGAATGTCCAAGGCAGGGAGCCGCTGGGGTGGCTCGCTTTCTTACGAAAGCGAGCCGCGACCGCAACGTTGCCATGTTCATGGCCTCTCGCAATGAGGACATGATGCATCCACGAAAGATGTCTCGCGTGGGAGGCGCCCAGGCACGAAAGACAGTGATCGTGGCCATCAGAAGGCGAGAGGTATCGACCTCAACCAGCAATAACACACAATAAGAAAGGCATCTTTAAAAAGACACGTCTTGAAATAGACGTTCCGATGTGTGCCACTCTTTTAGAATATACACTTTTGTGAGGGAAAATGCTCTTTTAGAATATATCTAGATCTGCTGAAGCACCCAGGGCTGATCTCTGCAGTGCACCCGTGCAGAGAGGGGAGAAAGCCGCTGTAATGCACTGTAAGGATCCAGCAGAGGTGAGGGATAGAAATCGCTTGACTCAGCTTGAACCATCAACCGTTTGGCTCCAAAGAGAAAATCTAAAGATCTACTTTTATACCTGTATATCAGGTGAGGGGCATGCAAATACCACTCGCCAATTCCCATTGGCCTCAAGAATGCCCCCTAGTCTCACTACATCGACACAACGTTGAGTGAGTGACAAAAGGGAACACAAATGCAATAATTTCAAGGATTATTATTAGCTACATTAATATGCAACATTTAAAAAAAGTATTAAATATTAAATCAAATGACCTCAAAATCATATTCCGCTAGATTACTCAAGGTCAGTAAGGTAATCTAAATATTTTGGACTACTTCTTCAGCACTGGTAGATTTTTTTCATATGCAGTTGCTTCTAAAACAAGATAAAGCACATATATCTTATTTGAAGGATTTTTTGATATTTTAACAGAAAACAATACAAAAATTATTACCAAGAATATGATTTTTGCCCAAATATCAAAGGACTTACTAAAGAAAAAAAAAAATGATCTAACGTGGATTTTCTTGATAAAAAATATGATCGTGCCTCGTAACATGTGCATGTAAAGGCTAGAAATAGCATTTTAGCTTAGTGTAAAGCTAAATGTTCACAAGACAATATACACAAGGTTTATTTATATTTCTGCTGCTCCAACCTTACTTCTCTGTCTGATTGTATGAATGTAACACATCATAAGAAACTTTCTTTTTCTTAAAGAAAGTGTTTCACCGCTGTTCAAACGCTCATTGGATTGCATCATTTATATAGATAAATGTTTAACAACTGAATAGACTAAATATGAAATTAAACAAATGACAATAAAATGCAAAGTAATCTCTTCAGTAATCAAAATACTTTTTGAATGTAACTGTATTCTGTTTGCCAAGGATATCAATTGTAACTGTAGTGGAATGCAGTTACTAATATTTTGTATTTTAAATACGTAATCCCGTTACATGTATTTCGTTACTGCCCAACCCTGTGGATAAGGATTATTGCCATATATTGTGACAAACAAGTGTTAAAAATTATGCTATTTAGTGTTTAAAATCAAATGTACCTTTTACCCTTTTATCCATTTAGCCCTGTTGTACCCTATATTGGAGTCACAAAAAAGATACTTATTAAACACAAATTTAGATTAACACTGCCGCAATGTTTTTAATTTGATAATAAGTATAACACTAAACATTAATTATGTTCAACTATGCTTTCATTATGACAGAATTGTCATATTAATAACTGTAAATAAAATAGAATACAATAATCAATCCATAACAATTCACAACATTTTTATATTTTACATTCGGAAAAAAAGTACCAGTTTTGAAGTCTGAAAGAAAGAAAGAAAGAAAGAAAAGAAAGAAAGAAAGAAAGAAAGAAAAGAAAGAAAGAAAGAAAGAAAAAGAAAGATAAAGAAATAAAGAAAATTAATGTCTTAATAAGTAGAATAACTGACCTTATTCACAGAGTTTACTATACGAATGAGCAGTAATTGTGTCATGCGTTGCTGATCCACTGTACATGGTCTGAATTCCAGACGTGACGCGAGTAACTCGCGGGTGATTGTCAGGTCACATGACACGCTTAGCGATACAGTGTACAGCGGAAGTACAGCGCTACAGTTTCCAGCTGACGGCAAACTGATTGTTGTTCTGCGAGTTTGAACTGGATTAACATTCGGACACAATGAAACTTTTATTTTCAAGTAGTGGTCAGCTAAAACAGTAAGTTACCTTTGTTACAACTTAAATAGGTTAGTAGGTTTCGCGCATAATTTCACGTTTGCAACTAACTTTATGGTTCAACTTTATGGTTCTTGTTGTGTGACATTAAATGTCACAGCTTTTAGTTTCATCATCTTGGAGGAACCGAGAGGTCTGGTGTTCTGCTGCAGTGCAGAGTAGATAGATGAGGTTAGACTGTGATTATTAAACTTTGCACACGAGGAGGATTATTCTGCCTGTATGTATTTCCTCATGACAGAATGAAAAGCCCAACTTTGTGGAGCTGCATGAAAATATGTTTATTTATTTAAATAAAAAAACTTTTTTTTTTTTACCAAAAATCCAAAACAATTATGCAGATGATTGCTATTGCAATTTCTATCTTAATTTAGAATCAATCCTAAAGATTCATTATGGGATCAAATAAGAATCCTTAAGAATCAAGTAAGATCCCATTGGAGAAACTGACAACCCTACAAGGATTTTTGAGTTCTGTTTGAATCTAGAGTCCTACATTAATATGTTGCCGACTTTATTAGAACATTACATGTGTTGTATTAAAATAATATCTTACTGCTGGACAGAAATTGCTTTTTAAAAATTGTGCTTCCTTTAGATGTCCTATATGTTTTATCCTATCATATTAGGAATCATAATAGTCCTACTGGGAACACATTTACTAAATCATTTAGGTTTTGTGTTGTGTTGGAATCCTTTAAGAAAATTCCCTTTAGGATCTTTTAGGACAGGTTCATAAATAATGATAGAAATTTCAATATGAATCCTGTGTTATTTATTTTTTTATTTTTTTGACTTTGGCATTAAAATGTTAATCAGAGGCCTGATTTAATGTACTAAGAGTTAATCTGAACTATTCTGTAAATATGAACTGAACTTGTGTTCAGTTGAAATGAAGTGTCTCTTGGTGGCCAACGACAGAGCAGAGGTTCTGTTCTACTGGACTGACACTGAGTTCGAGCGGCGCATTCAGGAGCAATATGGAGTTTCCCAGGAGGAAGGACAAAGAGTGAGAAAGATGCTCCATATTAATACACTTTGGCTTTAAAAAAAGAACCATAAAAGCAGTTTATAATAAAGGGATAGACATTTTTGATGGATAAAAAGTTAATATGCCTGAATGAGTAATACATATGTATTGTTTGTTATTGTGGAATTATCATAATTATATTATATGTTCCATATATAATCTCAGTAACATGTGAGTGCTTTGTTGTCAGCTGCCTGCATTTGAAGACAGCATCAACACTCTCTTTGCACCCATCATCATCTCATGCAGCACTTTGGTGGATAGACTCGGGGACAATTACACATCTTTCAGGACAGAAGACAATCATGTCTATGTTTTGCATCAGGTAATCTACTGCAGAATTAAAGCATAATCTGATCAAGCACGATAAACACACACGTACGCGTCAATAACACAGCGGACGAAACAGACACTCGGTTTTGCGAAACAATTCAATTTCACTGCATAATGAAGTAAAATATTCTTTCCTGATAATGCATTTATTAAAACTAAATACTAACATCAAAACTATAGATGTGTTCTCTATTGAATTCAGAACATTTTCAGCTATAGCCACACTACTCTATGATTGAAATAACACATTCATCTTAAAGATCCACAATAAAGACCTTTTTCCATCTGTTTTCATAAAATGCCTCTAAATGTATAGTTGTTCCTGCTCCTCCTCTGGAAGGATGATGATGAAGTTTACTGCAAAAAAAATAAATAGCAGGCTTGCTAAATTGTATGGACCTAAGGCAGCACTATAAGCACAGATGGTATAGTATTGTGGACATTCATTGACTGGCATGCAATGTCATTTCTCCCTCTTTTTATTTTTATGGGGGATTGAAGTCACTGAACACTTTGTGTGTCTCAGAGTGACCATGATTCATAATATGATACTTTAAATTTGAGGAACTGTCAGATCATTTGAGCCTCTTCGGTGTCTCCTTTACTCTTCCATCCTGCTGTCCTCTTTCTCTCCACTCTACATCATTACACCATCTTCATTTGGTCTTTCCTCAACACTTTCAATGCAATGCTCACCCCTGAAAGAGTTGAGAAAACCTTCCCCTTTTCTCATCTCTTCCTCCTATTTTCTCTTCCTTTACCAACTCTACCTCTTCTCATTTTGCACCTCTTCTTCGTGTTGTTCTTCCTCTTCGTATTCTTCTTCTTCCTCATTGTTTGTTTGCTCTAAATTATGATATTTGACCCATTTTATATATAGCAAAGTCATGACAGCTGTGTGAAAATGTAGTAAATTACATTTTCTTTACTGTGTGCTTTACTAACACATCAGATATAAATATGAAGGCATTTGACATCCTGTCATGTGCATTTGAGAGTATGACTTTAATTTAGCTGTTTGTGTTAACTGTTTTAAAAGCATGAATTTTAGATCAGAGAAATTTGTAATTAGTGTTTCGAGAAAATGAGGAAAATCAAGAAAAATGCACAATCTGCTTAAGACAATTACAAAGTGTTCAGATGGCTGTGTTAACTGTATTGAGCACAGTGACCTGAATTTAGAGACATTCCTAAAAACTTTAATTACAGTTTTTCTCAGTCGATTTTATAGATTTCTTCAAACTAATCAGTGCTCTCGAAACAATTCACACAGCCCTAGAAACAGACTCAAATTTTCAGAACAATTAAATTTCTCTGCATAATGAAGCAATGTATTCTTTTCTGATAATGTGTTTATTAAAATGAAATGCTAATATCAAAGCAAAAGATGTGTTCTCTATTAAATTCATAACATGTTCCGCTATAGACACACAACTCTACTATAGAAAGAACACATTTATCAAAAAAATCCACAGTAAAGAACTATTTCAATGTGTTTTCATAATATTTCTGTACATTTCTAGTTGTCCCTGCTCTTCCTCTTCCAATGCCATTCATCCCTCTTCTTCTTTTTTGTTGAGATTGAAGTCACTGTAGATCTGCTCACATTAGGCCGAACACTATGTGTGTCTTAGAGAGACCATAATTCATTACGATCAATTAGAGGGACTCAAAGATCATTTGAGCCTTCTTTACTCTAATCTTCCACTCTGATGTCCTCTTTCTGTTCACCATTATTACACCATCTCCATATGGTGTTTCCTGAAGTCTTTCCATGCACACGCCTAAAAGAGTTGAGAAAAACTCCACTTTTCTCATCACTTTGTCCTTAGATTTTCTCTTTCTTTACCCATTTTACCACTTCTTCTTCTTCCTCATTGATTGTTTGCTCTGAATTTTCATATTTGACCCCTTTTATAGATAGCAGAGGCATGATAGTTTTGTGAAAAGTTTAGTAAATTGCATTTTCTTTGCTGTGTGATTTGGCAACCTGTCATGTGCATTTGAGAATATGACTTTAATATAGTTTTCTGTGTTACCTGTTTTGAAAGCATGAGTTTAGGATTATAGAAATGTGTATGTAGTGTTTTGAGAAAATGAGAAAAATCAAGAAACATGCACATATGTTTAGGACTATATAAAAGTTTTACAATTGTTTTGAGAGCAGTGACCTGAGTTTGGAGATATGCATAAAATCGATTGAGCCTTTTTTTCTTTTTAGAATACTTATAAATATATATATTTAATATTATAAAATATATACAGTATTCATTATTGTAATATATATATATATATATATATATATATATATATATATATATATATATATATATATATATATAATAAAATTAAATAAAATATAATATCTAAAAAATGTAAACGTAATAAAAATAGATATTTTTTTTTTGTACATTTGATATATTTAATAATATATTATGTCTTGACCACTCTTTACAAGTCTAAAATTGTTATCTATTATTATCTAGATTATTAGTGCATTTCACAAACCAATGCTTGTGTATAATCTGCCTCTTTTCAAATATTCAAATCATTCTTATATCCCTGCAACCAACACGCTGTTGGCGCTCTTTCTGTCTGTCGTGCAGTTTGAGGAGTGTCTGTACATCGCTGTGAATGGAGATTCAGATGAGTCAGAGGAAGATTTGAAGAGAAAGATCCATGTCATGAAGAAACTCACTGAAATCCTGTTTGGGATGGTGACGCTCAGCGGTGCCCTCTTGAGGAAAGAGTGAGAAGTGCACTTTAGTTCTTTGTACCCTGTATTGTAAAGTACAGTAGTGCAACCACAGTCACGTTGCATTTCATTTCATATAACCTTTAACAAGCATAACTTGAAAATTGTTATATCTGTCCATGCCTTTAAACTTTTCCCTGAGCAAACAAAACCATTCAAACATGACATTTTGTGTAGACAGCTTCATACATTTTACATTTATTTGTTTGTCAGATTGCGCCCACAAGACACCGAGCAAAGAAACCGGTTGTGGAAGAAACTACGCAGCCTTCTGGAAACATACAGTCGCTTACGAGAGCAGGACCAGAGCTTTTTAGTTGAGGTAAGTGCACTTTTTTGTCTGGGTTAACTTTATGCTAGTTTCAGTTTGTGTTAACTCATGGAGAATTGTCTGTTACTGTTCAGGCTGTGGAGAGGTTGATCCACCCCACTCTGTGTGAGCAGTGTATCGAGTTTCTAGAGCGTCGACTGGTACAGCAGATTAACAGCAGTGTGGAGAGAGCAGGAGAGGAAGTGTTGCATGCTTTCATATTGGTGCACACCAAACTACTTGCCTTCTACTCCAGGTGGAAGCACACTGGCATATGGGACATTTCTGTAGTTCCTGTGTTGCAAGGGGACCCCACAAGTTTATGAGCCAATTCTGTTTAGATTTGCTTAACCAGACACTTGAAAAAGCATATATAACACAAAAAACGAGGCTTTGTACAGAGACATAACTGTACAGAATTTGCACTGTAATCATAATTGTGGGATACAGTATATCACATGCTTAAAAGTTGAATATTTAATCCTTGTGGATAGCTAGCAGAAAATAAAAGCAATATTCCCATGAGACTATGTTGAAAATCCAGACGAGCGCTAGATTGCATAGAATAACTATTTTAAACTTTTAGCATTAACTTTTATGCACTACTTGTATGTAAAGGAAGAATTACGATGTACTGTAGCTGCTACAGAGGCCTTCAAATAATATAATCTTTATTACTTTTTGTGCAGTCGTAATGCAAGCAATCTGACCATGTCTGATCTTCTGGCCCTGATCATCCTTGTGCAGGATCTCCATCCCAGCAAAACTGACCTAGATGACACGACTCATGAGGTCTAATATAGCTGAATTGCAGCTTGGAGTCACAGTGTTTTTTTATTATTTTTTATTGTGCTCTAACAATATTCTGTTTCTGTACTTTTGGTATGTTAAGGAGTTAGAGAACAGTTCAGTTCCTGATGTATTCTACACACCAGAGCCCTCTCCACCTGACAGGGAATCAGGTGAATCCGCAGTCAGTCACACACAATAATGCTAATCATAATATAAACTAGGGATGTGCAAGTCAATTAGTGAAGTCAACTAGTAATTACATTTTTTTAGTGTTGCTTTTAAAGGGATACATTTACTTTTTTGTTACAAAGCCATATTACTTTCTTTCCTCTGAGATGTTGTACCGAATGTTAGAGACTGACTGCTTCAGTTACCATTTACTTTCATTGTATGGAACTGAAGTGGTCAGCCACTAACATTCATTCTAATGTCTTTTGTGTTTCACTGAAGAAAGAGAGCCTTACAAGTTTGAAACAATATGAGGGTAAGTAAATGATAACAGAATTTTCAGTTTTGATTGAACTACCCCTTGAAAGTTGTAAGTTAAAGGGATAGTTCACCCAAAAATGAAAATTCTCTCATCATTTTCTCACCCTCATGCCATCCCAGATTTGTATGACTTTCTTTGTTCTGCTGAACACAAATAAAGTTTTTTAGAAGAATATTTCAGCTCTGTAGATCCATACAATTCAAGTAAATTGGTACCTACATTTTGAAGCTCCAAAAAGCACACAAAGGCATCATATATGTAATCCATATGACCTCAGTGGTTAAATCCATAGCTTCAAAAGCAATTTGATAAATGTGGGTGAGATAAAGACCAATATATAAGTTATTTTTACAATCAATCTTCACATTAACATTATTATTTTGTTTTTGGCAATTCACATATCTCCACATACAGAGTACGGAGGATAATTTATTGTAAAAAAGGACTTAAATATTTATCTGTTTTTCACCCACACTTATCATTTAACTTCTGAAGAAATAGATTTATCAACTGGGGTCATATGGATTACTTTTATGCTGCCTTTATGTGCTTTTTGGAGCTTCCCATTTTGCATATGCATTGCGAGGACCTACAGAGCTGAAATATTCTTCTAAAAATCTTTGTTTGTGTTAAGCAGAAGAAAGTAAGTCATACACATCTGGTCATGAGGGTGAGTAAATGATGAGAGAATTACAATTTTTGGGTGAACTATCCCTTTAAGAGAGAATTTTTCTAAATAACCTCTGGTGTTTTTATGCATAGTCCAACCAAGATGCGACAGCCCTCCTATCATCCAGTTTGTAGATCCTGATATTCAGGTGAGCCACCTGTGCATGTCAAAGCAATCATGTTGCACTAAAAGTCACATGATATGATTGCGTTTCTATGAACATCACTCTTACTGTATAAAATGTGTATTTATAGATGAGAAGTTTCTCACATTTCTAAGGTCTTGTAAATTTAGATGGCAGAGGACAGTCTGCAAACTCTTGAAGTTCCAACCACTGACCCTTTGGCCCCATCAAGAGTTTTCCTGGAAGCCACACATAAAGATGGCTTCTTTCCAATGATGCCTCACTCCATGTACTGCCTGCCTCTCTGGCCTGGAATCACACTAGTGCTACTCACCAAGGTTAAAGTCTTTTTTAATATTGTGGATACTAAATACTAGACCCCTAGTTTTTTAGACATGGATCTCTTGGGAAACAATAACCTAAATATTTATCAAAGGTTACTACTTGGAATAAAATGAATACAAATCTATTCTGTCAATTTTGTTTATACAGTTTTTTTTTTTTTTTTTTTCATTTAAACCTGGTAATAGTTTTATGATTTTGAGAATTTTCAAACAAAGATAAGTTGTAACAAAATTCAGAGGAATATCTAAGTTTATGAATTATTTCTAGGTCTCTATTCCGGGGGCGAAAATTTCATCAAAATGTTGGGGGGGACAATAAACATAACAATTCTCAAGAGCAATTTTTGAAGGGGACACCAAGGGTTTTTTTGTTGTTGCCCCGTTTGCATTTGTATTATTTTATTTCTTAAACAATTATTTTAAGAATATATCATTAAATTATTTACAATACACATATTTTAATGATATTTTAGGGGACACCCCGACCCCCCGCAATTTCCGCCTACACTCTATTCAAATGCGAAACATTATGACATTGACCACGTCAAAGGGATAGTTTGCCCAAAAATGAAGATTCTCTCATCATTTACTCACCCTCATGCCATCCCAGATGTGTATGACTTTCTTTTATTATTTTTAGAATAATATCTCAGCTCTGTAGGTCCATACAATGCAAGTGGATGGGTACCAAAACTTTGAAGCTCCAAAAGCACATAAAGGCAGCATAAACATAGTCGATACAACCTCAGTGGTTGAATCCATGTCTTCTGAAGCGATTTGATTAGTATGGATGTGAAGCAGACCAATATTTATGTCCTTTTTACTATCGATCTCCACTTCAACATTCTTTACTTTTGTTTTGGTTATTCACATTCTTCATGCATATCACCACCTACTGGGCAGGGAGGAGAATTTATAGTAAAAAAGGACTTTAATATTTATCTGTTTCTCACCCACACCTATCATATACCTTCTGAAGATATAGATTTAACCACTGGAGCCTTATGGATTATTTTTATGCTGACTTTGTGCTTTTTTGAGCTTACACATTTTTATACCCATTCACTTGCATTGTGAGGACCTACATAGCTGAAATATTCATCTAAAAATCTTCGTTTCTTTGTTTTTGAAAGTCATACACATCTGGGATGCATGGGGATGAGTAAATGTTGAGTGAATATTCATTTTTGGATTTCCTTGCTTCCATTGAAATCAAATCATGCTGGGATAACATGTATAATCAGGTTTTGCACAAACATGTGAAGGCCATGCCAGCTCTAGTGCATATTGTCATTACAGTAAAAGGGGGATGTACCAAACTTATTAATGTTTATATGAAAATGGGTAATGTAACCAGTTATTTGCAAATAGAAATTCCAGTACCAAAGTTTAAAGGGATTTATAATTAATTGAGCAAAAATAGAAGTATTTTTACGTGTTTCAACAGATCCCCAACACTCAAGTGGCGATGTATGTTTACCGCTGTCTGGAGGCATGTGTGAATCTGGAGAACAGGTTACGTGAGGGGCAGGAGGTAACCGCAGCCATGCGGGGTCAGTCCTCTGTCCATGACATCCGGGTCAAACTGGACAAGTTCATCAAAAACTTGGTCAGCATGGACATTCAGGTGAGTGGGTGCCAGGTAAACCTTATCACTGCACACACACACCTACTCTTTCCTCATTGTCGGATCCACTTTATAAAGTGTTATAGTAAAAGATGAGACTCATAAGGAGTTTAATTATGGTTCCTTAACAAACTTAATGATTCTTGTTCTGCTACGATTCCATACACGATTCTGTTACTTTTAGGGACACAATGTCATATAAACAACCAGTCAGTGATTTTAAGACTCCCAAGCCTTAAGTACGCATAAGCTGATAAATCATGAGGTCAATATTGATTTGAGTCCTTTTGACTGATTCATTAAAAATAAATGATTTAGTCATTTGCTTGTGAATTTGACTGCATTGGCCATGTTGTATGTTTGTTGTTGTGTACCAGCAAGGACAACACAACAGAAAGACGTGTTGACTGTTTATTTGCCCGATCTTTATCTGTCTTGTTCAATTAATACCACAATCATTTGCCGTTGAGCTTTAGATTCAGTTATTTAGTATTGGACCATAAACAGAGCAAAATATCATGAAAATCATTTGGTTCTGGTATTTTTGAAAAGAAATGGAACCAGTTCTTGTTTCCTTTACCTAGCTATTATAACGTCACATCAAAAAAAATATTTTGTTTGTGTTCAGACTTCCCAACTTCAAAATGTGTGGACAGACTTTAAGAACAAAGCTTTTACCAGATCTGGATCTGGAGTCACAAGGGAGTGAGTGCTTTTTTTATATTATACCAAACTACCATTGCTGTTAATGAGCTGTGAGCGGTTCTGTGAACCCTCACTCTCTATTCTGTAAATCAGGGTTTGAACTTAGTTTCTGAGAACTCTGTGCTCAAGGCCAAAAACTTGACGTTAACTTACGTTGTGATGTAGGTTGCTGCCCTCCTGTCATAACATGAAGACTCAGTTGTGTGTTGTGTACAGACAGTGTTTTGCCTCTCAGTGCATGAGCAGCAGTCAGCGGTTGGCTCCTCAACTGCAAGAACGAGCTCTAAACATGGTCCAGTATGTATGAATGGACACTTCTACTATACGGATGAACATACAATATATTATTCTCTGACTATGTTTAAGCACTGGAATCACTTTTTTCCTCCTCTCACATTTGTTTCAGAGAGAAGTTGATTGACTGGAAGGATTTTCTGCTAGTGAAAAGCAAAAGAAACATCACAATGGTGTCATATCCTTCATTGATATATAATGCCTGGAAATTTTCAACTTGACATCGTCAGTAGTGGTCTGATGTTCTTTTCCTGTTTTTAATGACCCCATGAAATGGCTTGATGTGCAGTTTTTTCACCCCTTTGTTGATGTATTTCCTATTGAAAAAATAGGTTGGGATGGGACATATTTAAGCGCTAGTTCAAATGAGTCATCAATATTTTTGTTCGTTTTCCAAAAAAGACAAAAGAGTGTATTTTATATGTTTTAAAGGCTAAAAGTTAATTTTGTCAGCTAGCATATAGATGGGATCCAAGCTAACCTCATTTATTTCTTTAGATGCATTTCATTGTCCTCAATTATGTTTTATTAGACTGATAACTTTATTATAGGATGATCATTCAGTTTGAACTTTAACAGTGCTATCACATACCTGGAGGAGTTTCCTGGTCTTATCCACTTTATTTACGTGGATCGTTCAGATGGTCATATGATCGCACCCTCTCTAAACATAACTGATCGCACTGTCTCTGAGCTTGGAAAGTGGCCTCTTGCACACTTCATAAAGAACAAGGTGCTGTTGTGTTTGTTTACAGCTAAAAATCAATTCTATGTTTTTCTATTTAACTCACATCTAGTTATCCTTAAGCTTCTCTTTTGAACTGTTGCTATATTATTTATAGGCAATACTTTATATAATATACAGAAAAAGGACTGGGTGTTATAGCAAATATTGATGTGACCGTATATAGTATTCATTATGATTTTACTGGAGAA
The DNA here is from genome assembly GCF_025860055.1 of Xyrauchen texanus. Taxonomy (NCBI): domain Eukaryota; kingdom Metazoa; phylum Chordata; class Actinopteri; order Cypriniformes; family Catostomidae; genus Xyrauchen; species Xyrauchen texanus. The sequence goes on along the minus strand of NC_068295.1, from coordinate 8,342,864 downwards.
TAAGATTATTAAGAGTGATCATTTAATATTGAGTGATACAGTGAATTCAGAAAGTATTCAGACCCCTTCATTTATTTCACAGCCTTATGTTAAAATGCTTTAAAAAAAAAAATTCACATAAATCTGCACTCCATACCCCATAATGACAAAGCAAAAACCAGATTTTTGATAACTTAATTGCAAATTTATTAAAAGGAAAAAACTGAAATATCACATTGACATAAGTATTCAGATACAAATTTAGCTTAGGTGCATCCCATTTCTCTGGATCATATTTGAGATGTTTCTACACTATGACTGTAGTCCACCTGTGGCAAATTTAATTGATTGGACATGATTTGGAAAGGCACACACCTGTCTATGTAAGGTCTCACAGCTGAAAATGCATATCAGAGCAAAAACCAAGCCATGAGATCAAAGGAACTGCCTGCAGAGCTCAGAGACAGAATTGTGTCGAGGAAGGCTACAAAAAACGTTGGCTGCATTATAGGGTCCCAAGAGCACAGTGGCCTCCATAATTGTTAAATGGAAGAAGTTTGGAACAACTAGGACGCTTTCTAGAGCAAGCCTTCTGCCCAAACAATCGGGGGAGAAGGGCCTTGGTAAGAGAGGTTAATCACTCTTCTGATGGTCACTCTTGTTTAGCTCCAGAGATCATGTGTGGAGATGGGAGAAACACGGTTCAAATGGTCAAGGCGGAGGTGGGAACCAGCTGAACAGTCAAAGTAATATTTAATGAAACAAAAAGACTCAAACACACACACACACACATGGCAGCTGCATGTGGTTCACTCTCTCTCCAACTGCCACATCTGGCTTGTCTTTATCCCCTCTCTTCGGCTGATTAGCCCGATTAGGGGCCGTCCGTGCGGACTCACAGCCCGGCCCCGCCCTCCTCCTCATCACAGGGTGTTTTTCAGTAGCAGAGACTAGGGACAGGTCAGGGTTGAAGGAAAGCTGAACATAGAACAACTCAAGAGATATCCTTAATGAAAACCTGGTCCAGAGCACTCTGGACCTCAGACTGGGCCAAAAATTCACCTTCCAACAGGACAATGACCCTAAGCACACAGCCAAGACAGCGCAAGTGTGGCATAGTGGCCCAGCCAGAGCCTGGACTTGAACCCAGTCGAACATCTCTGGAGAGACCTGAAATGGCTGTCCAACAACGGTTCCCATCCAACCTGACAGAGCTTGAGAGGATCTGCAGAGAAAATGGCAGAAAATTCCCAAATCCATGTGTGCAAAACTTTGCATCATACCCAGAAGTACTTGAGGCTGTAATCACTGCCAAAGGGTGCTTCAACCAAGAACTGAGTTAAGGATCTGATTATGTCAGTGTGGTCTTTCAGTTTTTTCTTTTTGATAAATTTGCAGTTATCAAAAATCTGGTTTTTGCTTTGTCATTATGGGGTATGGAGTGTAGATTGATGTGAAAAAAATATATATTTATAGCATTTTAGAATAAGGCTGCAACATAACAAAATCCATCCATCCATCCATCCATCCATCCATCTTCAACCGCTTATCCGAAGTCGGGTCGCGGGGGCAGCTGCTCCAGCAGGGGCCCCAAACTTCCCTATCCCGAGCCACATTAACCAACTCTGACTGGGGGACCCGAGGCGTTCCCAGGCCAGTGTGGAGATGTAATCTCTCCACCTAGTCCTGGGTCTTCCCGAGGCCTCCTTCCAGCTGGACGTGCCTGAAACACCTCCCTAGGGAGGCTGGCCAGGGGCATCCTTACCAGATGCCCAAACCACCTCAACTGACTCCTTTCAACGCAAAGGAGCAGCGGCTCTACTCCGAGCTCCTCACGGATGACTGAGCTCCTCACCCTATCTCTAAGGGAGAAGCCCGCCACCCTTCTGAGGAAGCCCATTTCGGCCGCTTGTACTGCGTGACCTAGTTCTTTCGGTCATGACCCAACCTTCATGACCATAGGTGAGGGTAGGAACAAAAATTGACCGGTAGATCGAGAGCTTTGCCTTCGGCTCAGCTCTCTTTTACGTGACTAACGGTGCGATAGAGCGAGTGCAATACCGCCCCCGCTGCCCCGATTCTCCGGCCAACCTCCCGCTCCATTGTCCCCTCACTCGTGAACAAGACCCCCAGGTACTTGAACTCCTTCACTTGGGGCAAAACCTCATTCCCTACCTGGAGTACGCACATAACAAAATGTGAAAAAAATTTGTGCACTTTCTGAATGCACTTTATTTATATTTTTTATGTTTGATTGAAACTCAGTTGTACAAATGGTGTAAGATTTGATAAGTTTGATTCATTATCCATGAATTGGTTGAAACCGTTTATTTCAAAGAATCAATTAATAATTTGTTTATGTCATCACTCAAAAATACTCCCAAAAAATCCCTTGCTAGATTTTATATTTTTTTGTGAAAATATACACTATCTGTCAAAAGTTTTGAAACACATCAATCTAGTGGTGCTAGAGTAATACGAACTCATTCTTTATTATAATATTATTTATTTTTTCACATTTTAGAATAATAGTAAAGTCATCAAAAATATGGAATAACATAAATGGAACTATGGGAATTATGTTAATAAATCAAAACTGTGTTATATTTTAGCTTCTTCAAAGTAGTCACCCTTTGCCTAGAATTTGAAGACATTTTCTCCCAGGTATCACCCAGGGATGCTTTTTAAACAGTATTGAAGGAGTTCCCATCTATGTTGGGCACTTATTGGCTGCTTTTCTTTATTATTTGGTCTAAGTCATCAATTAAAAAAAAAAACAAATTATTACATTTTTGTTTTATAATGAAATAAATTAATATGGTGACACAATTATATTTTTGTCTACAAAACTAATTTCAAACATTTAAGCATACGCTTTCAGATCAAAAGATTTTTAAGATCATGAGAAACATTTCAGTCAAGTGTTTCAAAACTTTTGACTGGTAGTTACTATGTATACAAAATGATTAAATATCTTCATCATGTTCATTTAGCACACAAGTGTACAAAACATCCCTTGATTATTTTTCAGTAGATTTGAACTGTTTTAGTTTTTCTATTATGAATAATTTTGAATCTTGGCAACAATTGTTGTTTAATTTAAATAAGAGCTTGTTTAATTGACAAGATCACCCTTTTTAACCCATTTCAATGCAAAAACATGACTATCTTTATATACTTCATCAAATGTAAGCGTCTTGAAATCACCTGTTACTTGCACTTTGTGTGAAATGTAATCCCTCTTTTGATTTTTGTGATTAGTTACTGATACCAACCGAATACTAGTCTCATCATGTATCTCTGAACAGATTTGGGGTTTTGTGGCAATAGCTCGCCAGTACCTGCACAAGGGTTACACCACTGTCACACTCCGAGATGGAGATTATTTCTACTGTTACTTTCTGTGGTTTGAAAATGAAACGGTAAGTGGGCCACATGTGTTTTTTACCATTATAATAATGCATCTTGTGAAAATTACATTGTTAATGTTGATAACAAAACTATTTGTTCAGAAACAATCAGGAGTACTTTTGTTTTGACAGGGATACAAACTGGAAGTGGTAGACCTACCCAGCCTCCAAGAGGACTTTGCTCCAATAGGAATGCTCGCCTCCGATTATTATAAGTATGATATTCATTTTTAATTCTGTTTTAATTTGCCTTAAGTCAGTTCTATTAAAGTTGCATGTGCATGTCAGTGACATTAAATGCAGAGTTAGATTGATTGATGTCTAGTGATGATTGTATTTAGGGCCTTTATTAAAGTGTGATAACACTGAGTTCATGGGCAATGGAGGAGTCAGGAGACAACAAAACAGGTTCATATTTAGGGTTTATTTTTCTCAGGTTCACACTCATTAGATATCGTACCCTCCCACTCTGATGCTTTGGCGTGCCTTTTCAGGTCTCCCTCCCGCCATCACTATAATGAGAGAAAGGTTTTAGAGTAATTACAACCCAGGTGACGAGCCTTACCACTTTCCTTCTCCCGCAGACAGACGCATGACCACTCCTTTTTGGTCTTGGGCATCGGGCAGGTCGAGATTTGCTGAGGTTTTATCAACCTGTGGATGCACCTGCCCGTGACCCAAGTAGAACCCCAGATACTGAAAGTCCACCCGCCCAATTGCGCACATCTTTGGGTTGGCCATGGTGCCACTTGTCACAGCAACCTCAGGACAGCCCTCAGATTACTAATGACAGCCAGTCATTACTATAAATTATAATCTCGTCCAGATATACGGTGCCATATGTTGCATGCAGTCTGAGGATCATGTCCATGAGGCGTGGAAACGTAGCCGGGGCTCCAAACAATCTGAACGGAAGCATCACAAATTGGTGACACCCGAACGGTATGGAAAAAAAAATATTTTCTCAGGATATTTGATTTAAAGGGATCTACCAATAACCCTTTGTTAAGTCCAGTGTCGAGTAAATTTGAGCTGCGCCCAACTGATTGAGTAACTCCATTCGCATCATTGGATAAGCGTCAAATTTGGATACCGCGTTTACTTTCCAGTAGTCATCACAGAACTGGACCATCACTCTTCGGTACAAGAACTACCTGGCTGGCACAGTCGCTGTGCGACTCTTGGATTATGGCCATTTCAAGTATTGCCTCTAATTCTTCCTGCACAACCTTTTTCTTGTGTTCAGGAAGGTGATAGGGGCAGCTACGAACCACCACTCAATATGGTGCTCTACAAGGTTCATGCGACTGAGAAGGGGTGAAAACACGTCCGCAAATTCCGCTTACTACCGGGCAATGTCTGTAAGCTGCGATGGTGAGAGGTGGTGAATGAATTTGGAGAGTCACCTCCGGCCCTAGCCCTGCCCTCTCTGGAACTACTGTCGCCAAGGCTACAGGCACTGCCTCCCTCCATGATTTGAGGAGGTTGAGGTGGAAGATTTGACATGCCCCTCCCCTATCCTTTCGGCCAAACCTCGTAATCGAGATCTCCAACTCGTCATGTGACCTCAAAGGGTCCTTGCCACTTAGCGAGTAATTTGGAGCAAATTGTCCTGTGTTACCTGCACCAAAGTGTGGAGTTTTGCACTAAGGTCAAGAACGTATTGAATTAGATTTTTGCTAATCGAAGTTCCTTCCTCCCAAGCTTCCCGTACGATGTCGGGCACTTCCCGCTGCAGATGCCCATACATTAGCTTGAATGGGGAAAATCCAGTGGAGGCTTGCGGGACCTCTCATACTGCAAACGACAGGGGTTCGAGCCACCTATCCCAATTTTTTGCGTCTTCGTGTACGAATTTATGAATCATGTTTTATTAAATCATTCAACCAACCCATCTTTTTTTGGGTGATAAATGCTGGTGCGAATCGATCCTTGATCGGTGTGCCTTGATCAGTGAGGATTTCCTTTGGGAAGGAAGGGGCGAAACCTGAGACATATGGGTGGAGAGAGAGGAGAAGGAGAAGAAAACACTGCTACACTGCCTCCTGGAAACACTGAAATGTAGTCCTTTGAGGACTTCTACGGTGCCGCGGGTTCCCAATGCCAGCAACCATTCCCGGCAGGTGTCCCAGAGCTGTTGGGCAAAAGCGAATGGGCGGCCGTGCTTCCTGAAGCTCAGGGATCTGAATAGCTTTCGACTATGCTCCGGGTTATGACCAAACCGTTGCTGGTTGGCCTTCTTCAGATGGCTGTTATTAAGGAGGCTGGTGGCAGGAAGTTGCTGTGCCACTAGCTGGGCCTCCCCGAAGAGTAAGGGCAATAGGCGGGCCACCCACTGGTCAGGAGGCCACTTCCTTACCTCTGTGGTTTTCTCAAATAAGTAAAGAAATGCCTCCGGGTGGTCATCTGGCCCCAACTTCATCAGGTCACAGTTGGTTTGGGCTCCATGGAGGTCACAGCGCCAGCCCCCTCTCTGGCGATCAGGCCCTGGAGCACCTTCTGGTCCTCTGTTTGTGCCTGGAGCAGGACTTGGAAATGCTGTTTCTGCTCCAAGCGTATCTCCATGAGGGCCTGATGCTGATTTTGCTGGATGCTGGCGAGGGTCTTGAAGACTTCGCCCAGCAGTGAGGACTCCATAACGGCATTCTCCTCCAAAGCCGGGTTTTTGGCACCACTGTGATAACGTTGAGTTTGTGGGCAATGGAGGAGTCAGGAGACAACGAAACCGGTTCAAGGTCAGAGATATTTTTCTCAGGTTCACACTCTTTAGATATTGAACTCTGACAACTTTCAGGTGCATTGCACACTCTTTAGATATTGTGCTCTGCCACTCTCTCTCCCTCTCTGATGCTCTGGCTTGCCTTTTCAGGTCTCCCTCATCATCACTATAATGAGAGAGACATGTGTTAAAGTAATTACAACCCAGGTGACAAGCCTTACCACTGTCCCTCAGATATGACCACCCACCCCCTGCCACATATAGGAATATCCAATACAAGTTAAGCTCAATCTGCAACGTTTGTGGCATAATGTTAATTACCACAAACCTTTATTTCAACTCGTCCCTCCTTGTTAGTGAATGGCGCCTATCTGTAAACATTCAAATACTTTTAAAATTATAGCCACAAGATGTAAACAATATGTGTGTTAACATGATTTTAGTGTGATTAAAATCACTTACTAACCTTTTCTGTGTAATGTTCTAGTATCCAATTCAAGTGTCCAATTTTACAACTCCATTGCCATGATGACACAATACCGTAAACCCTATAACAATGATTTAACCAACTTTACAACACAAATAATACATGAGTTTTAACTGAAGAATTAATGTAAGTTAAGTAAGTAATTGTAAGCTAACTATTCTTCAAATTTCTGCCTTTTTAACCCTCCAAATATTGGCCCCATTCACTTCAGTTGTAAGTGCCTCACTGTAACCTAAATTTTTGCTTTATTTTTAAAGGGATAGTTCACCCAAAAATGAAAATTCTCTCATCATGTCTCATCCTAATGCCATCCCAGTTGTGTATGACTTTCTTATAAATGTATTTAGCTCTGTAGGTCTATACAATGCACAAAGTGAATGGTGACCAGAACTTTGAAGGTCCAAAAAGCACATAAAGGCATCATAAAAGGAATCCATATGACTCTACTAATTAAATCCATATAATCAGAAGCGATATGACAGGTGTGGGTGAGAAACAATTAAGTGCATTTTTACTATAAATTCTCCTCCCTACCTAGTAGATGGCGATATGCACAAAGAATGTGAATCGCCAAAAACAAAAGAAGTATGTGGAAATTAAAGTGGATATTTCAAGTCAAGTCAAGTCAATCAAGTGGTTTTTATTGTCGTTTCAACCATATACAGTTAGTACAGTACACAGCAAAACGAGACAACGTTCCTCCAGGACCATGGTGCTACATAAAAACAACAAAGGACCAACATAGGACCACATGAGACTACACAACGAAATAAAATACCTATATAAACTACCTATATATACCTATATAAAGTGCACGTGCAAACATGTGCAAAAAGTACAGGACAGTACAACAAATTACTGACAATGAACAGGACAATAGACAGTGCAGCGCCGACCAGTACTCAGTAGTGCAAAAAGATGACAGTTTCTAAAAATGTAATATCTGCAGTGGGTCTAGTGAGGGGGGCAGCTGGGTCTTAATCTGCCTCATGACGAGCCTCTCGAAGCACTTCATGATGATGGGTGTAAGTGCGACGGGACGGTAGTCGTTGAGGCAGGACACTGAAGACTTCTTTGGCATGGGGATGATGGTGGTGGCCTTGAAGCACGTTGGAACAACGGCGCTGCTCAGAGAGATGTTGAAGATGTCGGTAAGAACATCTGCTAGCTGGTCTGCACATCCTCTGAGCACTCTGCCAGGAATGTTGTCTGGTCCAGCAGCCTTCCGTGGGTTGACTCTACGTAGAGTTTTCCTCACATCTGCCGTGGTAAGACAGAGCACCTGGTCGTTGGGAGGAGGGGTGGACTTCCTCGCCATCACGTCGTTCTGCACTTCAAACCGAGCGTAGAAGTCGTTAAGCATCTGGAAGGGAGGCATCTTTGTCACAGGCAACTGATGTTGTCCTGTAGTTGGTGATGGCCTGGATGCCCTGCCACATGCGCCGCGTGTCACAGCTGTCCTGGAAGTGACTGTGGATTCTCTGGACGTGTGCGCGCTTTGCCTCTCTGATTGCCCGTGACAGTTTAGCCCTAGCTGTTCTTAGGGCTGCCTTATCGCCTGCTCTGAAGGCGGAGTCTCGGGACCTCAGCAGCGTGCGCACCTCCGCAGTCATCCACGGCTTCTGGTTGGGCGTGTGGTGATGGTCTTGAGAAAGTGACATCATCAATGCACTTGCTGATGTAGCTGGTCACTGATGCTGTGTATTCCTCCAAGTTGGTAGAATCGCCATATGTTGCAGCCTCCCTGAACATGTGCCAGTCAGTACACTCAAAACAGTCCTGAAGAGCAGAGATGGCTCCTGCTGGCCAGGTTTTCACCTGCTTCTGAAGCGGTTTTGTGCGTCTGACGAGCGGTCTGTATGCTGAAATTAACATAACAGAGATGTGGTCTGAGTAGCCGAGGTGGGGGCGGGGCTCCGCCCGGTGCAGCGCCTGGGATGTTTGTGTAAACAAGATCAAGCGCGTTCAGCCCCTCTCGTTGCAAAGTCCACATACTGATGGAATTTAGGGAGCACTGTCTTGAGATTTGCATGGTTGAAATCTCTGGCGACAATAAACAGTCCGTCGGGGTGAGCGTTCTGCAGTTCAGCTCATAGCCCCATACAGTTCACAGAGCGCTTCCTTAGCGTTAGCGCTGGGGGAATGTAAACTCCGGTTATGCAAACAGTGGTGAATTCCGTGGTAGATAAAAGGTCTGCATCTAACAGTCACAAGCTCCAACAGCGATGAACAGTAACTAGAGACTAGCATAGAGTTCTTGCACCATTCCGTGTTGATGTAAACACACAAGCCACCACCGCGAGTCTTACCGCGAGAGAGCTGTATTTCTGTCGGCACGAAACGAGGTGAGCCCGTCTAGCTGAATGGCGGCATCCGGAACTCTGTCGCTGAGCCACGTCTCCGTGAAAACAAAGACGCAGCAGTCTCTAAACTCACGCTGCGTAGCCTGCTGGAGTCGGATATAGGCCAGTTTATTGTCCAGGGAGCAAACATTTGAGAGCAGGATAGACGGGAGAGCCAGCCGGCTAGGGTTTGTTTTTAGCCTAGCATGGACCCCGCCCTCTTTCCGCGACTTCCGCTTTCTCGCACACCGCTACGACTTCCTCTCCTCGGCCACCGGCGTCAGGCGACGCCGAGGGCTGGAGGCCTGGTCTCCGCAGCAAGCCGAGTACGCGTAGCGCCTCCTGCAGGTCATCATGCAGCTTGGTTTTTTCATGAGTCTTATATTTGAGTAGTGTCTGGCGATGGTAGACACGAACACTGGTTGCTCCGATGTCCATGTGTTGCAAAAGTCTGGCTTTTTTAACAAAAATAGCACCATTGTGGATCCGGAGTGGCCGCTGCGTGCTACCGCGCCGCCATCTTGGATCTAACTTGTTAAAAGGACTCAAATATTGTCCTCAACATAACATACTATGAGATAATGTTCTATGCACATAGCAGTTATTGAGGTAGCAGACAGTTATAAAGTGACAGTTATTAAAGTGCAACTCAGGACACGTGTGTGTCAAACCAGTCTCTGAGTATTGAGAAGTCTGATGGCTTGGGGGAAGAAGCTGTTACACAGTCTGGCCGTGAGGGCCCGAATGCTTCGGTACCTCTTGCCAGACGGGAGGAGGGTAAAGAGTTTGTGTGAGGGGTGTGTGGGGTCATCCACAATGCTGGTTGCTTTGATGGATACAGTGTTTTTTGTAAATGTCTTTGATGGAGGGAAGAGAGACCCCAATGATCTTCTCAGCTGTCCTCACTATCCTCTGCAGGGCTTTATGGTCCGAAACGGTGCAAGTCCCAAACCAGGCAGTGATGCAGCTGCTCAGGATGCTCTCAGTAGTCCCTCTATAGAATGTAGTGAGGATGGGGGTTGGGAGATGTGCTTTCCTCAGCCTTCGAAGAAAGTAGAGACGCTGCTGGGCTTTCTTGGTGATAGAGCTGGTGTTGAGGGACCAGGTGAGGTTCTCCGCCAGGTGAACACCAAGGAATTTGGTGCTCTTGACGATCTCCACAGAGGAGCCGTCGATGTTCAGCGGAGTGTGTTCACCTTGTGCTCTCCTAAAGTCAACAACCATCTCTTTTGTTTTGTCGACATTCAGGGACAGGTTGTTGGCTCTACACCAGTTCGTTCAGCCGCTGCACCTCCTCTCTGTATGCTGACTCGTTGTTCTTGCTGATGAGACCCACCATGGTCGTGGTCATCGGCGTAACTTGATGATGTGATTCGAGCTGTGCATTGCTGCACAGTCGTGAGTCAGCAAAGTGAACAGCAGTGGACTGAGCACACAGCCCTGGGGGCCCCAGTGCTCAGTGTGGTGGTGGTGGAGATGCTGTTCCCGATCCGACTGACTGAGGTCTCCCAGTCAGGAAGTCCAGGATCCAGTTGCAGAGGGAGGTGTCCAGGCCCAGCAGGTTCAGCTTTCCAATCAGGTGCTGGGGAATGATTGTGTTGAATGCTGAGCTGAAATCTATGAACAGCATTCGAACGTATGAGTCCTTATTGTCTAGGTGGGTGAGGGCCAGATGGAGGGTTGTGGTGATGGCATCGTCCGTTGAACGGTTTGAACGATACGCAAACTGCAGTGGGTCTACATATTTATTGTTAAAAGGACTCAAATATTGAACTGTTTCTCACCCACACCTTTCATATCGCTTCTGAAGATGGATTTAACCACTGGAGTTATATGGATTGCTTTTATGCTGCCTTTAGATGCTTTTTGGACCTTCAAAGTTCTTGCAACCATTCACTTGCACTGTACGGATCTACAGAGCTGAGATATTTTTTCTAAAAATCTTTCTTTTTGGTCAGCAGAAGAAAAAAATCATACACATCAAGGATGGCATGAGAGTGAGTAAATGATGAGAGATTTTTCATTTTGGGGTGAACTATCCCTTTAAGAAAAGGAGGTAGGAGTCGAAATTATCTTTAGAGGTAATCAATATTAAGCCACAAATGCTATCGATTGAGTTTAACTTGTACTGAATCTGGAACATTCCTTTAAGTCAATATAAATATACTTGTCGCTCTACTTATTTAAAGTGTAACACATGAAACCAGCTGAATTTCTTTAACAGATGTCTTTCATGTCTGTCTGTTTTGTCTGATGGTGTCATAGGAAACTGCGGCGATATTACAGCAAAAATCATCAGAATGAGGTGGTGAAATGTTATGAACTGCTGACAGTGCATCTGGGTGTGATCCCAAGTGAATATATCCTTCAGCACTGCAGTCAGCTGGCCCGCAAGCTCTGGGAGCCCTCCCGTATCCCCCTCCTGTGAACCACACTCAGGGGTCCTCAGAGGAATTCTGCCTTGTTCACTTTATTCCATAGGTGATCTGTTATCTGGAGACAGAGTTTCCTGAACTTTAAGCACATGTGCTTCTGATTTTGGTTATTTGCAGAAAATAACATTTTGCTTAGAAACTAAACATTGCGTTTCTTGTGCTTTTCCTTTGATTCTTATGGGAAATGTTCAGGTGCTCATCAGGCAAAAAATCAGGACCATCTATTGTAGGAAAACACTCTTTTTGAGATGTCATTACCATGATTTCATCTGATTTCTGGCTCAGTATGTGGCATATTTAGAGCTGCAGTGTTTAAATTTATACTTTATTTTTAAAATGATGTATAAGGCAGTTGATGAAAAATTACAGTCTTTTATAATTGTCAATTTCTGATTTTACAACAGTTTAAAAAAATATATATATATTTTTTTTTAAATTTTGTAATTGTGCAGAACATATATTGTTGTCTTCATTGTTTTGGAGACACCTAAAAAATTATTCTAATTTTCCACTGTACTGCAATTGCAGATGATTTCCTTTTAAAAAAAATTTTTTTTTTAATTGTTTGTTTAACAGAAATACAGCCATAGTTTCATCATTCCCATAACAAAATATTCCCAGTATTTTTTTCCACTGCAGTAAGTTAAATTTCATTTAAAATTTACATTTAAAAAAGATTAATAATTCAATCAAGTTCAATCTGTTTTTGACCCTTCGCTGCTTATTTTAGTGTTTTTAAAACAGATCATGTGAGATGTCACAGAACAGATTAATTGAGAACAGAAAATATTTATTGATTGAATATTGCTCATATACAATATATAACGTTCTGTAAAAATATAATAATAATACAAATAAATGTTTTTATATAATATAAAATGTGATTGGATTTCCAAGATAAATAAATATATTACAATGTAATATTTGTCATCTTTAATATATATATATACATATATATATATATATATATATATATATATATATATATATATATATATATATATATATATATATATATATATATATCATTTATGTGGCTTTGGTTTTAGATTCAATTCAATTACTTTTTAAAAAGCAAATTAAAAGTTTCTGTATTTTCATTTATTGGGTGAATCTCGCAAAGGAATCTCCAGGTCATATTTCACCCAAAAATGATAATGACAATATTGATGTTCCTAAAAATAGACTTCATTTTCATTGATTGTCATCTTATTTCCACCTTGTAATAGAAGATAACTCCTCCCAACTGTTTTACCATCTCTGATGAGATCATAATGCACCTGTGAGATCATGCACTGCTCCGGCTTTAACCAGTTCCCTCAGTAAGCTGGTCTCAGCACTGACATCATGGACCACCTGTGTCTTCATAGCGTCCATGCGGATAGACTCGTAGTAATGGAGCAGGGCTCCAGGGTGCTGCAGGTCATATCTGAATCCAGCCAGACTCACCTCATCACACACCTGCAGGGCTAGAACTACTGCAATTATGCCCAGGGTTGGCACCATCTGAAAAAACAACATATAAATCTGTCTTAAATGAGCACTGTTAAGGACATAAGATCTAAGGCCTAAAGAAATTGTAGAATGCATTGACTTCCTGAAAAAAATAAACATTTTAGCATTCCATTGTAGAAGTTTAAATCAGTCCATCTCAGATTTGATGCTGCTTAACACAATTTTAGATTATAATAATAAACGTGTATAAACAAAATGTCTCGGGTTACTTGAATGTATCCCTTGTTCCCTGATAAAAGCAGAACGAGATGCTACGCTGAAAGCGCTTTTGGAATAACTTAATTGTGTGACCAGCTGTGAATATGTGTGTAACACGTCAATGAACATTGACCGGAATTTATAGCCTCTGCCGGTGTAATCATTGGATGCACCTGGGGCTGGGCTATAAATAGATGCGTAACCAGCGCGTCATCAGGTATTTTGTCTGAAGAGCAGTCCTGGGGCATCCCAGTGCGGCAGGGAAGCGCAGCATCTCGTTCCGCTTTTATCAGGGAACAAGGGTTACATTCAAGTAACCCGAGACTTTCCCTTTACAAAAAGCTTTAAAAACACTTTGGGAACAAGAATACCCACACCGCCGCACTGGGGCTGTCCGGACCCCCTACTGTTGTGTAGTGTGCTCACAAGAGCGTGAGAGGTGTCAGACCTGAGCTTGAGATGTCGACTCAAGGACAGAAGAGCCCGGAGTGGCATGAACATCTAAACTATAAAATCTAATGAATGTGTGTGGAGAGGACCAACCTGCCGCATCACAAACATGTTGCAGAGGGACACCTCTAGCAAGGCTTTGGAGGAGCCGACCCCTCTGGTAGAGTGAGCCCTGATACCTACTGGCGAAGCTTAACCGTGCGCCTCGTAGGCCAGGGCAATAGCCTCCCTCACCCAATGTGACATAATCTGCTTATCATAATCCCCCGTTGCGGCCACCATGGCAAAGAACTGTCTTGCCCTGACTTACACCACTGGCTAGTGCGGTGGACATAAGTCTGAAGGGCACAGACCGGACAAAGTCTGTGAAGTCTTTCCTGCTCCGGCATTGTAAACGGCGGGAAGCAGCAGGCTTCGAGAGTGATCGGGTTTAAGGTCGAGAAAGGCACCTCAGGCAGGTAGTCAGGATGAGGGTGCAAAATTGCTTTGGTCATTCCTGGGGCAAACTCTAAACAGGCTGGCAAAACAGACAGAGCCTGTAGATCCCCAATTCTCTTTAGAGAGGTAATCGCCATAAGAAACCATCTTGTTAGTCAGAAGACTTTCGGCCCAATTTGAACATTTTCACTTAGGGGTGTACTCACTTTTGTTGCCAGCAGTTTAGACATTAATGGCTGTGTATTACTGAGTTATTTTTAGGGGACAGACAATTTACACTTATACAAGCTGTACACTCACAACTTTACATTGCAGCAAAGTGTCGTTTCTTCAGTGTTGTCACATGAAAAGATATAATCAAATATTTACAAAAATGTGAGGGATGTACTCACTTTTGTGAGATACTGTGTGTGTGTGTGTGTGTGTGTGTGTGTGTGTATGTATATATGTATGTGTAGTATGATGTGTGTGTGTATATGTATATATATATATATATATATATATGATTAGTAAGTAACCTTCCTGAGAATTGCATTTGTGAATGGTGATTGATGTACAGACCTTTTTCTGTTGCTCTGCATAAGTCTGCAGCACCTGTCCAGTCCTGTACATAATTTCAGGGTTCAGGATGCGAAAGTTTTCTGGTTTCAGAGGAATCGAGTCAATCACACTCTTCCAGAACCATATTTTAGACCACCAACTCTACAGTGATATAAAGACAGAATATACATTTCTGAGTGCCCTGAGTTTACCCACCTAGGGTATTTGTTCAGCACTGTGGTGCTTTTTTATTATTAATTTAATGACCCAATAAAATATGAGTTTTGTGCCTTTTAGTCCATATTTGTTAGTTTAAATATATATATATGCTAGTGCACTCCTAAAAAATGATTTTTTTTTTAGAAGATATACACTTTTAAATTGTACAATCTCTTCCAGGAAAACAGGTGCAAAAAGATTGATGAAAAAGGTGCAAAAAAGATTGACACACATTTTTCACTTTCACCTAAATATTTTCATGGCACTCACCAGAGGTTCATTTGTTACTACAGAGGTCAGCCAGGCTAAATCTAAGCTCTTGAATACAACCAAGGCCAACACTTCAGTACTCTTGTATTCTTGTGCCAGGGACGGAGCTCCTTCTGGATACATCAGTCGAATGGTAGTTCTAGAGCCAGCGTCTTTCTCAAACCCAAGTACTGGAGCATTGTTCATTCTGCGGGCATAAAGATTATAACACATTTGGAATGAAAACAGATTTATGAGTAAATCTATATCAAATTTCAAAGCTGCAGGAAGCATAAATTGTTGTAGGAAATGGAGAGAAATCAGTTTGTGCCTGTAAAGAGGCCAAAGGTAATATAGCCTTCTTTGTTGGTTACAGAAGTCAATGACTGATGTTATCACTGAGTATGTTTTTTTACATGCACAATACGCTAGCAACTAACAAATATGAGCTAATTTTAAAAATAATTAAATGCAATAATTCCACGTTTGCATGAGATGTGTAATCATCTGGGCCCTCATGTTTAAGTATATGCACAAAAATGTTGAGTACGCCATCTCTCACGCTCAGTTATTTTTTCTCAAAAGTAAACTAGATGTGAAAATGTGTGCACCACCATGCAAGACCTAGCCTACCCCTTGCATATACAGTCTTTTGTTGTGTTTAGTCAATTACTGATGGCACTGGCAAAAGAATGCAACTAAGAACGAACATCTGTCATTATAGCAGATATGCCATCCTCTGTCTACAGATGGATTGTGGAAATTTAATGAAGCTTAATTATTACTTGCCAATTGTGTGCATTTTAGTACTGAACATGAATAATTTATACATGCATTTTACTTATGTCAGTGAAACCAATGTGTAAAGCTGGCGTCTCACTAACGGATTTTTCCAATGATTTTCAGGTGTTAGCTTCATTAAAATAATCACTGGCCAGACAGCGGGAGTCTGCGCGCATTAGCAGCTCTCAGTGGGAGTTGTTAATCACTTGATGTCAACTCTCAGCTGAGTTAATGGCTTCAAGCACTGAAAAAACACATCCACTTTGTTTGAAAAAATCATTCTGTCAATGAGGCAGGGTCTTGTGTTCTCCTCAAGCGACCGATGTGCTTCTTTTGAAATCCGTAGTGATTCTGTCACCAAGCGGTTTTCCTGGCTTTTCTTCTACACTAAAATGACATCAGAAAGCAGTCACAACAGTCTGTTTTTATTTAACTAAATTTATTTTTACTCACTGAAAGCTGCATATGGACATAGGTCGCCTGGATGGAATAAATACACAATCACTTAGCATTATGTCACTCTTTTGGATAGCAGCAGAACAGACACAGGTAGGATGACTTCAGCATCTTTTTGACAGATAAAAACATGGCTTTGCTCTTTCTGTGTGTATTTGTATGCAAGTGTGCAGACAGAAAGAGATCTACATCACCATGAGAACAGGTTCTTTTCAATGCAGAAATAATGCAAAAGCAACTAATGATGACAACATTAACCATGATGGATATTTTACAGTTTTGTGCATTTCAAAATGCACAAAACTGTTTACATTTTTTTTTAAATGCATTACAGGTGCATTTTAAAATAACCTTGTGAAAGCCAACCGAACCACAAAGAAAATTCAACATTGTTACTATTTTAGCCCCTGTTTTGGAACAAATCAAGCAAGCTACAGATCTGAAAATGCCCAAAATCACTCTGTTGTTGTTATTTAGATTAGCTCCACGTGACAGGGATCAGAAAGAAATAGTTGCAGTGAGTTGTTATGTGTGTCACCCCTCCACAATTTTTAATCAGCAAGTGTGTCATACCTCTGACAGAAGAGAGTGAGATCTCAGCAAAACAGTCTGCATGTGTGACACCCTTAGTCAAAACGAGTTGTTTTGTTTCAAAAATGGGATATTTTGTTGTGTTGTTTATGTTAGTGTGGCACAATCTTTAGGAATTAGAGTAGTTGATATACAGTAAATGTTCACGAACTCCATAAAGGCACTCACTTCACACCATCAAGTCAGATTTTCTGTTCTTCAGTGCACGATTTTGTCTAAGCCCGTGTTTGTACCAATGACATAGGTCGAATTGAGGATCATTATTCTCCCTTTTGGGTGGCAACACAGAATGGATTTTAGGAAATGCTTACCTCCATGTACGCGGCTCATCATCGATGAGGATTCCCATCTCATGTGCTGCTTTGAAAGTTTCGGATTGCCCACAATGCAATCTTATTAACGCCATGATGCTCAGTGAATAGCTCACCTCCTTTGGCAATTCAGTCAAGCTGTGTCTGCCAGTGCCTTGCAGCCATTCGATGCATTGGAGGCTAGAGCGGAAGCCGAAGAGATGGGAGTTGATCAGTAGGCTGATCTATCACTCTCCCCGGGTTTAGCCAGACCTTCTCCCATTGAATTTGCATGTGGGCATTTGCGTCCCAGCCCTGAGGCCACTGCAGTTTCCTTTGGCAACGAGGACACCATGCCATGACTGTTTTTTGCTGGCCAACACATGACTACACCTCGTAGGCTGCTACCCTTTTCCCCGGACCTCCATCGTGAGATTTTGAAGTTCTGGGATCAACCTTATTTAGCCAAGATTATTTTCCAATGTGTGTCGGGCTGCCACGCACAGATATACCTCGGTCCCGGCAATGGAAGAGACACTGGCTGCTCATCTCTCTCCTTCTTCGGAGACCATGTGGAAAGCGAGGCCTACTCTTCCCTCAAAGCCGTGCAGAGATTCAACGTCCTTGCTGAGCAAGGCCTACCAGGCTTCGGGCCAGGCGGTTTAGTTCTTGAACATGTTTGCGTTTTTGCAAGCCTACCAGGCCCATTTTATGAGGGATTTGGATGAGGGAGCTGGATTGAACGCGGAGGCCGTCATGGAACTACGCTGAGCTACTGATTTGGCATTAAGGGCTACCAAACACATTGTTTGTGCTGTTGGCCGCAATATGGTGGGCCTCGTGGTGGCAGAGCACCATCTGACATTTGTGACAAGGATAAGGCCTTCCTAATGAATGCCCCTGTGTCACAGTCATCTCGTTCACTCTCAGGGAATCAGGCTTACGCGATATGTAACCGAGATGTTTTCCTGGTTTCTCATACCGTTAAATGCAGTAGAGTCATGTCTCTGGATGCCAATATACACATGGTAATTGTTTGTAGATGAGGTAATGCATAGTAAAATAGGCATTGTACGCTCCACATATGGTTATTTCGGGGAGGAGATGGGGAGAAGAATAAAGCACAGGGATTTATAAAAGGCGGTTTGTGCAGGTTCTGACATATGTATGGTTTTATAAATTTACAAACTTTTCTGCACATGCACTCTTCCTGATTTAGGTGTCCACCACATTATAATATAAAACCCACGCATGTCTTTAAAACATGATGCCCCTGGGTATTCTCTTCATTTGAATTCAAATAAAAACAGGCATGCACACAACACTTGATAAAAATTGGATAAGCCAATAAGAATGATGATAAAGGTGTTTAAAGGATGCTTGAAATCGGGGAAATGGGCATAAATGTGTGTCGATCGTTTTTTTGTATGGTTAAACCGTCTATGACCTTATCTCAACAAGGAGAGCTGGTTAAGGTTTGCTTGATCTTATGCATTTTCGGCTTATTAAGCATTATTTCTGGTCTATAAATGATATTCAAACTGTCAACATTTTGGACACAACTGACCAAATAATTTTTTCGTGATTTTAAAATACCTTTCATCCTAATGTATGAGCTGGACCGGATTGTAAAGGAAAAGCTGTCAACGTGCTCAGCATACATACAGAGAGATTGCCTAGAGTGTGCTGAGCTATAAACTGGGTAAAAGGTGGCTACTTTAAAGAAGCATAAATATAGGCTACAATAATTTTAATTTGGGATTAGTCACTGCGTAAGTCCCACATAATTATCCTTTGGCTATTTCATAGTTTTGATGACTTCAATATTATTCTGAATGCAAAAATTTTTGATGAAGGATAAGTAGAACAGATTATGGCATCATATGAACTAACCTGAGTATAATATCATACTGGTCGATATGAGGTCCAAGATTTTTGCCATGTAAAATGCCACCACTTCCAACCACCACACATTTTCTGCAGGTCTCAGTGCCAAAGGGCAATCCAGTTTGAGGTAAAGCTCTTAGGGCCTGAGCCACCATCTCCTCAGTGCCCTGCAGACCCAGAGGAGGGGGCAGTTCCCAGTCGCCCGTGGCATTCTCCAGGAACACAGGAATCTTTAGGAGCCCAGCGGGTGTAGACAGTGTACTCACTCTCTCCACACTCCACCTACTGCGACATGACTGAGTCAGCAGAGCTGCTGAGTGATTCAGAAGAGCCTGAGGTGTGTACAAATAAGAGTTTGACATCTGACAACAATATATGTGTTTTTAATATTTTTGTGTTTCAAGTTTCAATATTTTTTTGCAACATGTAATTAAAAAATACTCCATTTCCCTTTCGAATATGTTTCACAGTGTATTTGAAGCAAAAATGCAAAAATTTGAGAGTTAACGGTTTTACATTGACCTTCAACCACATCCAATGAAACATTTAGTATGTAACATGGTAGAGGGTCAATGCAAACAACAGAAATGTTAAATCTCAAATAATGACGAATGTGCTGCCTTATTTTATTTTGTTTGTTCTGTTGGACTTGTACTAATAGCTGACATATTAATAGTAATTTTTCTTGTGAAAAAGTTACAGTAGCTAAGTGTTAGTCAGTGTTTTCTTGTCTGGTTTATAGGACTTTTCTGGGTTCAATACAATTAATCACAAGCAACATCATTTTTGCTATAATATTGATCACTACACACACACACACACACACACATGTATGTATATACTGTATATATATATATATATATATATATATATATATATATATATATATATATATAAAAAAAAAAACTTACAATGGAAGTAAATGGGGCCAGTTCAAAAAGATACAGCTTGTTTCAAAAGTATAGCCACAAGACGTAAACATTATAAAACTTAACTTGATATTTGTTTGATAAAATCACTCACTAAACTTATATGTGTAAAGTTGGACCCGATACTGATATTACAGGGTTTTGTTGTCATGACAGCAGTTGTTACATTAGGTATAACTTTACACATATAAAGTTAGTAAGTGATTTTATCACACCAAAATCATATTAACATGTATAATGTTTATATCGTTTGGCTGTAATTTTGAAACATTGCTTTTATTTATTGCCCCATTTACTTCCATAATAAGTGATTTACTGCAACTACTATTTTTGCTTCTTTCTTTTTCCCTTTTTTTAATTCAAGGAATGACGATTATCAATATTATGCCACAAATGCTGATATGTTAGTTTAAATTAAAAAAAAAAAAAAAAAGTGAAAAAAAAAAATTGGGTTTCCTTGTTTCTGATTTATAAGATTTCATCTGAAGTCTGCTATAAAGTAAAGCTATCATCTCAAATCTTCTAATTTATAATTCAACTCATGACAAATATCCTCCAGATTGTGGCTCACAAGTCTTTATTCTTATGTGGTAATTGCATTGCAAAAGCATTGAATTACAGTACCAGAGTTTCATTAGAACTGTCATTAGTCCAGGTCAGCTCTGGGGTTGGCAGATATGCAGGAACCAGAAGTGCAGAGTAACAGCTCAACAACAGAAATATGCTTAAAATAAGATTGTTCCTCCTGAAATCATACAATACCATTCTCATAAAGCTGGCAGACTTGTGGCGTTTAAAAAAAAACATGTTAAGTGTACTTCATTGGTTTTAATGTAATGTGTATACAGGTTGAGAAATCTCCAGTGAAGCATGCAAATGGCATGCATGTTTCCATCCCGTCACGGGGCTTATCTTGGGCAAACTCACCGGCTGATGAAGAATTCCCTGGACTCTGCCCTCCAGTTTTGGGTTGTGGGGTCCTCTAAACTGCTGGCTTCCGGTAACAGAGGAACGCTGTCTTCCTTATTATCCTTAACACTCAAGTGTTTCAGAGTCACCATTATTCCACCCAGTACCAAACTAATGTGTCAGTTATGAGACATTCATCAGATATGTACTTTGCTCACTGTAATAAAAAAGAAAAGGAAAAAAGAACAACATGATGCATTAAGATTTTTGAGGCCTCTCAACATAGTCCTTTACGAGGTTGTATACGTTAACATAACATTAGTTAACACATTGAACAGTTCTTTATAATTTTAGAGCATTGTTGGTTAGAATGAACCAACAATGATGAACAAATGCGTACATTTATAAATGAACATTAACGAAGATTAATAAATGCTGTAAAAAGATGTTCATTGTTAAGTCACAACTAATACATTGACCAATGTTAATGTACAGTATATAACCTAATTATAAAGTGTTACCAACTTTACTTTGTTTAGCCATTTAGATTGGTTTATTCATTAAATGCTATATTTCTTGTTCAGACTGAACATATTTGTCAAGGCAACAACAGATTTCCTCTTCAGCAAATTATAAAATAGCAACTCTAATAAACAATACATTTGTTTTTATTTTATTCTTAGTAACTATAATTTTTTGATGACTTAATATGAAGCTAACTCTGCAATCTTTTCTGAAGAAGAACATCTTTCCCACCAAAGTGGAATACTACATGGAGTAGTTTAGGCCTCCACACTAAAGAGAAAAAACTCAAATAACGATGACAATCAACAAACTGAGCTCTTGACATCACCAGACAACATACAACTAACAGTAACGCTAAAACAGAAGCAGCATAAATGTCCAAGTCAGCAAACAACAATCCTATAATGATCATATAACCTAATGAACAAAAATCATACATATGAAAATGTTTGTTCAAATGACTTTTAGCCCAGCAATATTGTTGGTCTAACATATGTTTTTAATTCACATTTCTTAGTAGGCTATCTGTGATTAAACATGCCCATCTGTTAGATAATATTTTATTGCTTCTTTACGGTGCTTGTTTGTTCTTTAGAGTCAATGTCCGGAACTCCACAAACCCGTTCACATCACTTTTAATAAGAACATTTTATGCTTCATCTACTATTTATTTGTTGCTTACCTTTTATTTCAGGTACTGTGATCTACTACCAGGCGAAAAGATAGAAACATGTCTGTGTTGTACTGAAAATGAGCTGTGGTCTTGTTCCCTGTTCTCTGCTGCACTGTTGTGAGAGTATATTGTCTTTCTGACCCCTCCTCACAGTTAATAATTTACCTGCCTCAAAGGCTTCACTTTGTATTGCAGTCCTTTATCTAGGCTGTTTAAACATCCTTATGTTACCCTGCAGTATTCATTTAAATGCTTGATACCATGCTTTATTTCAGTTGAGGTGTTTCAAATGTCCTTTAGACAGCGTGTTGAAGTTCTAGAACTATTGCTCAAAGAAGAAACAATAGTTAACTTGATTCATTTTATTTTCATGCTATTAAAGAAAAAGTTCTCAGAGTTAAAATATGGTTAGTAGACACAATGAGTCCATTGACTTTCTTTTTTGTTTGTTTCTTTGAAATAGTCCTGTAGTATTGCAAATGAATATCCACAGGGCATGCCAAATTTCCAACTGAACAAGTCTTACTCTATCTTTCTAAGTCTGTCTTTAAGGTATTTGTTAACAGTGTTGGGCGTAATCTGATTACAAAGGATTTACACTCACTGAGCACTTTATTGGGAACGCTATGGTCCTAATAAAGAGCCCGTCGTGGCATTCTGCTGTTGTAGTCCATCCACCTCAAGGTTTGACGTGTTTTGCCTTCTGAGATGCTATTCTGCTCATTTCAATTGTACAGAGTGATTATCTGAGTTAACGTAGCCTTTCTGTCAGCTCGAAACAGTCTGGCCATTCTCCATTGACATTTCTCATCAACAAGGCATTTCTGTCCGCAGAACTGCAGCTCACTGGATGTTTTTTGTTTTTGGCAACAGTAAATTCTAGAGACTGTTGTGCATGAAAATCCCAGGAGATCAGCAGTTACAGAAATACTCAAACCAGCCTGTCTGGCACCATGTTTGAAATCACTGAGGTCACTTTTTCCCCATTCTGATGGTTGATGTGAACATTAACTGAAGCTCCTGACCCGTATCTGCATGATTTCATGTACTGTACCGCTGCTACACAACTGGCTGATCTGATAATTGCATGAATATGTAGGTGTACAGGTGTTCCCAATGAAGTGTTCAGTGAGTGTGGTTACTGTAATCTAATTACTTTTGTGTTCAAAAAGTAATGTAAAAAATTATATTTGCATTCAGATAACAGGACCTGACTTTCAGTCTAGGTAATTACTTTTAAGTAATTGTAGCAAGGAACACAAAACTCCATAAAATGTTGGTTAATGGATGAAAAATAACCTTGGGAGAAACCAGACTCACTGTGAGGGCCAAACTCTGGCTTAACAACATGAATATGATGCCAATATTAGTCATTTGTGTGCAATGCAAGTCATTGTTCAAAATTTGTAAACTAAGATGTTAAGGTCCAGTGTTTAAAAAAACTATTTTTATGTACTGTAACATTAATGACTAATGTCTTTGAAGTCCATCCTGGATTAACTGCAGAAGTTCACATAGATTCAATGTCCTATGTTGGTTGGCCGATGAAGGCTTTTGTTGACACAGCACAGATCACAATATCTATTCCCATGGGAAAGAAAAATTGGATCTCTCCAACATCTACTTGTTTAAGATAATTGGTTCTCTGTTGGATTAAGATAATTGAGCAGCCTCTGAGCAATCAAAATGTTCCTCTTAGTTGTTGAACCAAAAATCAGACAGATATTTTTCCATTCCTGTTTTGTTGTTGTAGTGGTCTAGCTAAAATTTAAACCTGGTGTGTGTAGATGCCTTATCAGGGGCGTAACGGGGAGGGCATGGTGGGCAGCCACCCTTGGGCCCGGGGTGAGAGGGGGCCCGTGAAGGTCGACCAATTTCCTGATGGACAATTAAATATTACAGAGGTCCCCCAAGGAGGGGCCTGACAGGTTCCTTGCACTGGGGCCCATAAGATCCAAGTAATGCCACTGTGCCTTACTATTTCTTCTGTTTATTCGAGTATCACTCGATATTAAGCCTTTGATGTTAACAAGCCAAGAGCTGCTGCCATCAGCAACAACCTCTATTAGCAAGACTGCTGTATTAAAGGACAGGCATGCAGTGTGATTACATTGCTAGGGTTTATGCACATCTGTGTGGAACAGCTTATGATTTATGACAAATCTCCCAAGACTATGTTCCCAACATCAGGCACCAACAACGACAACCAGAAGGTTAAACCTTATAAAAACAGGGGCTGCACCAGAGACAGTAAAAATAGGAGGAGACAGACCACTTGTAGAAAATGTAAAAGGTGAAATCGCAATGCTTAATATAGCAGCTGTATGAAACAAAACCTACCTTTCAATTAAAAGAGCAAATTGCCATTTTGGTAAAGGCAGTGCTTTGTTTAATTGATTTGAATGCATGTTTTAGAAAAACAAACCTGAACAAATATTTTTTAAGCTTGATTCCAGCTAAAAAAAACTCTAAAAATGATCTTCTTTCCCCATTCAAGTAGATACTGTGGGACCAGTAGTTGTACACCTTGCTGAGACAGAAATTAGCTGCCCAGTGGGACTTTGGCTTTAAGCCTTCATGCTGTAAAAATTATGTGAAAGTGTATTGTGATCACATAGCATGTTAATCTTTCACACAGACACACACACACTTTTCCAGTCCCCTTGAATAAAAGTAATGTTGCACCCCAGAATGCTTTACTGATAATATTACTGACTAATATCAAAATTGGTATCTTATATGATTTTTATTTGCCACACTGTATATTATACAGTCAGGAATACATATATATATATATATATATATATAGGTTTTTTTTTTTCACAATTCTGTCAATCAAAAACAACATACCATTTTTTTTGTATGCATGTGGACTGAATGAGTTAATGATTAACACCTCTTCAACTCTGGAGCAATTTTGGGCTGCCGCCTGCAATTATTTACACTCAAATTTAAATGCTCACCATATACACATACTGTGAACTAATTGCCAACAATTGGTCTAATTTTTTCAGACACCACTCCAAATTAAAATAAGACTCCAATTATTCATAAATAATACTGTATATGTTAACAATCTTATGATGAAATAAAAAAATTTTGTCCTAAATTTGTAAGCATGCAATTCTTGTTTTGTTCACTCCACCTCCCTCTTATTTCTTATTTTATTCCACTAGATGGCAGCGAGTAATAGAAATAAAATATTTTCCTGTATCACCTTCTGTCATAAAATGCCGATCTGAAATTTAGGATGCATTTTAGCCTTCACAGATCCCATCCACAGACATTCAGTCTAATTTTCAGTTCACACACCACCCCCATTGTTTCACAGAATATTTTGACCTCTGAGTGGACTAGAAGCTCAATCTAGGTGTCATGACAAAAATTTGATTAAGATTTCTGATTATGTATAACATTGATATAATGTGAATATTGGAGTATTCACACAAACAAGCTAACAGACAAGTAATACATAGCTAATTTTTAGAAGCAGATATAAAGTGTTTAGCTACAGCATTTGGGGCTTACATCAGCAGTGATCGGTGCATGAAAGTGACGTTTGTATTTGATGTCTTACAGATATCATATTTCACTTTATAATTCTTTGGGATATCCTTGGAACTGTGGTATTAGGGCAACAAAATAAACTGTACAGTTGCATTCCTGAGAATGAAAGTTTTCATTTGATATATAATTTGTCTATTCAATTGATTTGAAATTATTTTCATATCCATATTAATATTATTACCTCTAGGGGGAGCAGATTTGTGACGCAAATGTATGAGGAAGAAGATCAAGAACAAAGCAACAGCTTGCAAAGACCTAGTGGATGCTCCTGTGGTGAGAGAATCCCATTTGTCTATCTGTCTTTTTTGGCATTTACAGTTGTTATGTTATTTAGAATGTTACCAACAGAGGGGTTTTATTGCTTTTTGTTGTGTATTTGAGTGTTAATTTGTCAAAATTAATAATTTATTTCTATTGAACAAAAATATGTTTAGTGCTTCAGGCTTCTTAACAAGCTTAATGATGCTGTAAGTGAGTAAAGTATGTAGTTGTATCTCTAATGTTGTCAGGGACCAGTAATAGTTCCTGAGAAGTTTTTGGAAGATGGAGGAGATCTAAACTCCTGTGATAAGGTGTAGTATATAAAAAATGATGCATTCTCTGCTACATGATGTTTCTCTTTGCAGTTGCTGACATAACTGTTCAGGAACTGTTCTTAACTCAGGAAAACAGCTCTGCATCGAGCTGCGCTGGAAAATCATGCTAAAGTTGTGGAAACATTACTGGACAAAGGAGCAAGCTAAGGTGAGAACTATGAAAATTTCTAATGTAATCATAAATAGATTAATAGTACATTGGGCTTGCAGAGGTGGAAGTCTTGCAGCACTAAACGTTCTTCAGGACAGGGGAGCTGACATCAACGTCAAAGACAATGTTATAGCTTTTGTCTGATATCATGTATGGTGGGTTCCAAAAGTCTGACACCACAAGTAAAAGTGCTTTTATTTTTTCAGAAATAATGCTTATACTGTACATATTTGGAGCCCACTGTATGTAAAACAAGTTGCCAAAAATTAGTAATTAGTTTGACCCTGCTTTCTCTGCTTTTTTTTTTACATAATAAAATACATAATAAACTTGATTATGTATTTAAGCCACAGAGGAAAGCAAGGCAGAGCAACAATGTAAGAAAGATAGAGATGTGTGGAATGGTAAGTCTTTCATCCATCCCTGAGTGTCTGATGGTTCTCATGTATTTTCAAGCTCCTTTGTTTGAAGGCAGTGATCACCCCTGAACGTAGATCCACTGCTATTTTTATCCAGGTCTGTGCAATCCGTATTGTATTCGGGGGCCTGATCTTAGAGACGCAGTTAGGGGTGCGCTTACTGAGTTCAGTTATTCATTCAGAAATGCCTCGGGCAGTTGATGCTGAGTTCTTGGCTCTCTGCACCACAGCCTGACACTTTTCACGTTTCAGAAGCTTGTTATTCTCAAAAACCCCCTCATTCCGTGGAACACCATGGGAACTATCTGGGAATGTCAGCAGTCCTACATGGGCAAGAAAGAGCACATTATAGGGTTCACAAAACTTTTGACCACTTAATTTCCATTACATTTTTTATTCATGATTTCGGAATCTGGATTTTTAAAAAACATTATTTTAAAGATAAAACTCTGAAAGCGCAATTGCTAAACAATGAAATATTTTAGAGTTGAGCATAACTATAAAAATGTATATTCACTTCAGAAATAGTCATTTTAAGATTTTATTGCTGTTAATTTGCGTTAGATTTCCAGGCCTGACAATCTCCTTTGATATTATCCTTAATTTTGATGATATCTTGGTGAACTCTTAACCTAATCCCACAAACAACACAAAAAAAAAACTTCAAGAACAATTTTGATAATTAAGTTGGTTCTATGAAGTGGTGTCAAATTAATGTGGAATATTTACCAAATCCTTCGACGCGACCACTTTTGAAAATTCCCCTTCAAACTTCATGCCATCAAATCGGCTGAAGATTCCAACCCCTTGGAATTTTCCTTGGGCGAATTCACCCTCGTATCTGTTTGATCAGACATGGTGATTTATTACACATAACTGTTCTTAAGCTCAAAGTATTCTTCAGTCAGACGCAAAAACATTTTTTTTTTTGCATGTTCTTTATTTTTCATGTTTTTGCTCAAGCACTGAACATGCGCAGGCCGATTTTTCTAACCGCACATATATGAACACACAGAATGCGCATGCGTCTTAAATTATTTGCACTAATTAGTGGGACCACAAGGTGGCAATACTCACATTTGAACCATTACTGTAACTAAGAAGTTCTAGAAGAAGATATAATCACTGCTATAAAACAGAAGACGAATGTGGATACAACAACAGCAGTGACTGTGCACACAAAGAGTGTGTGTGTGAGGAAGTCTGAAGATACCAACATTTGTATAACTCGAGTCTGAAGGACTATAAAGTCATCTTTTGTGTCTAAGCTCCTGAGGAGAAATAGTCCAGTAGCCAACCGCCTGTGAATGCACACTGAAGTATAATTTAAAAGGCTTGCGTTCGACTGTACGCAGATGCTAAGTGTTCACTTCAAAACCGAAGCATACTATGGTTAACAGTGTCACTATTAGAGATAAATCAAAATCTCAGCCTGGTTGATATTAAATCAGCCAATATTTGCCCATTTTGAGAATATCGCATCTCCCGATATCACCGTCAGCCTCAGTCACCATTCACTTTCATTGCATTTTTCTATACAATGAAAGTGAATGGTGACTGAGAGTGTCATTCTACCTAGCATCTACTTTTCTTGTTTCATGGAAGAGATAAAGATCACATCTGTTGCTTTAATTAAACTTTATTAACCTATATCACATATAGCCTATATTAATTCTTAAGTTATCGGTATCAGCCATTGAAAACCCCATTTCAGTCACTACAACCACAAAGTCACTACTTCTAACATATTCACCTCATTTTAGGGAAATTTGAAATATTCATAAGCTATGAACCTGATCACAAATTCACTCACCTGGATCCATCAGGATATAATAACATCCCTGATCCGTGGAACAGGCCATTTTCGAAGTGACCTTTATAACAAGTGCCATCAGCAAACTTCAGCTCTCCTTTGCCGTGCCTCCGACCTGCACAGCAAACACAATTTAACATTTAGTAGACACGTTTTATCCAATATACTAATCAAATGGAGATCTCACTATTTGTTAAACCTCTGATCATTAGAACTGTATTTAGAATTGTAATCCCAACTTGGGATCCCACCTGCATGTATTACATTAACCCTTTCGATAATTAGGCAGTGTGCTACCACCACCTCAAGCCATTCTGCCTGCCCTCATTAATTACAAATACAGGTGCCTTACAAATCAAAATAAGTAACAAAAACAATTTAGTGCTTTATAATTAGAAATTATTAGGAACATAACATTTCCAATGTTCTTCCATTCTGATCATCAAAATAAAATTGCATAACAGGCAAGGGTGTAGATTCTACGCCCCTGATAACAGGTACAACAATTTCCATCTTAAACATTAATATAAAACATTAATATGTTAATGAAGAGATAAATTATATAATAAAATCAGCAATGATGCTATCCACTGCACATGCAGAAATATCTTGCCTTCCTTCCATTCTCCGGTATATTCTTCTCCGCTGGAATAAGTGAAGGAGCCCCTGATTAATGTCATACCTCCACCAAGCTGCAAACAAAACTAATTAATATTAAGGAGGTAACATTAACATAACGAAATCCAATAAGTATACAGAGAGAGAGAGAGAGAGAGAGAGAGAGAGACAAGAATTGCCTACAGTATTTCTGTGTATAATCAAATTTGGAACACATCACCAATTTCCACACCGAAATAAATATATTTATAAAAGCTCCGTCAGAATAAAATGCATACTGATAGTTCATTTTAACCACGCACTGGAGTAACGGGTTTACGGTCTTAAAGAAGAGCAGCGGCAGCGGTGACGTCATTCCGACTATAATTAGAAGACCTTTAAACGCGAGCGCTGCATTTTAACGCCTTTTTCACACCATAAGAGTAACAGTTAATTACCTGAGATGTTTATATGGAGCCTTAAGATCATTAAACCCCTTCGCTTTATCCTGAGCGGATCCGCAGGGAGATTCGGTCTCAGACTCGCACGGGTCTCGGTTCCTCTCGATGATTCGCTTCATCTCTTGAAAATCTCGCGTTGTTTCACTGGCTGCTTGTATCCGCGGTGCAATTATACTGAGCGCTGATTGGCTGATCGGCGTAACAGTTGCGACAATGGAAGTTCTAAATGCTTGATCATCACGTGATTCACGTAGACTTCAGATAGTTCCAGGAAGTGCTTTTGCGGTCATTCCAAACTGTTAGAGTAGAGTGACAGAACTGCGATTTCTGGTAATTAGTAGTCAATAAATGCATTTATTTTATATATTTATGTAACACACCGACATATGTATGTAGCATGAGTATGTTGTTACAGCGATGTTGTTTTTTAAAGATCAAATCAGCTAATATTTGAGGATTAGTGTTCGCTTACCGTTATTTGCCTCAACTTATTTCAGGCTAGGGTTTCTGTTGCCTTTTTATGTTACCTCATGTTCATTGTTTTCACTAATCTCATGGTAACTAATGTCATATTTATGACTTTTCAGATAGTACAGAGACAGGCTGGTGACAGGTGATTTCCAGCTCGCACCGCACAATGGGTCAATTAACTATTAACTATTAGCAGCAGTTACGTAAATGTAAAATTTAGTGAAATGAAGCTTATTGTTTACAATTCTTACAATTCTATATATAGTAATATAATTATTTATGTTTTATAAATGCTTGATCATCACGTGATTCACGTAGACTTCAGATAGTTCCAGGAAGTGCTTTTGCGGTCATTCCAATCTGTTAGAATAGAGTGACAGAACTGCGATTTCTGGTAATTAGTAGTCAATAAATGCATTTATTTTATATATTTATGTAACACACTGACATATGTATGTATATATCTACTGTATAATTCTTACAATACTTATTCATATACACAATATATTCAGCTTTAAAACAACTTAAGCATATTCGTATATAAACTGCCGATCAAAAGTAATGAGGCTGAAAATTCAGCTTGGCATCACAGGAGTAAATTACATTTTAAAATACATTAAAATAGAAAACAGTTATTTTAAATTGTAATAATATATTACTGATATTACTTTTTTGTATTTTTATTCAAATAAATGCAATAACTATTTACAGCAATTCATGAATACATTTCTAATAAATTAAATAGCATGCCAAGCATTTTGTATGTGTCCTTTCTTTCATGTTGTCGTTGCATAGTCTTCACCATGGTTTGCTGTGCTGCATGGGGATGCTCCAATCAGCTCAGAGAAAGGTGTGCTGAATGTATGGCTTCCCCACTGACATGGAGAGGAGAAAAAAATGGTTGGCTCAAGTCAGCAGGAGCAATCTAAATATAAATAAAAATTACAACAACAAAAAAATGTGTGAGGTATTTGCAAAGATTTTTACAATTAATAGGGTGTTCGTTACTAACTTTATCCAGCTCCAATCCTTGCCTAATCTGTTAGTTATCCGATAACATCCCTTATCTCCTAATTTAATGAGTAATACTCAACTATAAGGTTTTAATTTACAAGTAATTTTTATTTAGATGTACTGATAATATACAGAATAAGATAATATTATTCTTTAAACGTCTCACCTTTTAAAAGTGCGTGCATAAGCGGTTTGTTCTGATGCATCTCTATGGTGTTTGCTGCTACTTCCGGGAACTATTGAGAGGCTCCACGAGCCGCCATTGCTGTAAAAAAAACGTTCCATTGGAGTCAATGGAATTGTCGCAACTCTCTCTTTATATGGCTCTGCAGTTGCCTAGATCAATTTTGTGTGAATGCTGTCTGTTGATATGATGTTAAAAGTGTGGGTTAGTAATGTAAAGTGTATTTCTCCCTGAACAATACCATTTGAGAATATGATTGACAAATACACATTTCCATTGTACCCATTCCACATTGAAAATGTGATAGTTAAGTGTAATTTAGATCCAAATTAAAAGTAATGCTCAAGCCCAGTAAACATGCACCACTATTTGGTTGACAATGAGTAGAGTAGTTTTGAGCTAGGATATTTTTTCTTTGTTGTCAACAACATTAATATATATTTTTAATGGCTTGACTCATGTTCGCTCAAACTGTGGCTTGTATTTCTAAAACACGCCTTTGCGTTTAATTTCTTAGGCTGTTGAATCATTTGATTGAGAAATTGTCTCAGAAGCCTCATTTCTTAACAAGAGAGACCACTAACACACAGAAACAGTCATACTGTATGCGGATATCCCACTGACTTTTGTTGTTTTTAAATCAATTACAATAGCATCAGCCTAACTTTATACACTTTTATTTTTGTTTACAAGTTAGGACAGCCTTTTTAGAGGTTATACTATATTTCCGAGGTAATTTTCTGAATTTTGGTTCTCAAAATAAGAATGCACAAAGGCTAATTGTCACACTTTTGACTGCAGTGACTATATCTCAGGGTGGAGTTCATTTTTAAAGTCGGTTTTGGTATAGAAACTTTAAGGTGCACTCTGTAATTTTTTCCTTATTAAAAAAGTTGAACTCCAGAAATAAATCGTAATTTTGAAACATACTATATGTATAACATCATGACCACTTCAATGACATGAAGACTCCAGTCATATCAATAACCTTATAAAAACTGTTTTATTCTAAATGGAGAGGGTCTTCTTATGGGGAAGGTATGTTATGATCACATGATCAACCAAATACTACTTCCATAATCTCAGTCATCACCCTGACATTGGACACTTTCAGTCATGGATTAAATTAATGATGGCTGACTGTGAATAGTGAATTTCTACAATGGCATCAGTGACTGAAAACTATTGTAATTTAATGATGCTGCATCCAGACCCCTAGGTGTCAGTGTAAGTCCCAGACGGCATGCGTAAGGGACTTAAAAATAACTACAAAAGACTTTAATTGTTGTCACAGTGGGAACAAGCTTTTTATTTACACTGTTTTGATAGGGAAAAACTTTATACAATATTAAATACTAATATCTACCTTAAAAAAAAAAACTTTCACTATACACTCACTGGCCACTTTATTAGGAACACCTGTACCACTCATTATTCATGCGATTATCTAATCAGCCAATCATGTGGCAGCAGTGAAGTGCATATAATAATGCAGATATGTGTCAGGAGTTTCAGTTAATGTTCACATAAAGCATCAGAATGGGGAAAACAAATTTGATTTCAGTGATTATTGGTATAATCTACATGATTATTGGTGCCAGATGGGCTGGTTTGAGTATTTCAGTAACTGCTGACCTCATGCGATTTTCACGCACAACAGTCTCTAGAGTTTACTCAAAATGGTGCCAAAAACAAACAAAAAATCAGTGAGTGGCAGTTCTGCGGACGGAAATACCTTGTTCATGGGAAAGGTCAACGGAGAATGGTCAGACTGGTTCAAGCTGACAGAAAGGCTATGGTAACTCCGATAATCACTCTGTGATTTTACAATTGTAGTGAGCAAAACAGCATCTCAGAATGCACAACGTGTCGGACTTTGAGGCAGATGGACTACAACTGTAGAAGACCATGTCGGGCACTTTATTAGGACCAAAGTGTTCCTAAGAAATTTCTCAGTGAGTGTATATCTGTATTTAAAATGTATTATAGACTATTTAATTATATTTATGCAAATTAATACAAATGAAACAACAAAAAGGAAATTGTAACAATTATTGTAAAAATATCAAAAAGTTGTTTTAGCCAACAGAAATTGCAATAATGAATTTCATAAAATAAAAATATATACAGAACAACATAGATGACAACTTGCCTCAACATGGCATCATTTAAAATCTGAACAAAATCTGTCTGTAAAATTGACCTTTGTAATACAGTTGAATGAATGTTAGTCTGGTTCTTTAGTTTACCCAAGAGCTAAGTTTCAGAAAAAAAAATATTTGAGACATTTTTGAACTGGGTGTTTGGAACCAACATAGATAGCCACTGTAAGAGAAAACAAGCATGTATATAGTTGGACTTTTGACTCATAACCATGTAGTTACTGAGATTTGTGACAATTTCTGAGTTTGGCAGCTAGCCCCGGTCTCCCTTATAACAAAGTCTCTCTCTCTCTCTCTCTCTCTCTCTCTCTCTCTCTCTCTCTCTCTCTCTCTCTCTCTCTCTCTCTTTCTCTCTCTTTCTCTTTCTCTCTCTCCTTCTTCTCTCAGGTCATTTAGACCAGACCGGTGTCAGTGCATCCTGCGGAAGTTCAAACATATATCCCCTGACAGCTGATCTCTTCATAAAACACAGCACCACAGGGAGGGCCATTTATGACCGTCGCTATAAACACCAATAGGTTGGTAATGAGAAATGTCAATAAAAATCTCACCCTCGAGATCTATCGCCTTTAATGTTAAAGATGAGTGCTTCTCACTTCCAAACAACAAGAAACCCATTTTCTAAATATGGTGCAGTATGTCAAACACTGTGAGTGCAATGTTGGAAATAAATTGACCATTAGACTCATTCCCTCATCAAAACAGGTGTTTTCCTGTAATAGAGGATATTTTTTTAAAGCAAGATATTCCTCTAAACTACTAAAATATGGAACGGTAGCTAGTACCTTACTAATTGTGTGACAATTGACTATTTATATCCATTTCCACCCTTCATTGCTTTAACCTAAAGACCATGAACAAACATTCACACAATGTGATTTGGGTATTACTTGGTCTCTGATGATTGTCCTTCACTGGTAGTAAATCAGCATGGCAATAATGCCCCAGGGAAATGGGCAGTAGAGTCCATATGCCCCAGATTTAGGATGGGCCCTGCAAGCATCACTACACATGAGTGCTCATGAGGACTGACCACACTTTACCACTACCAACACGCACACACACACACACACACAAACATCACTCCAATAGAGTCTGCTCTCCTTGCAAGAAAAATTACAAAGGTCAACTTCAAAAGGGATGGGATGGTGGAACAGAGGTTGTTGACAAGGGTCATCTCACTGCCCAAGCCTAAATTGACCTATAATTCTCTGCAAGCCATAACGTGTGAAAAAAGTTTGTTGAATATGATCATTGCATCCAACATCAAGGTTAGAGAAGACATGCTGTCACACTCTGGTTCTAAATCTCATGTCCTAGAGCGGAGAGGGGCTTTTATTTCATAAGCAATATCATTATCCATTAATCTGTCCATTTTTGTGATAAAAAAGATAAAAAAGGGCATAGTATTTGCTGCAAATTGAAATCTACGTTCATCTCTCAGGGCCAGAACAGATCATGTGTATATTTTTTACATAGTAGTTGTCCTTCATTATTTATATACTTTTTTGGTTTTTCTTCGAAAATTATAATGTGTAGGAATTAGGAATGCTTTATTCTTTAATTCATACATCGCTTTTGGTGATATTTCACTTCAATGGATGGTCCTACTCAATATATAATAGAGGCTGCACACACACATAATGTACAAAATAGTGGACATGACTTAAATGGTTTAAAGGATAATATTGGACAAATATTTTTTTAAATATTTTATTCATTAGATTATATTTTAGATATATACAATTAATACATGAGTGTAATTACGCTAAACAAGTCCTATTTAGCCATTTTTATGAGAGTGGTGTGTCTTTAAATTAGATTTATTTTCAATAATGTTTGTGCACGTTCAACACAGCACATCATATTATAGAAAAAGGATTAATATTACATTGATTCTGCTTTGTTATGAAACTTGAAAAAAATAAATATTGCAAACATTTTTTATATAACAATATAAAGATTAGGTGTGGAAGGGAAAAATTATAAAATCAGGAATGTGATATTTAGTTTCTTTCTGCAGAGTGTTGTTTTAAGATTGCAGTTTACAGTAATAGGAACATGCCCATGTGCACACACCTCTTGCTCATGGCAAAGACCTTGCTGCTTGAGAAACAAGGGCAGAATTACTGGGGGAAATGGCTGGTGAAGACTTTATTGATTAGTGAGGACTGCTTGATCCAGCGCGCAGTATAGCAATTATGTTGGCGTCAACAGAGAGCAAAGCTACAAAAGACCTTCACCTCAGCTGTCTGATACCATAACACAGCATATGATCTCACATGTAGAATGCATCTAATCTTTATGAAATCATCCAAGCCACTGGTTATAATTATCACTGAAAGTTGGCCATATTTGATCCAACAGTCTGAAGTGGTGTCAGTAACCATGTTGTGTGATTTTGGCATGTTGGGAGATTGAAATTCATTCCTACATTGTTTTGTGTGCTGTTGTTATATGCAGTTTTATAGCCCTATTTAATGAAAAATTAGTATTATGTAATTTGCTTTAAACATGTGTAGCAATTTTGCTACAGTTGGTTAAAGGAATGTTCTGTGTTCATTATAAGAAAAACTAAATTGACAGCATTTGTGGCATAATGAGGTGAATAATGCTAAAATACACACTACTTCTAAAATATAACCACAAAATGTAAACATTATGTATTAACATGATTTGATAATATGAATGTGTGTGTGAATGGGTGATTGGGACACAGTGTAAAGCGCTTTGGTAACCTCTGAGGTTAGAAAAAAGCGCTATATAAGTGCAGACCATTTACCATTAACATGATTTGAATGTAATAACTACATAATTTAGTGTGATAAAAAAGTTACAGTAATTACTGGCAAAACGTCGTCATGCCACTATGATGTTGCAATATTGGATAAAACTATACACTGACAAGGTAATTAAGGGATAATTTACAGTCAATCGGTTGTTATTACAAAATAAACCTGACAGTGTGATCAGGACCTAGACATGAAGTAGAGTTCTGTTGGTTAATTTAGTAAATAATGACCATCTGACTGCTCAATAGCTAGCTTATTACAAGACTACTTGCCAAAAAAATGGACATGAAGCATTTATTTGAGTGTAAATTACTTTAGCTTACTTGTCGCACAGCGATCCGAGAACCAGAAAAGATGACTCGCCATACCCGGATGACCAGTCTCATACTGTTGTATATCTTAATACCTGATGCCACATCCACACTAATATGTTTTTGTTTTGTTTTTCTCTACGTTTTGTTCTTCCGTCCACACCAAGACTCTGTGAATTTCCGTGAATGCTCTCTCAAGTGCAAAATAGTGAGGATAGGGAATATGAAGATATCTGAAACCAATGAAATATTAGTTGTCATGTGACGCAGTCATGTGATCCATTCAACCCAAAACAATCAAGATGGTTACCTATGTTGTAGCGGCATTGTTTTGTCAGCTATTCACTTTGATAGCATTGATAATGATGAATGTGACTTTGTACAACCCTCACATTGCATTCCTTCAAAGGCTACAGGAAGGTTACTTGGAATTAAAGGACCATTTATTTTCAGACAGTACATGGAACAGACATTTTTTGCATGTGCAGTAAGGAGATTTAAGAGTTTTCATACATTTCAGTGTGGATGAGCAACTTTTGGAAAACACTTGAAAATGGCTGTGTGGACAGAGATTGTTTAAAAAAAATGCTGTTTTCAAATGTATCCAGGTGAATGTGGACGTAGCCTGAATGTGCGGTTGTTGCTTAGAAATATTAGGCTCCTAGATGGCGCCATTGACGAATCAGAAGACAGTATTTCAGAGATCCATGTAATAAGTTATTTTATTGCACTAAAATCATGCTATCATCTATAATCTGGGAGTGATTTGTAGGATATCTTCCTCTACTTTTGATATCCCCCCTTCTGATCATTAATTTTTCATCCCTGGAGACTGAATGCATTTCCCATATCTGACAGTAGATGGTGCGGTATTTGGATTCTTTTGAGTGGAATAAATCAGTGGCCATATGCATATATTGCAGTGATAGTTTGATGATATCAGCTTGAATGACTAAATAAATCCAGCTCCATAGTATTGCTGTCATAGTAGAATGTTAAAGCCGAAGCATGTAATTTCTGCGACACAGAAATTTCACAAGTCTGACTGAGGCCCAGTCTTTTATTATAATATTAGGCCTAAGTGGCCAGTCATTAGTGTGTCCTCTAAATTAGCCAAGATTTATCCAGTCATGCCACTTCTGTTTCACCAGATCAATACTGATTATTATTTTAGCCTGTGTTTCAGAATTTCTTTTCAACGTTGCAGACAGTCTACTGGTAAAACATGCGTGCAGCTTATCCTGGACTAAAATGGATTCAACATGTTTTTTTTGTTTTTTATCTGAGAAGTAGCCAAGGTTAGCCCTGCATCAAAACGTTTGACTGTTTAACCTAATGTCTCAGGGGCCTGTTAATTGTTTAATTTCATTTCAAAAAGAGACAGTTAATGCAGTTAAAACAATTATTTACTATGGTTTTATTAGAATTTTAGACTGTACATTTGATATTACAATTTGTGACAATTCCTACATTAATATTTCATTAATGACATTCACATTCAAATAGTTTTTTTTAATTGCACCCTGCATTATTGCTATACTTTAGAAACAGTGCATATTTTAATGCTTATGGAATGGCCCCATTCACTTCCACTGTGAGTGCCTTACAAAAAATGCAAAAATCATGTTTTTCAGTAAGTAAACTAGGGACGAGTTGAAAATATCTTTTGAAGTAATCAACATTATGCCTCTAATGCTGTCAATTGAGCTTAACTTCAATTGATCCAAGAACATTCGTGTGAAGCTTTGAAAAAACTTAATCTACAAAAAGATTATTGCTACCTAAACAGCTCAAGGTGAAGGTGTATGATTTGGGTGCGTGTTGAAGGGACAAACACAATCTGTTTTCTCCACAAATAGAGATGAATTCTGTTCTGCCTCCTTCCACTCTGTCAGCCATGCCTGGCCAGTTCTGCCCAGTGCCTCTCTCTCTAAACAACCATAACCATTAATCCCAGGCACCCTATTTATACAGGCTAATTGTGATGAGTATGAATTATCAATTATAGTGAGTACCTAATTGTCCTTCATAAAGTCATTCTCCCCCTTGCTTTAAAGAGTGCTGTTTAAATAATGTAACTAATAGCTCTCTTCTTTACATGGAGAATATATCTTCATTTCTGAGTGAGCCGAGCGTGAGAGTCGCTCATAATTTAAGAGGAAATCGAGGAAAGGCGTGCAGGTGGTTCCAGGGGGACTCATTAGGATTTAATGAATTATGATGCGACCTTCTGCAACCAATAAGCAATCAATGCAAGCGCTGAGTGACTGAACATCACATTGACTGCGGCATATAACCTCAGACTGTGTAATTCTTTCTTTTACACTGTACATTAGCAGTGCACTAACCAGATTGTCCATTCTCAGCAGAGCTTGTGATTATGTTGCACCCTGCAGTTATAAATGCATCCTTTCTCTCTGTATAACCTTTGTCGTTCTACTTGATCTCAGCCAATGAAATCTGGCAGCTACACATACATATAGTATGTGTATCTCTAAACACCTGTCACAACTCATAGACGTGTGTGCATTTCCAATGTGACAGCAGCCAATAGAAATTTACACCGCTCACAGTGTCTTGTCATTTCTTCTGACACCGTAAGACCACAGAAGATATGGGGAAAAGCAGAGGTAAACCCACGTCTTCTGATAAGGTTTCCCTCCAATTGCCATGACATTAAGCTTAAAGGTAAATAATTTGATTTAATACAGCATTTTTTATCATGTAATGTTATGTTATTTTCCTCCAGTGCCAGTTGTGTGGCAATCATCTGTTCTATTTTATTCTATTATATTCTGGACCAATGTCAACCTTTTTCTATTTTCTATTAAACCACCTAAGCATTTACAAACATTTTGTAAGGTCCGAAAATTCAATTCTTTGTCTTTTTAAAAAAAACAAAATCAGAGAAGCTTCACCAACAAAAGCATGTGTACACAGATTATGCTGCTTAAACAATTTAGGGAGTTGGACACATTGGATGGTTTTTATATGTGTTGAAAGGACAAAAACAATCTGTTTCTTTCATAACTAGAAATGTCTTTGGTTTTGCCTCTTTGAAGTTTATATGGACAATCATTTGATATGCGATTTTGCCATCTTCTACTATTATACTGTTTTGTCATGAGACCTTGTTGGCA
The DNA here is from genome assembly GCF_025860055.1 of Xyrauchen texanus. NCBI lineage: Eukaryota > Metazoa > Chordata > Actinopteri > Cypriniformes > Catostomidae > Xyrauchen > Xyrauchen texanus. Next base: position 8,303,162 of record NC_068295.1, on the reverse strand, counting down.
TTCTCTGGCAAGTTATTTCTCCTTCCCTGTCAGTAATACATGTTTTGCCTGCGTGGTACCTGCAATGTACATAAGCATGTGGAAAGTATGTGGAGTGAACTGACCTTTACCTGTGTGTGTGTGTGTGTGTGTGTGTGTGTGTGTGTGTGTGTGTGTGTGTGTGTGTGTGTGTGTGTGTGTGTGTGTGTGTGTGTGTGTGTGTGTGTGTGCAGAGGGTCCGATGTCCATGACTGTGTGACAGTGTCCCTGGTGTAATTGCCCTCTTTTGCTATGATCCAACCCCTTAACAAATCACCCAGCAACTTTCCACATCTGCTGCATGTCAGCATCTGCCAGAAGCGCTCACCCATCCCGGACACTGCCAGAGAGCCTTCATTAGGCCTGCTGCTGAACAGGTAGAACCGTTTAGGCAATTACCCAACAATGCTGCCGACCTTGTGCCCGCCTGGACGTCCTAAAACATCACTCCCATATTGTGCCCAAAAGTTTTTTGGTAATGCTTTCCATCAAATGTTTTTTTATGACTGTGTTTACTGAGTAAATTGTTTGCAGTTCCTTTTTGTTCATGTATTTCATAGGGTCCAATAAGGTTTTTTCAAAGGTGTTTGGATGGATGGATAACTTTAATGATCTTTATTGTAAAGGTTTTAAACAATGTTTATCATGTTTGTTCAATGAACCATAAACAATTAATGAACATGCACCTGTGGAACGGTTATTAAGACTCTTAAAGCTTACAGACGGTAGGCAATTAAGGTCATAGTTATAAAAACTCAGGACACTAAAAGACCTTTCTTCTGACTCTGAAAAACACGAATTGAAAGATGCCCAGGGTCCCTGCTTATCAAAGTGAACGTGCCTTAGGCATGCAACATGGAGGCATGAGGACTGCAGATGTGGCCAGGACAATGAATTGCAATGTCCGTACTGTGAGATGTCTAAGACAGCAATACAGAGAGACAAGAAGGACCACTGATCATCCTCGCAGTGGCAGACCACGTGTAACAACACTTGTAGAGGATCGGTACATCCGAATATCACACCTTCAGGACAGGTACAGGATTGCAACAACAACTGCCCGATTTACACCAGGAATAATGCACAATCCATCCATCAGTGCTCAGACTGTCCACAATAGGCTGAGAGAGGCTGGACTGAGGGCTTGTAGGCCTGTTGTAAGGCAGGTCCTTACCAGACATCACCGACAACAACGTCGCCTATGGGTACAAACCCACCTTCGCTGGTTCAGATAGGACTGGCAAAAAGTGCTCTTCACTGATGTGGTTTTGTTTCACCAGGGGTGATGATTGGACTTGCGTTTATCATTGAAGGAATGAGCGTTACACTGAGGCCTGTACTCTAGAGCGGGATCGTGGAGGGTTCTTCATGATCTGGGACGGTGCATCACAGCATCATCGGACTGAGCTTGTTGTCATTGCATGCAATCTCAATGCTGTGCGTTACAGGGAAGACATCCTCCTCCCTCATGTGGTATTCTTCCTGCAGGCTCATCCTGACACAACCCTCCAGCATGACAATGGCTGCTCGTTCTGTGCATGATTTCCTGGAAGACAGGAATGTCAGTGTTCTGCCATGGCCAGCGAAGAGCCAGGATCTCAATCGCATTGAGCATGACAGGGACCTGTTGGATCTGAGGGTGAGGGCTAGGGCCATTCCCAGAGAACTTGCAAGTGCCTTAGTGGAAGAGTGGGGTATCTCACAGTAAGAACTGGCAAATCTGGTCAGTCCATGAGGAGGAGATGCACTGCAGTACTTAATGCAACTGGTGACCACACCAAATACTGACTGTTACTTTTGATTTTGACCCCCACCCCTCCCACCCCTGTGAAACCTGATCAGTTTATGTCTTAGCTGTTGAATCTTTTTATGTTCATACAAATATTTACACATGTTTGCTGAAAATAAAAGCAGTTGAAAGTGAGATGATGTTTCTTTTTTTGCTGAGATTAGTCTCATTGTGCAAATTAACAAAGTTCAGGTGTAATATGTAAATATATATATACAGTAAATAATAAATAACAAGACTATGGCAGTGAATATGTGCAGAAGCTTTTGAGTAGGTAACAGTATGAATTTATAAAAAATGTATATGCAAGTAATTAGTCATAATATATGTAAGAGATATGTACAATGTATGTACTACAGTACCCATATTATCCATGGATAATATACAATGTCTTTACAGATAATACACACACACACACACACACACACACACACACACACACACATAAAATTAACACCATTTAGGAAAATGGAAGATTTAGAAGCAGAATCATTGAACATTTTGAAGAAATTTTAAGTTTTATAAATCGGTCCACAGACCAAAATGATGAAAAAACCTGGATCTAAATAGTTGAGACATTCTGCAAATTGAATGCATTGTGATGCATTGTGATGCATTGTTCTCTCTGAATTGTCTGTAATGAAGTTTACATTTGTCAGTTACCTGGCAAACATCAATTTTTTTGATACAGATTAAACTCCTTTTAATCGATGTATTCCATGTGAACTATTTACACCCCTTTTAAGAAGTCTTTTTCTCTAATTAAAGAGGGGAATCAACAAGACGTTTAGTGCTCTGAAGCTGTAATCTTCTAAAAGTCTCAATTTCCATTCTATTGTCAGTCTGACTCTGCGTTGTGGACAGGAATAAAGAGACAAAGCCAAACAAAGAGTACACGCCCATCCGTAAACAGAGCTCCACTTTAAGACGCGACTACATGAATGATCCGACATTTAGCAGACTAAACTGTCCTCCCTGGTGCTCTGAAGACTTTATGGGTCAGGAGGTGGGGATGCAGGAACAGTGGGGAGGTTTGTCCAAAAGTGTGCTCCCTCCCCAGGCTGTGTACCCCAGGGCTAAAATCTTGCTTTTGCCCCCAGAAGCTCCATCTCCACCTTACCTCTTGTGGGTTCTTTATCTCCAATACCTGAACTTGCATTTTGCCCCCTGGGCCACACTTTTGTTCTCTAGATCTGTGTAAACAGATGTGCATGCTGTTAGGCCAGCAGAGAGGAAGTTGTAAACTTTCAGGAAAGACATCAGCCCCCATTCTTATGGAGCCCACTCAGTGCAAGCCGCTGGGCTTACACATGCTAATGCAAGCAAACAGTCCCTGTTTGGACAGTGACTGTCTGAAGTTGGACCATGTTACAGCCACAAAATATACCCTGCAAACAAGCAGAAATGCAAATGAATGGCAGGTTAAGTGTCCCTTTTTCATAAAGGAGAGGAAATAACATCTGTGATCTGAGGAGTGGTTTGATGTGTTGTTTGTGAATGTGTGTTGTTTTCTGACAATGCACTTGTCTTTTTGATCTAATGTTAGGCCAAAGGATATTTGGACACTTGAGCCATACTTTAGTTTTTTCTCCCCAATTTGGAATGCCCAATTCCCAATGTGCTCTAACAATGTGACTCGCCTCAATCTTGGTGGCAGAGGACGAAGCTCAGATGCCTCTGCATCTAAGACCATCAATCCACGCATCTTATCATGTGGCTTGTTGAGCGTGTTACTACGGAGACATAGCGCATGTGGAGGCTCACTCTATTGTGCGTGGATGCCACTCTCGGTGGGAACCACATTATAGCGACCACCAAAATATCCCAACGTGACACTACACACCATAGCAACCGGCCAATTGGTTGCTTAGGAAGCCTGACTGAAGCCACATAGCACACCCTGGATTCGAACTTGCGACTCCAGGTGTGGTAGTCAGTCAAAAATTTTCACATTATGACATCTGCAGAGATATCATGCTTTCCTCAGAACTAACTTCAATTTTCTAAAACTTTTTAACTTTTTATTTTTTAACCAGCTCCTATTAGAATAACCACAGGTGTAGTTCACCACATTAACTATCTAATAACTATACTTTCTCAGGGCCATTTTTAAATATCTGCAAAAGCCTATGTAGGTGTTTACCTCATGGCATACAAGTCAGCTTTGGCACTTTGATTAAATTGGGCATAGTTATGCTGTTTGGCCATGGAAGTGATACAACATTTAGGTTTAATGGTCAAATAAATACTTGTCATTTTATGTGGAATCAATCGATGAGTTTTGAGAGAGTTTTTTTTTTTTATTCTTTTTGGAGTTATCCTACAACCCTTTCCATATTTACAGTATTTCTATGTATTTTAGGCAAACAAAGTTACAGCACTAAATTGTAAGCTAATGAAAAAGTAATCATAATGCTTCCAAAGGGGTGCCCCTCATTTTTCAGTGCTAGACACACGTTTATTGATCCATCTCAAGCTTTGTCCAATTGACGCCAAATAGTTAGGCTACTGCAAAAAAAAAAATAAAATAAAAAAAATAAAATAATATATATATATATTATATATATATATATATATATATATATATATATGTGTGTGTGTGTGTGTGTGTGTGTGTGTGTGTGTGTGTGTGTGTGTGTGTGTGTGTGTGTGTGTGTGTGTGTGTGTGTGTGTGATAAAAAATATTGCCCTTGATGTCAATATCGATATTAGTTTTATTGAGTGCAATGATGATGTTCTAAATGTCTATTTTGTTACTGAAAAGACTGAAAAAATGGTTAAAGTTGTCAGGAAAAAGCAATTGTTGTTTTTTCCACATCATGTTCCTCTGTTAATTCACTTTAAAATGATAGCCTATGCTAAGAATATAATCTCAAAACTTTAATAGATTTGAACTGAAACTAAAGATGTTTGAAAATATATTGTTTTTCACCAATACTATTTTTAATCTCCAAAGAACTATAGCATATACCAAACTAAAGAATCCTAAGTAGGCTAGTACTTTGCTGAATCTAAGGTGAACTGAAGAACCATTTTTTCTTTCTTTTTTTGAATTCTAAGGATTAAATGCAACAGTTTTCTGAAACCACTTTTCAGCCTGGAAACTCGTCAAGATGTACTGACTGAAATGTGCGCAGGTTTAAGTACCGAGTGCTCTCAGCCAATCGAAAGAGATCCCGTTAAACGCTCGTGTTCGCGCGTCTCCTCTAATGGACTTGCTAAACAGCTCAAGCACACCTTCATCATCTAACATCTGACCGCATCACATCTGACGAGAAGCTGCTCGCACTTCATGTGTCTGCTTAATACAAGTAGGCTATACAGAATTAAGAGACCATTTCAGACATACTCCTGGAATTTAGACATCTTGGAAAATGCTTGAATATCAGGAGTCAGGAGTGAAAATGACATCAGGTCAAAGGATTTCCTTTTCAATTCTTGACATTTTGGATCCCAAAAAGTTCACAAGTAAAAAGGCAGATAACAAACGGACATCGCCTTTAGAAAACACAGCATTTGGAAGTTTAGAGGAACAGCGCACCGGCAAAGAAAGTCCTGGACACGGAGAGTCGCTTCTCTGCAAAAATATCGGTAAGGCGACATACTCAACAATAACCAGACGCTATTGTTCTTATTTAGTCAAATATACCTATGTGTAGGCTATTTATGTTTGTAGTTTTTCGTTATGTAGTTTTTTATCCACTAAAGCTTATTGAATGTGACCTTCCCCTCATTTCCAAGGCGTCGTTTTCTTTAATCAGCTACAGCTGAGTAAGTGATTGCCATTGGGACAGTCAGGGCAGATAATTGTTTAAATCGTCCCATTGAGGATGCCTGCGCTCACTTTGATCGATATCCCATTACTGGATGCTGCATATCTCCCTCCAGCAGCTTGCGCCTCCAAACTTCAAACCCCTGCCATGTCTGATACCAAATATCGTTCGATTAAAACTTCCCTTTAAATAGATGACATGTATCGATCTGCAGACAAATATGAAACTCCATTAGCGCGTCATGGCTGGATGGCAGAGCAAGATTTTACTGGTGTCTTTCCGTAACATGACATTTGAGGCGATTTGTGAATTTAAAAATTGTTGAGGGATTATGGCCAATTCCACCCCCTTTTAACACACACACACACAAACGCACGCAAGCACGCACGCACGCACACACACACACTACAATTATTTTGATTGGCTATAATTAATAATAAATAAACTACATATTGAACGTTAATCATATATGGGCTATATATGCAATAAACAGACGTTAAAACATCTATTGATCTTTTTTTATTGGCAGGTGATCGTTCAGCTAAAGAGCATCAAAGTTTAGTTAGGCTGCATCCGCCTGATCCAGATATCGACTCGGACTCTTTAGCCCCTCCACGAACCTTTAAATCGGACTTTTCTCCATGTGTGGACCCAGATGAGGCAGGTGAAGAGAGAATAACTGCAGCATCGGATGATTTGTCACGCCAGCGACGTCGTGGGTCCGATCACAGTTGCGCAAAGCCGCGGCGTGCCAGAACCGCGTTTACGTACGAACAGCTGGTGGCTCTGGAGAACAAGTTCCACGCAACCCGTTATTTATCCGTGTGCGAGCGACTAAATCTCGCACTTTCCCTGAGCCTGACCGAAACTCAAGTCAAGATTTGGTTCCAGAACCGAAGAACCAAGTGGAAAAAGCAGAACCCTGGTGCTGAGAGTTCCCTGCCACCTGGCACCAACTCCTTGCCCAGCATCAGCCCGACTTGTGGATCCACACCTGCCCTTTACCCTCCGTTCAGCACCGGGAATGTGATCTTTCATCCCGCTGGTCCGGTTCATCTGGCATCATCTGGTGGACTCTTGCATCCCTTTTTGGCTGATGGCTTTCTGCAACACCCATTTTTCCCCACACATGTATGAGGTCTGGAAGGGGAAATTATCATAGACTACCTGTAAATGTGAATTTACAGCTAAACCTTGTACATCGGACTATGAGTGTTTTATGATCATCAGGACGAGATTTGTTCGGATCAGATTGAAGTTTCAGCCACTCCTTCATCATGTTTATTGCTTAACTTTCAAGATTGCTCTTTTTTTCTTTTAATTTATTTTCAGAGACTTCAAGGGCGTTTTCAACATTATTCCATTCACAAAATAAATAAATAAATAAATAACTTCATTCAGATTCTTCCACTGATATGTTTTGTGACTATTTCTTCAGATCAGTGGGTGGCGACTTTCATCTGTTAATGTATTTTTATGTATTCAAGGGATGTTCTGAATTCAATACAAGTTAAACTCCATTGACAGCATTTGTGGCATAATACTGATTAGCATAAAACATTTAAAAAAGCAAAAAATCTGGGTTCCAGTGAGGCATTTACAATGGAAGTGAATGGGGCCAATCCGTAAATGTAAAAATTGTATTTGAAAAGTATAGCCACAAGACATAAACAATATGTGTGTTAACATGATTTTAATGTGATCAAATCGCTTACTAACTTTTTCCCAATTACCATGCTAAGCGTGAAATGTGGGGATTACTTCCGTTCATCCATTTATTCTTTCGTTGGTGTGTTGGGATTTTGAGGAGAGGGTGTCTGATTTTATGAGGACATACATCAATCACCATGTCAATGTGTTACTAAATGATAATAAACGTAAAAAGGTCATAAAAACAAAGAAAGCGCGAACAAAACTTGGGCACTGTTTTACCCATGTGCAGTTTAAATTTAATCTAATCACAAATGTAACATTTCAAGCAAAATGATCTGTTGTTTTAGTGCAGTAGGCTACTTCTGTTAGTTCGGCTTCAGATGTATGTGTGTGCTTGTCATCTTGTCACCCTGCCTGTTGATATCAGACAGACACACTGAGGAAGAGCCTTGAAGTTTTTGTGCTTGGGTATTTAATTGCTTTTTTAAGTTGTCCGATCAGACGGTTATTTCCTTTTTAAATCTCCACATAAGTTTAAACTTTTGTTCGGCACAGGGGTTGAGAGGTGGCGTTTTGTTGCCGTCTGGGACGCATCATTCATGACAGCATTTACACCTCAAATGTGATGTTGTAACATGCATTTTTCCCAATTTTTGGGAAGTTTTTGACTTCCTCTGTTTGCTTTTTTGTGATCCAAATGACTAAATGTTTTGCACCCTGTTTATACTGTAACTATATTAAGCACTGAACAATTGTGATCATTTAATTCGAACTGCATCTTAATACCAGCTGTAAACAGGGTCTAAAATGTCTGCAGCCAAATGGTCTGCACTTACACTCACCTAAAGGATTATTAGGAACACCTGTTCAATTTCTCATTAATGCAATTACCTAATCAACCAATCACATGGCAGTTGCTTCAATGCATTTAGGGGTGTGGTCCTGGTCAAGACAATCTCCTGAACTCCAAACTGAATGTCAGAATGGGAAAGAAAGGTGATTTAAGCAATTTTGAGCGTGGCATGGTTGTTGGTGCCAGATTGGCCGGACTGAGTATTTCACAATCTGCTCAGTTACTGGGATTTTCACGCACAACCATTTCTAGGGTTTACAAAGAATGGTGTGAAAAGGGAAAAACATCCAGCATGCGGCAGTCCTGTGGGCGAAAATGCCTTGTTGATGCTAGAGGTCAGAGGAGAATGGGCCGACTGATTCAAGCTGATAGAAGAGCAACTTTGCCTGAAATAACCATTCGTTACAACCGAGGTATGCAGCAAAGCATTTGTGAAGCCACAACACGCACAACCTTGAGGCGGATGGGCTACAACAGCAGAAGACCCCACCGGTACCACTCATCTCCACTACAAATAGGAAAAAGAGGCTACAATTTGCAAGAGCTCACCAAAATTGGACAGTTGAAGACTGGAAAAATGTTGCCTGGTCTGATGAGTCTCGATTTCTGTTGAGACATTCAGATGGTAGAGTCAGAATTTGGCGTAAACAGAATGAGAACATGGATCCATCATGCCTTGTTACCACTGTGCAGGCTGGTGGTGGTGGTGTAATGGTGTGGGGGATGTTTTCTTGGCACACTTTAGGCCCCTTAGTGCCAATTGGGCATCGTTTAAATGCCACGGCCTACCTGAGCATTGTTTCTGACCATGTCCATCCCTTTATGGTCACCATGTACCCATCCTCTGATGGCTACTTCCAGCAGTATAATGCACCATGTCACAAAGCTCGAATCATTTCAGATTGGTTTCTTGAACATGACATTGAGTTCACTGTACTAAAATGGCCCCCACAGTCACCAGATCTCAACCCAATAGAGCATCTTTGGGATGTGGTGGAACGGGAGCTTCGTGCCCTGGATGTGCATCCCACAAATCTCCATCAACTGCAAGATGCTATCCTATCAATATGGGCCAACATTTCTAAAGAATGCTTTCAGCACCTTGTTGAATCAATGCCACATAGAATTAAGGCAGTTCTGAAGGCGAAAGGGGGTCAAACACAATATTAGTATGGTGTTCCTAATAATCCTTTAGGTGAGTGTATATAGTGCCTTTTTTAACCTTAGCAGTTACATTTATGCATTTGGCAGACACTTTTATCCAAAGCGACTTACAGAGCCCTTATTACAGGGACAATCCCCCTGGAGCAACCTGGAGTTAAGTGCCTTGCTCAAGGACACAATGGTGGTGGCTGTGGGGTTTGAATCAGTGAATTTCTGATTACCAGATTACCAGTTATGTGCTTAGACCACTACACCACCACCACTCTAAATTTCCGTGCTTTAGCCCACTACATCACCACCACCACTCCCCCCAAAGTTACCAAAGCGCTTTACACTGTGTCCCATTCCCCCACACACTCAAACTCACACTCATACACCAATGGCAGCAGAGCTTCCACACAAGGTGCTAGCCTGTCATTGGGTAGCAACTTGGGGCTCAGTGTCTTGCTCAAGGACAGTATGGCATGTGGAGTCATGTGGGCCGAGAATCAAACCACCAACCCTGCGATTAGTGGCCGACCCGCTCTACCACCTGAGCCACAGCCACTCAAGTCGCACTCACATTCGTTTACCCAGTAAGCCAACACGATGCTATGTCAACAAACCCTAAACTGACAATATATGATAATAAATACTTCACAGCTCAAATAATACATGAGTTTTAACACAATATTTAATATAAGATTAATATAAATAATACAATTCTAAGCTCTAGTTTTCTGCCTTTAAACCATCCAAAAACTGTCCCAATTCTCTTTTTGCTTTTGTTTTTTTGAAGAAAAGGAGGGATGAGTCATAATGACCATTACTCCATTATGCCACAAAATTCTGTCGATTGAGCTTAATTTATGTTGAACTGATTTATTAAAAAATACAAAGTGTTTTAGCTATGATTCATATACTTAAAAGATTCACTGATTCACAAAAGAAACACTAGTGTTTTATTGACATATCCATATAACGGAAGAAATCTGCTCAACGCTGCTCATAACGATAGAGAGCTGCCTCTTTGGGGCATGTTTGTGCATGCAGAGTGAGTGTGTCTAATTTCAGCTTACATTTTTTGCTCCTAATTTGCATAAAGTTGAGCATTTCTCAAATTTTTGATGCTCTCAACCGCTCTCAATGTCACCATTGTTAATCCCACAATACCCCTCACAAGTATGTCGCTCAGTTTCCCTTGGAATGAATTGAAATGCTCCCTCAGCTCCACTCCAGCTACGCCCAAGTGGACATGTATCGTTACAGTACCGTTACCGTACAAACATACCCTTAAGCAGAAGCTCTCTAGCGTTGTGAATGTAGTTTAGTAGATTACTTCTGCGCCAATGGACTCCTACCGTAGGCAAGGCATACACTAATTGTAATGAAAAAAGATTGGTCAAAATGTTAGAAGTATGATGAACCATAAGCCTACATAAAACATGACGGATGCACATGCATCTGGTGTGCTTTTAAAACATTTTTAACTTGTGAAACTAATTTGAAACGTAAAGGTGCACAGTGATTTTTTTCCTCATTAAAAAAGAAATTAATTGTAATTTTTTAAAAATTAAAAAAAATCATGACTTCAGTCATCAATCATATCAGTAATCTCATAAAAGCTGTTTTATTCTACACAGAGAGGGTCGTCTCTGTTATCAGATCTGATCTGTTCAGGCTTCTGTTCATCTGTTCTGATTTTCAGCCGACTCCTGGACATTTTAGAAATCCAGAGTCCATACAAGTATGGTCTCCCTATGTACATACATTTACACAATGAAAGAAATGTTGGAAATAAATGAGGAAATAAATATGTGAAAATAAATACATAGATAAGGAAATAAAAGTATAAATGCTAATTTATGTAATTTATTAAATTTAATATATTTATTTCTATGAATACTTTTACTTTTTTTCAGATTTATTTACAAATGTATTTATTTTTTTTATTGGCCGACTTGGTCCACCATAACAACTAACAGTGTTGGGGTTTGAATCATGGTTTGGCATGTGTGTTCTCAGAAACAGGCTCAACAAGGGGCAGAGTTACAATTTCAAGCAACTGTCCAACTGGGGGCCCCGGGATGGGATAATATGGCTCAAAACATATATCTCAGTAGCCTATTTTCCAGGCTATTGACTATATTCGAAAAATATCTTAATAATTGTTTATTTTCTCAGAAATGAGATTCAAAATGTTTAATGAATTAAAAGATTTATAATTATTATTATTTGTATTGTTTTTTACAAAATGGACTCAAGTAAGAATGATATTTAATTTATAATATAATCAATATAATTTGTATGCACCAGTACTCAATACAGTAATAAAAAGTCAATGTTAACTTACATATATTTTTACAATATAGAATTGTTAATAAACAGGGTGCGCCAGGATTGTCCCTGGTCCAAAAACATTAAATTGGTAGGTATGAATGTCTTATTCTTCATCATGATGGTTTCACGAGGAGCAACTAAAAGAAGGCTGCTGACATAAGGTAGTTTCAGTGAGGTGCCTCTATGTTTTGACATTCCTTGACATTCCTGTACAATGATACCATCCCAGCTTTGTGACACATTGGTGGACCATTCACTCTCTGTCTGTGTTGGACCTGAAAAACAGATTCAATTGGAATGGGAATAAAAATACTCATCCATCATATCACTAACAAAATGTTAGAAAGTTTTAAAAGAGATAACGGGCCAGGCAAAGTAACCTATTGTTGCATCAGTAATGGAGCTGTTTAGATTGTAGTCCTAAAAGCCAGATGAGAATTAGCAATTTAAAGCCATAGGATACCTTCTAAATTTCTTCTGGGTTTTAAATAAGGCATGTGGTTATCATTATTCAAAGAGACTTGTTTGTTCCACAATATAAATTTACATTTGCATTTATGCATTTGGCAGACGCTTTTATCCAAAGCAACTTACAGTGCACTTATTACAGGGACAATCCCCCCAGAGCAACCTGGAGTTAAGTGCCTTGCTCAAGTGGTGGCTGTGGGGATTTAACCAGCAACCTTCTGATTAACAGTTATGTGCTTTAGCCCACTACGCCACCACCACTACACACAGTCATACCTATACATACCTAAAACCTTGTATATTGCACAGTAAGCAGTACTGTATGCTTGTATTCCATTCCATACATAGCTGTGTCAATTTTAATGCGTATTTACTTGCATTACAAAATAAAGTGTCAAATGTACTGTGAATTAATTATTCAGAATTTCCCCCATCCTCCACTGAATTGAAAGTTGTTGCAAAATTTAAAATCCAGTATTATTAGTGATTTTTAGGGAGTATTTTTAAATACTGTTAGCTTATGGGAACTGCCTTTTGATAGGCTGTCTAGATCAATGGAGCAGCATGAATAACGTTTTAATGTGTCTGAGATCAAAAGGGCCTGGGAAATATTGATCTTAGTGGCACTGCAGGCAACTCTAGGTAAATTACAAAAGCAGAGTTATAACACAATGTGCCCAATAGAGGGCAGTATTGGCTCAGGTGTCATTACTTGGGTTGATTTGGAATGTGAAACATCTATATTATTACTAAAGTGTTGAATTCATTTTTTTGTTTGGTCTCTGAATTTAAATTATTTTATTTCAACTGTTTCAGATCACACTTTAAAGAATTACAAAAAGTATATATTTTTTTATTGATTGAAGGATTCATTGAACTGAACTTATACTGGCCTAATGAAAAAATAAATAAAACATAATCATAATTATGTAATAAATGAATAACCACTGCTTGATCTAAACAAAATTGGTGTCATTTTAAAGCTTAGAATCTTGTCTTTAAGTTGATTCAAATGAGCCCAAACATGACATAAAATTATATGTAGATCTTGCAGTATTCCTCAAAGAGTGTACAGTGAAAAGAGTAAAAGACTATGCACAAAAAGGTGCTCAACACACATTTAGTATGTGTGTGTGCACATGTCCAAACACTTGTATGTGTGTGCACATGTGCAAACACTTTGTGTGTAAACACAAATCCACATATGTGCTCATCTAAAGGATTGAGATGCTGCTGAACACTTAATTTTACTGTATTTTCTAGTCTAATCCATTCATTTCCATTTGCCGATCACTTTAGACTGGAAAAAAAAAGTTCATCAGTCAGTTTTAACCAAAACACAATATAAAAGTTACATGCATGCCAGAAGTTATATTAGGATACAAATACTTTTAATAGGTTAGTTAAAGTAGTCTTTACCAGACTTCGACTTTGAATATGTCATTATGAAAAAGAAACACCAACAAACCAAGTGTATTCTATATGCACTAGAGATAAGAGTTACGTAACAGTGTGATCAGACATTCTCTCATCCAATTGGAACTAAATTCCCTAAAATTTGTTTTCATGTGCATGTGTTCTGTGATTGCGATATTATGTGTGTATTTGTGTAGGAGTGAAGTAGATTTGGATCCATCCATTATGGCCTGTGTGTTCCTCTGGCTGAGTGACAATTCATTCTGAATTGTTCTGGCTGCCGTTTCATCAGCCTGTTATCCAATCTGGATTCTGGAACCTACCAGATCTTCACCCCATCAAGAGATTTAAAAAACAATAGTCCATCACTTAATTTCTTGTCAAATTATTTTTTTATTTTTTTTATTTTTTTTACAGTGGAATTTAAAGATCCCATGAAATTGCTTGACACGTTTTCTGTCCTGTGATTAAACTGTATCCTATTGAAACTGGAAATGTGGGTAGGGCATATCGAAGAACTTTCTTACTTTCTTTCTTTCTTTCTTTCTTTCTTTCTTTCTTTCTTTCTTTCTTTCTTTCTTTCTTTCTTTCTTTACATGATTTAAAATACCTTTATATGACTATACTTTGTCTTATATTACATTGATATTAGTAATAAAAAAAAACTAGTCAACACTGCTGCAATGAGGTTTCTAATACAGTTACTAAGAAATGAACAGTAAATTTGGCATCCTTCTCTATATTGACTGCCATAATCCACCACTCTATTTGTTTCCTTATTTGGAAAGTCATGGAAACATAATAGTGAATTTTCTTCTTTTGATGTTTAGCAAATGGGAATGCAAAAATAATATTTGCTGTGTTCTCTGGTTCACCGTTATAGAAGTTTAACCTGCGTCCGCGTTCCAAACCAGTGAAAAGAGTCCATTTCAGACAGGTGGTTTTAGGGTGAAGGATATTCTTGTTCTAGAGTCATGGTGGTTTATGAAGAAATCTTTTTAGGTTACAAACTGGTAATTACAAGGGTATAATGCTATAAATGTTTTTCTATTTATTTATTTCATTAAAAATATGACATTTCTAGTGTCACCATAATTCAGATAGCTTAAAAACAAACTAAACTATGTTTTTTTTTTATGTAAAAATGTAAAACGTTTTTTGTGATGGTTAGGTTTAGGGGTAAGTTTAGGGTTAGGGGATAGAATCTATAGCTCATACAGTATAAAAATCATTATGTCTATGGATAGTCCTCATGAGGATAACCACACCAAGGATAGTACCATCATGGGGATAGTGTGTGTGTGTGTGTGTGTGTGTGTGTGTGAGAGAGAGAGAGAGAGAGAGAGAGAGAGATGGGGGCTTTTATTATTGGCTCTTATTTTGGGCTAATTGTAAAACAGTGACATGTTTTGGTCAAGGAATAGCTCATAAGTGGTGTATGCCAAGGGCTTCTCCTGTCACCCTGTTCCTTTCCCATAGTTTTATGGCATTCTGGGATACATGTGACGTAATGTTGAACAGGGCAGAGCAGTCATGCACAAAAATCTGAAGCAAAGCACTCCAATAGCTATTTTTCCTAAAATGTGCATGAGATACATTCCATTTGTGGCAATCTTTAAACACTCCCCTGTACGGCTTTAAGAGAAGGCAACTTTAAATAGAGGATAACACAAACCATTGCAGGCAGAGTTGAGCAAGACACTAGAAGTAGATCAGCTCATTTTTATATTGTCTAAAGAGATTGTGATACATCAAATCATGATATTTTGGTCTTCTGTCCTAGGGCAATGTTTACTCTCATGTCTGACTTGCACATTCCAGTGTTCTTGTTCTGTGAGCTCTCTTTGTGAAAGACTACACTAGTGTGCCACAGTGGGGAGCAGTAACAGGACCATTAAACACAAAATATGCAAGTCTCCCTCTCTGCCATGCTGTTTTCATCCTCTCCTTCTAACTAACTTACTTTAGGATTATCTGTTAACTCTTCAGTCTGTCTCTGGTCCTTCACATTGATGAGGCCTCTTGTCTTGATATCTGAGGAATTGTCTTCTGCTAATTAACTTTTCTTGAGATTATCTGACCATGCACTAGATATCTTTTTCATAAATTATTCTTCCTCATGGCTTGTGTTCTGATTATTCTGAATTTGCTGTTGTGAGTTGTTGCTTCTCTGAACGTACCCTGATTGAATATCTCTTTCCTCCCATCACATTTGTTGTGGCTGCTAAAAGAGATAAACAGAGCGCCTGTGTACTTGTAATGATGTTGACAGGGCAGAGGCATTGGGATCCATAAGCAGAGCTTTATTAAATAAACATACAGATGGCAGGCATCCTGGGTTTCCTGGTTCGAGGGGCTGCACCTCGATTCAGCAGGTTTGAGCAGTGGCACATGAAAGGTAGGAGAGATGTGATAATGAGAGGTCAGTAAAATTCTGTAAGATACAGGAGTGACTAGTTTAATTATCTTGATTGGTCCTACATACCTTTGGCTTAGTTTCCTTGATGGCAGTTTGAAACGGTGGTCCCAATTGGAGAGCCACATGCGTCGGCCAGGTCTCAGATGAGGATTTGGATGGCGACGATGGTTGGCATATAGTTTTTGCCATTTGATGGCTCATTGGAGATGAACATGGCTTGTGTTCCATGTTTTCTACCATCTCCTGATCCAATCATCCACTGCCAGAACATCGGATGGTTCACCAGATTATGGGAAGAGAGGAGGCTGGAAACCCAGAACACATTGATTGATTGATGATTTTATCAGTGAATTTCGTGCATACTCTGCCCAGTGTAAGAAACGGTTCCACTTGTGTTGATTTTGATGACTGTAAGATCAGTAAGATCGTTTGATCTCCTGATTGAGTCTCACAGTTTGTCTGATTGACTGTGGAGGGCATCCAGATGTTAGCCTTAATTAATGTTTAACATTTGACAGAACGCTCTCCAGACATGTGAGGTGAATTGGGTTCCTCGGTTGGACACACTATCCTCAGGTAAACCATAGAAGCTGAAAACATTCTGTAAAATCATCTCTGCGGTCTCCAGAGTGGTTGGTAGTTTCTTCAATACAATGAGGTGACAATTCTTTGGAAAACCTGTCAATAACCACCAGAATAGTTGTGTTACCTTGGGATGCAGAAAGATCAGTGATGAAATTAAGAGACAGGTGAGACTAAGGTTGTTGTGGAACAGGTAGTGGTTTAAGTAATCCAGCAGGCACTTGTTTCAAGGGTTTGGATTGTGCACAAATATCACATCTTCTTAAAATATAGACACATCAGAAAGAAGGGCAGGCTACCAGAACTTGTTTTGTATGAATATGGTAGTAGCATGTATTCCTGGCTGTCCAGAACTCGGAGAGGTGTGTACCCAGTGAAATAGTTGTGTATGCACAGATTCAGGGACGTATGTCCTGCCCTGTGGGCAATCGCTCATGGGAGGATCAGATTCCTGAGCCTGTTGGATCTCACCCAAGATCTCCCATTGGACGGGTGCTAATAGTAGAGATGAAGGCAGTAGACTTGTGTTCCATCCTAACCCGAGGGGCATCAGCCTTACTGTTCTTCTAGCCTGGTTTATAGGTGATGGAGAAGTTGAACCGGGTTAAGTATAAAGCCCAGCGTTCTTGTCTAAGGTTGAGACTTTTGGCTGCCTTTATGTATTCCAGATTACGTTCTTCATTGCCAAAAGCTTGTGATTACCAACATCGTAATTCTGTTATGTTGCCATAAGTTTGCAGGAGTAAAAGGTGCAGTGGAATAATTTAGAAGCTGTTCCATGTCTTTGCAAAAGAACTGCCCCAATTTCACTATCCGAAGCATCAACTTCCTCTACAAACAGCGAAGCGGGATTGGGGTGACGGAGGATGGAAATGCTAGTGAAATGGTTCTTGAGTTCCTCAAATGCATATATCGCTGCATCATTCCACTGCAATCTCTTGAGTTGACCCTTAAACAAAGAAGTGAGAGGGGCTGTGACCAAGCGTAAGTTCCGGATAAATCTCCTGTAGAAATTAACAAAGCCCAGAAAACGTTTGCACTTTCGAGTTATCCATTTCCACTCCCTTAGCGCTCAAAATATATCCTAAGAAAGATATGGTGGTGTGATGAATCTCACATTTCTCTGCTTTGAAGAATAACAGGTTGCCCTTAAGATATTGCAAGACTTGTCGGATGTGTTGAGTGTGTGACTCAATTGAGGATGAATACATTTGTATGTCATTGATGTAGATGATTACCCACTTATTTATCATGTTATGAAATACTTCATTCACAAAGGCTTGAAAAACCAAAGGGGAGCTGGCATCACCTGATATTTGTTGTATCCTATTGCCGTCAGAAAAGCTGTCTTCCACTCATCTTCCTCACAAATGCGGATGAGATTGTAGGCATTGCGGAAATCCAGTTTGGTGAAGTATTTGGAGTCGCGTAGTTGTTCAAGTGCTGCTGGTACGAGTGGAAGTGGGTAACGATATTTGATCATTAAAGGGTTGAGACCACGATAATCAATGCAAGGCCGAAGACCCCATCCTTCATTTCAATGAAGAAGAAACCGGCAGCTGCCGGAGTAGTGGAAGTGTGAATAAACCAGAGCTCAAGTGCCTCGTTGATGTACTCCTCCATGTCCCGGGTGTCAGGAGCGGAAAGTACATACATTATCTTATTTGTAGGGGAAATTCCAGATGGTAATTCAATAGCCCAATCTTGTGGATGATGAGGTTACCACCTCATCATCCACAAGATTGGGCTGCTATTGAATTACTATTACTATGGCTTTGGTATTGCTGAATCCGGTCTGAGCAAACAGAAGGATCCTTCGTACTGAGATCAGTATGGGATACATCCATTTGAGAGATGCGACATGGCAGAGGAGAGGTGACGAGACATTGTTGATGACATTGAGGGCGCCATTTCAAAATCTGTCCCTCACTCCAGGATATCACAGGATTATGTTGGGTGAGCCATGGAAACCCCAGAATGAATGGATTATGAGGAGAAAATAGTTGAAAGCTTTCAGAGTGAAGGATCCAGGCTTTCAGAGTGACGTGATGTGCTGTATGACACCGGAGCCGGTATAACAAGATTTCGCACTGACCAAAGAAAGCAACGAGTATATATACACATAGTAATGAGATTAGAAACTAGCAACAGTAGATATGAATTAAGGTCCGAGTTAATACTCGTGTGATGATGACCTCTGCTGGTGAGTTTGAGGAATTGCAGTGGGGGATGTGATAGTACTGCAGGGGTTTGTTTTAATGCAATTCAAGTCATGCATGTTACTGACACTGCAGTCCACACAATTTATATTAAATCTTTCAATTATATATATATTTTTTAAACAGTCCCTTAACAACTCGTAATCATTTGTTTGAGATGCCAAAATCGTAAGATATCGTACTACTTGGCACATAATAAAAGGTCCAACTTTAATTCCATTTTGATTTAGTGGTTTAATCAATGTCTTCTAATGCCAGCGTGAAAACAGGCCAAAATATGACCCCTTTTTCATTAAACAACTAGTCATTACAGTCCCTTGGCACGATCATGTTTTCAAACTCGATTACACTTCCTAGTGCTTGATGCATGCGTAGAACGCTAGATGGCGCTATAAAAAAGTGTAACCGAGCTTGAAATAATGATAGCCAAGGAGACTGTGTTAAGATGTACAGCGAAAAAGGAGTTATATTTTGGATTATATAACTGGATTGCTTCAGAAGGCATTGAATAAACCACTGGAGAAAAAGTTGAATTGATTTATTGGACCAACAGAGCTGAGATATTCTTCTAAAAATATTTTTGTTCATAAGAAGAAAGAAATTCATACACATCTGGGATGAGGGTGAGTAAATGTTGAGAGAATTTTAATTTCTGGGTGAACTATTCCTTTAAACTTATAATATTATTATTAAATTATTAAATATTGTTTGTTGCTTTATTTATTTTTCTATGTGGGAGTGCAATTTTTATGTTTTTGAATGTGACAACATGATTTCCTACAATTTCACCATCTTATACTATTATTATGACTTGTCATGAGAATGAGTTGAGATTTTTTTAATTTTCTGAATGTAAAACCTGCTGCCACGGGTTGCCAAGGAATTGCTGTGCAGTTTTTAGTGTGTTTTAGGTGGGTTCTCGGGTGTTGCAAGTTGATTTGCTAGGGTGTTCAGGGTGGTTGCTAATTAGTTCCATCAAATGAGTAAAAAAAAAAAAAAAAAAAGTCCACCCCAAAGTGATATTCTGTGCCTAGATATAGTCCAGGTTAATTTTTCAATGTATATAAAAAAAATGTCAATGTATATATGAAAAATATGTCTATATGATTTTTTTTTAATTCTTTTTTACCAAAATTCACCTGGCAAAAACTGTAAGTCTGATTGCTTAGAAAAGTAGAAAGACACCTAAGCACAATATTAATAGCATGAACACTGCGGAATGAGGTACAAGGTTCAACAGCCTAAGTTTAATACTTAGAGTTTGGTCAAATCTCCAAATGTAAGAATGAGCAATTGTAATAGTGATGCTTAGCAGAGCACCACTAATGACTGACTTGCAGGTTGAGTAATACTCTGTTCCCCAAAAAGGCAGAATGTTGAAAGGATTTGTTTTCAGAAATGTTTGGAAATGGGTTTTATCTGTGTTTATTTTATTAACAAAGTTGTCACTGAGACGCCAGCATTTTTCCATGGACCTCATTGTGTATCATGCTCCAAAGGAACCACGAAAGGTCTTGAGAAACTGCTCTTCATAGTATCAGGTGTATTTTGGTTTGTATTAAGCAGTTTAAAGCTTGTCACATGGTTTAAATAAGATTTTGGGCTAAACATGAGATTCATGAGATTCACCCTGGGAATGGCTTTCAGTCCGAATTTGGTGTAAAACCTCATTTGATATTATTATTAATACATTTGAAAGGAACAAGTCAAGTCATTTTTATGTGTATAGTGCTTTTCACAACATGCATCATTTCAAAGCAGCTTTACAGGAAATCATGCATTAACAAGAACAATTTATTTTTTTTACTGTAATATATACACATGTCTTACAGTGATCATTGTGTAGTTTGATTAAATATTATTGTAAAATGTGTGTAGAAATTAAATAGTTCAATAATAATTGTCTTTAGAACACCTGTGAGCAAGCCGAAGGCGACTGTGGCAAGGAACACAAAACTCCATAAGATGTTGGTTACTGGAGAAAAGTAGCCTTGGGAGAAACCAGAATCACTGTTGGGGCCAGTTCCCCTCTTGCTAAACAACATGAATATAATGCCAATATTAGTCATTTGTGTGCAATGCAAGTCATGGATTTACATTTGTAAATTATGTAAGTGTTAAGGTCCAGTGCTTTAAAAAGGAAAGGAAAAGATTTTTATGAAATTTAAGATTAATAACTAATGCCTTTGAAGTCCATCCTGGATTAGTTGCAGATGTTCACATAGATGCATTGTCCTTTGTCAGTTGGCTGATGAAGGCTTTTGTTTGCAATTAAATGATAGTCTATGGATTCCATTTCAAGAGTGTAGTCCATCAATAGACAAAGGTGATGCAGACAGAGATCAATGAGGTGCATCGCAGTTCAACCTGCAGGTCATTTTGGTGAGGTTCGGAGAGGTCCATCCTAAATCCAAGGTTCAGGCAGTGGCATATAAAGTATCCGATTTCTTACAGTTGGAGTTAGCATCAATTCATCCTCTGAAGTAAAATATCTGAAGTGATGTCTGGCTAGCAACAGATCTGGAACGGAAAACCTCGGGATTCATATGGACATGAAAACAAATAGAATAACATTAGCGTAGATGCCATTCAATTTATTGCAGAGTTATAGATCATGATCACTGTTTCTGGTTCCGGCAGACCTAACTAAAGCAGCCTAATGGTGAGTTGAAGGATAGATTAGGTGTATGCCTCATTAAATAGATGAGTCTTTAGTCTAGTCGTAAACTGATTGAGTGTGCCTGCGTCCCGAACAGTGTTAGGGAGACTATTCCATAGTTTAGGAGCCTAGTATGAAAAGGATCTACCTACTTTTGTGGATTTTGATATTCTTGGAATTGCTATCAAGCCAGAATTTTGTGATCCTAATGAATGTGATAGAATATAGCATGTCAGAATGTCACTTAATTACTGTGGAGCTAGAACATTCAAAGCTTTATATGTAATTTACAGACCCGGCAGCTTTTAGTGACGCTATCCTTCCATGCACTGCAAAATAACTCTAAATTCTTCCACTTGCACTCCATTGTCTGAGCTGCTCTATTGAGAGCATGATTGTGATCATTGTACCATGGTGTGAGGCTTTTTACTTTAATTTTCTTTCATCAAGTTCTTCTATACTTTTTGGCTTACTGAGTATGTGAGACAATTCTGGAAGATTTTTAGTGAAGCTATCTTTAGTGGTTGAAAGAATAGTTCTACCTGAACGATATCATGGTGAGATTGAGTGACATTAGCTGATTGCAACAAACAAGAGACGAGGTAATGATCTGAGATGTCATCACTCTGTGGTAGAATTTCTAAAGTATCAACATCAACTACATATGACAGAATTATGATATGATTATGGTGATGAGTTGGTCCTTTCATACTTTGTCTGACTCCAAGAGAGTTGAGAATATCAATAAATGCTAATCCCGATCTGACATTTTCATTATCTATGTGAATGCTGAAGTCACCAACAATTAAATCTCTATCTACAATAACTACTAGATCAGATTCCCCAAGGAAACCAGAGTAAGGCCCAGGTGATCTATATACTGTAGCAAGGGCAAAAGATGACACAGATTTTTATTTATAGCTGTCGGTGTCATATTAAGCATTATTAGTTCAAAAGACTTAAACTCACATCTTGTCCTCTTAGTAACAGCAAAAACTTACGTAAATTGTAAATTGTTGTCAGGGTTGGGGAGTAACGGAATACATGTAACGGAATTACATATTTAAAATACAAAATATAAGTAACTGTATTCCAGTACAGTTACAATTTAAATAATTGGTCATTAGAATAAAGTTACATTCAAAAAGTATTTTGATTACTGAAGAGATTACTTTGCATTTTATTGGCATTTGTTTCATTTAATGATGCGATCCCAAGTGCATTTGAACAGCGGTGAAACACTTTCTTATGATGCGTTACATTCATACGAGCAGACAGAGAAGTAAGTTTGAAGTAAGTTTGGAGCTGAAGAAATAGAAATAAACCCTGTGTAAATTGTCAGCTTTACGCTAAGCTAAAAGGCTATTTCTAGCCATTTTACATGCACATTGTACCAGGCACAATCAGAAAATGAATTAAGAATAGGAATAAGCAATGCTAAGCAGGCTAGCAAGCTACAAACACTTGTGCAGTGTGCCGTCAGCAACAGGAACAGGAACAGAAAGTGATGTCAGGAAAAAAAGGAGAAAACTTTTTTGTATTATAATCTTTAAAAGTATATAACTTTATAGCACCAATAAAAGCACAGTTGGATAAAGAGATTACAGAGGCAGCTCTGTTTGTGTACATTATTTGAGCTGGGGTGGATGACTCATTGGAGTATACATTTAATATAATACATTATTAAGATATTTTAGAGTAAAGGTTTAGTGTTATATTTATGCATTTGACAGTATTGTACTTATGCACACTGCCATAGAGGTGTAATATTTGTATCTTTAAGTTTTTCGAGCTGTCTTTTTTAATCATTTGATAATTTGCCTACAGCTGTTGATTACTGTACAGATTAATAAATTGACAAGTTTCTGTCCATTTTTGTTATTCTTTTGTGGATGTCCTCGTTCTTTATTCCATATTCGCTCCCTGGTCATCCATTTATTTTCTTTCTCTTTCTTTCAGCATGTTCAACAGGTGTTGACCCTCTGGAATGTGTGGCCAGACAGGGCAGTAGATCTTGAGGCTGAACTAGATCAAACTATCCAGAAGTCAGAGGTCAGAGGGCCCTTGTGAGCACTAAAACACCTGAGGCAAAGCTCTTCTGTCAGGGATGTGGAACAGAGCTTTTTTACTCAGGGTTGGCATTGCACTGAACAGAAGAGCATTGGGACTCAATTCGGCAAAACAAAACAGATACCGCAAAACCAGAGGCTGTCAAACTCCCAAAAGGACAAAAGTAAATAAATAAAACACACCAAAACAGTATCATAAAACTATCATTATAGTATTCCATATGACTCTTTAAGTTCATTTATTTTATACAAATTACAGACATTAATCACTGATAATCTTGCCCTTCCCCAAAGTTTGCGTCTTGTCAGCGTTTAATTAGAAAAAAAGCCACTTTGTGCTAATTTACTATATCTGTGACAACCAATGCCTTTTCTATCACTCACACAAAGGTATTGTACTGTATGGTTTCAGAAGATGTGGGATTACAAAATATAAGTTGTATGGACTACTTTTATGGTGCTTTTTTATGTCCTTTTTGGAGCTTGACAAACCATTTTCTTTATGCACTTTGATTGTATGTCAAGATGATTCTTAAAAAAAACTTCTATTGTGTTCCACAGAAGGTTTTTGGGTTAACTAATCCATAAATTGTTGGAGATCAGACAGGTTTGTTGTGTTTAGGTTCATCAAGAAGAAAGTCTAAACCACATTGGCTTGGGTTTCAGAGGTGATGTTGTTTGGGATGCAAAGTTTAAGGCTTGTTTTGGCAGGGCCTGTCATTCAGTTATGTATAGAACAAACTACATCTATCTATAGTGAGCTGGGCTTTTACGAAGATGTTTGAGGGAAACTGTGTTTTGGTTTGACAGCTGACCATAGCTGCATTGCTGCTCACACAATGTAACACCAAATAATCATGCCTGACATACCTGCCTGACACACACACACACACACACACACACACACACACACACACACACACACACACACACACACACACACACACACAGACACTTAGCTGTCTCAATGAGGACATTCCATATCCTTGTTTTTATATTACGAGAGAGTGGCTCTGTGGACCATCATTAGGCCACACAGATTCTTCTTGACCAATCAAAACTGCCCAGGCCTGAGAAATTCTCCTCATCATAAATATTATGTCTACTTACAAACACTTTATTGGGTACGAGTAGGCCCAGAAACAAATTAATATATATCTGGATGTGCGGAAATGTTGACGCAAACATCTTGTACAGGTTTAGTCCATATGGAATACACCCAAGTTAAAATAAAATAAAATAGCATCTGAGTCCTAAACTTGAACTTGCCTCCTCTAGGTTTAAAAAATGCTTTGGACCAGTTTGCCCATATGCCCATCCCATGCATATAGTAACTACGTATTATCCTGAGAGTTCTTCCTTTAATCAGGAGTGAATAGAGTTTGCCTGTTTGTGACAGGTCTTATCAATTCAAGTTCCTGTGCAGTCTGTCTTCAGAAAGGACTGAGCCCTAGTTAACTTCCACGTTTTTCCATCCCTTAAAAAAATACAGCACCTTATGCTCTCTGACAGATTCTCTGCCTCTGTCTGCTAGCTAAGATATCTGCCTGTTGACCTTCCACCAATGTTTCCTTTCCCAATTGAATGATACATGCTCACAACATTCAACAACATTTACACTAAACTCTGGAGCGCCCACACACAGGAAGGGGCAGCAATGTAGACAGATATGCTGTTTTCCACAGTCGCTACAATTAGATCAGGTTATCTGAAGAAGGGTTGTGACTCTGACTGTGGACTTGCTATACAGTTCTGTCACTGAGGTAGAGAAATCTGTTTGCTGTCTTTAGATCTGTGGCATGAAGAGGTTCCCTCCGCTGCCTGACCTTACCCAGCCGCACCATTTAAGGCCTGTTACGCTCAACTCACACATGTGTATACACACACCATTACTTTGCACCACACACACATAATAATCTAGCCTGAGCACAAATAGCCTACACCACTGTCAACACAGCAGAAGCTAAAATATATGTCTATCAGACAGACAGATTATCATCTATCTATCTGTCTATCTGTCTGTCTGTCTTTCTGTCCGCCCATCTGTCCGTCTGTCTGTCTGTCTATCTATCTGTTTGTATCTATCTCTTTGTCTGTATTTCTGTGTATCTATATGTCTGTCTATCTGCATGTCTGTCTGTCTATCTATCTATCTATCTATCTATCTATCTATCTATCTATCTATCTATCTATCTATCTATCTATCTATCTATCTATCTATCTATCTATCTCTGTCTGTCTGTCTGTCTGTCTATCAATCTATCTATCTATCTCTGTCTGTCTGTCTGTCTGACTGTCTCTATCTGTCTGTCTGTATCTATCTCTTTGTCTTTCTGTTTATCTATTTGTCTGTCTATCTGCATGTCTGTCTGTCTGTCTGTCTATCTATTATCTGTTTACCTGTCTGCCTGTCTTTCTGTCTATCATCTGTCTGTTTGTCTGTCTGTCTGTCTGTCTGTCTGTCTGTCTGTCTGTCTTATCTAAAACAGTCACAGAATAAATTATCCTATTATATAACTATTTTAGATGGAAATTCCATGAAACTTTTACAAAAGAAAGGTACTTCATCAAATTTGATTATATTCTCTTTTTATTTGGAACTTGTTGAACATTATTCACAACATTGATAAGTCTGATATCTTTTCAAAAGCATATACATTATGTACCACCTACTCTGACTCAAAAGAGTTAAACTAATATTATAAAATGAATAGTTTCAACTCTAGTTTTTGATTGCATATGTTGCAAAATAGCAGATATATGCACACTTATTGTTGTGCATTTGTTGAATGACACAATTAATCCATCCCTAATTGAGAGGTTTGGATTATGACCTGGGATAAGAAAAGAGCACCAGTGTAGACTCTGTGGCTACTACCAGAGCATGTTTTTTCAGCACTCTTGAGAGACAAGAATAATAGGCCATATTGGACGTGAAGAAAACACTTCAAAGCTGAGACCAAATGTGGGCAGTCTGTGAGAGAAAAGCTGAGGATCCACCATAAAAGAAAATCATTTGGCCTTGCCCATGCATGACGATGGCCACAATAGTTCTGAGGATGAATGAGTGAGTCAGAAAGAGTGAATGAGTCAAAAAGGTGTTATTCACTGTAAATACTGTGTAAAAACGTTTCCATAAAAGGCTTGTATCTAAAACTATTCTTTACATATTGTTAAAATGGAAGCTCATGAAATACAATAGAAACATGAACAGTACAGTGTGCTCAGATGGTGAAATCAACTTGATGAGTGATCACCAGCACATTTAAATATTCCATTGGTTTAATGAATCATGTCCAATCACCAAGAATTATAAGACACCAATACACATCACCTGAGAAAAGTGAAAATAGTCATTGTGAAAAGTGTGTACAAACACTCACCTAAAAATGTAGCATTTTAACCTGAGGGGAGACAACAGTGTAAGAAACAGATAATAAGTGAGAAGCTGAGAGAGAGAGAGAGAGAGAGAGAGAGAGAGAGAGAGAGAGAGAGAGAGAGAGAGAGATGAGAGCAGGAGTCAGTTCAGTTTTTCATCAACCTCCTCGCCCAGGCTGTGTGAACTGACAGTTGATAAAATATAAGCAGACAGAGATACAGTAATTAGACTGAGCTCTACTCTTTCTTGAAGGTGTAGCGACTGCTAAGTCTCAACATTTCTCAGCCCATATTTTGTACTGACACACAAGGAAGCTGCTGAGGAAGGCATCCCCATCTCTAACTTTAGAAACAGGAAGGTTTATATATTTTTAATAGGCACATGGATGAACTTATTACAGCCTTATTGACCATATCTCCTTGCTGACTTCCTGTATTCCTTATTTCAGAATGCAGAGGCAGAACTAATCAATGACTGACAAAACGTCCTCTGGTCCTGAAGCTCAGAGCCATCCTATTGAGTTTCAATGAGAAAGAGGGAGCGGAAGAGAGACTGTGTAACAGGAAAGGGGTGAGTAATGTCTGCCACTGTTCTTACCCTCAGCACCTCCCGTCAGCCCCACCCCAACTCAGCCTGTAATCCAATCATTCCCTAAGGTGCACAGCAGTTCTGTGCTAATCACTGTGTCATCATTCACAAAGCTGGAGATCATATCACATCTCTGTGATTGCACCAAAGTCAAATAACTTATTTTGATACATGCTCACCTTTGATAAAAACATAGGCTACCTCATACACTGACAGACATATTGTAAACGAACATAAAGCTACAATAATCAATCACCTTAGTAGAGATAACATGAGTAATAGAGTGTCTTTGGATTGTCATTTAAGTCACAGCCATATGTTTTGATCCTAATTTGGGGTTTATTATAGGGTTAGTTCACCCATAAATGACACATTTAGGCAGCATAAAAGTAATCCACACAAAGCCAGTTGATCAATTAATGTCTTTTGAGGCAAATTGATAGGTTTGTGTAAAAAATAAATAGATAAATAAAATATTATTAACTTAAAAAAATTGCTTCCTGCCAACAGTGACGTAAGGGAAATGGCGCATTCACACAGACGTCAGAAGCGTGCGCTTTTTATACAACAGAGGAATGAACGTCACGCGAGAGTTAGGTCATTTCAAACATCGATTCAGCTCTGGCCAGAAGCAAAAATTTAAAGTTGCAAACATTTAAATTATCGATTTGTTTCTTATACCAACATATCAATTTGCTTCAGAAGACATTAATTAATTGACTGTCTGTTAAGATTGTCATATGGATTACTTTTATGCTGCGTTAATATGACTTTTGGACCGTCAAATAGTCAGCAGATTGATGGCACCTGTTTATTTGCATTTAATGGACAAAAAGAGCTGAAATGTGCTTATAAAAAATGTCACTTTGGTTCTGCTGAAGAAGGAAAGTCATACACATCTGGGATGGCTTAATGGTAAGTAAATTTCACTTTTGTGTGAACTAACCCTTTAATGCAATAAGGTTTGTGTTTGTTGGTGATTCACATTATTCATAAATATAACCACCTTCTGAGCTTTTGGCAAATACAATTTATTTATTCTTTCTCCTTCCTGCCCAGTAGGCAGTAATATGGATGAAGAATGCGAATCGCCAAAACACAGATGAAGAAGAACTCGGTTCTCTTGTGAACGTGCATAGAAGGGCTGTTTGAAAGTAGATCCAGATTTAAAAAAGGACTTAAATATTGATCTGTTTCTCACCCACATGAATTATATCACTTACGAAGACATTGATTGAAGTCATATAGATTACTTTTATGCTGCCTTTATATGTTTTTGAGCTTCAAAGTTCTGACCACTTGCAGTTAATTACTTGCATTGTATGGATCTACAGAGCTGCGATATTCTTCTAAAAATCTTTGTTTGTGTTCAACAGAAGAAAGAAAGTCATACACATCTGAAATGGGATAGTACGGATGTACAGTGGATGTACACTTTAAAATATTGCCAGTTGTAGTAGGTCATCTGGGTATTTCTTGAATGCTGAGGATTTGGACACCCTACTCAATGGCATACTGCATATATGTCTATACATAGAAACCTGATTGGCAGCTGTTTCTATGGAGCGCAATACGTTGGTGCGTCGGCCATATTGGATAGGTCAAGAGCTGTCCATCAACACATGAATGTAAATTGACAGATATGGTCTGCAAAAGTCTGTTGTCTTTTCCAGACAATTTTCAGATGATCTGATTTTCCATAAAAATGTTGCAATATTTTAGATGATATAAAAAATAATCCTGACTTCACTTCTAA
Source organism: Xyrauchen texanus (assembly GCF_025860055.1). NCBI lineage: Eukaryota > Metazoa > Chordata > Actinopteri > Cypriniformes > Catostomidae > Xyrauchen > Xyrauchen texanus. The sequence goes on along the minus strand of NC_068295.1, from coordinate 8,274,038 downwards.
AACAGTTTTTTTTCATTATTAAGAGACTTGGGTGCAATGGTTGCCTTTCATAATTATCTAAGTAGATTTGTTGTTTTTCTTGTTCCTCCCTGTCTCTATATAGGCCTATCTCTATCTACAGTACAGTATTTCAATCTACAGTATTTCTCCCTGATAATGTATATCCCTTAGAGCCTTTCCCTCATGAATGAATAGAGGGATGATGCTTTCATACCATGGCTGGATGGTCATGAATGCACAATAGCATACTCTACTGTACAATGGCCAGGTCATTAATGAAATAATGCTGCTTTAATACCATAGTGCTGTGTGTGGCATTATCCAGCTTCTCCACTGGTCATAGGATAAAAAATAATCCGAAAACAGAGTGAGTTTTACTCTAGATAGAATGGTAAGGTATCTGTCTATTCCAGTTTGTGATTCTCGTGTCGGCTTTCACGAAATTACGTCATGCGTCCATCACGTGACTGGGAAGAAGCAGCACACTCATTTTTGGGGGTGCCAGGTGGGGCATAGACGAAATTGTTTTATCATTGTTTGAGCGTGTAAATAAAACAAATACAATTCGTTGTGATATATTATTATTGTTAATATTATTTTGTGTGTAGAATGCTGTTGTTACTGTATGACTAAACGATTGTGCGATTACTATGCAATCATAAAACAGGCGCCACAGTCCTTTTCGCTGTGATTCCAATCAGAACATGTCTTGTTTTTGATAGCTTTGTATGTCATATAGTTTCCCGCGATTGTGATTCTCGCAAATAACATTTATTCCCCCTCTAGGCCTATATTAAAATGTCTGTGTATGCCACTCTTTATTTGAATGGTGTTACAATCTTTCGAGGTATAGCTTCAACCTTTACGATGGGCTTTGCCCCCACCCTCCCAAGCACAAAAGTGAAACTCCGCCTTTGCCGAAGCCCCGTGGAAGAGGCGACAGCCTGTGCCCGGTGCATGTTTTTGGAAGGGGATGTTTGGGACAGTGACCGTCACTAGCACCAGCGCACGGGACTAACAGCGGGACCGACACCGACTCCCATTTCCTACAGTAAACACGTGGATAGATCAGCGGTGGATCTTCAAAACCAAATCTTCTCCGGACGCGTGACACAGCTGGAGAACGCGCCTGGTTGATTTAACGGGGATTAAAGTTTTTTTTTTTTTTTTTTCCTTCTACTACCTCACAATGAGTGACCTGGAGGAAGACTTTGCCAAGATTTTAATGCTGAAGGAGGAGAGGATACGAGATCTCGAGAGGCGTTTGGCGGATCGAGAAGACGAGATCAACGAACTAAAACGAAAACTGCACAAATATCAGTCGGTTTTGCCGTGCGCGCAGATCGGACCCCGGACGCACCGAGCGCAGGGAATATCAGCCGAACCGCAAACGCACCAGGATATATCAAACCAAAGCTTTAGGAGAGTTGCCAAATCTGACAGGTGAGACATTCTAAAAATGTTTTACAACTGTTAAACATCTGCAACTGATCCTTGGTGGTTTTGGGACTTTTAATAGTTTGACACCTTGTTGGTGCTTTTTGGGTGCACTGTCTGTCACTATAAGGGCGTGTTGGGTGCAATATTGTGTGTTTGGAGTATTCGGGACATGAATAGAGAAGCTTTTAGGATGACAGAGCATCTTTGTGAAGCTTCAAAGAGAGGAGGAGGAGAGAGGGTGTATCATTGATCTAAAACATCATCATCATCATCTGCTCCCAGAGGGACCTGAGCACAGGAAGCTTCGTGCATTATCGGCTTTTAGGGTTTGAACGTGTAGCGCCCAAGAGCTTGTCTGAGGATATTTAATACGCCATTAGAAAGTGCTTTGTTTGACCATATGTTTCCCCTCCCATCAGCCATATACCTCTGATACGGGGCATCGCTTCATGTGAGCATCCTTAAAAAATATTTGGCTGAACTTTCTAAGAATTCAAATCAGATAATTGTGCACAATATAATGTACACATACAATGTATGGCTAATTGTATTTTCTGAGATTGGCTTTCCAAAAGGTCTTTCAAACCATCTAAAACATTGTTAAACAGATTCTGAGTAGTTCATCTGAAATGCTTCTGTATTTACTGCTTCTTACTATTCAGCAAGTTTGCTTAGAGATAAATACAACTCATTTAATTATTTTAAGACTTTGCCTGTGGAAATCTGTATCCTTTGCAGTGTTAATGAGTTGTGGTGGTCTGCGTTTCAAAAGATCCTGCTGAATTATTTTAGTATCACCCCACAGTTGATTTGCATGCAGCAATGTCCACAAGAGGGCAGAAGTCCTCTTTGTTGTTCCTTTTTTCCCCATCAATTAAGGGCTGTAACTAACAACCAAAAGTGCTTTAAAAGTCTTTTCAGTTGCATTTTTAGGATGATCACACTTGGAGCAGAGTATGTGCAATTATGTGTTTGTATAGCATGAGGTAGATGTGCTGGCCAGGGTTGGACTGGTAATCTGGCATACCAGGCATTTTCCCGGTGGGACAACACACTTTTAGGCCGATCAGGGGCGTAATGGTCATCGGGAGAACAGCAGTTGGGCCAATTGCCATGTAAAATCACAGGCCAATTTCTCTTCCCAGTCCAGCCCTGGTGCTGGCCTAATGACTCTTACTCAATGATTTAATTATGAAAGAGGCAGAGAGACAAAAGCAGTTTGTAGCTTAATGAGCACTTGATACCATATGCCGATAAACAAACAGTGTCCATATTAGGGATGTCTAGATCCGATCACGTGATATTAAATCGGGCCCGACCACGTGGTTTCAGACCTCCCGATCAGGACTCGGATATGTATGTATATATATATTCTCATTATTTTTTAACACATCTATAGTTATGCGGTGGCAGAGTTAGACCCTTTTGACTCCACACAGAAACAGCAACGCGTGCGGCATGACATCACTTTGTTTCAGAGACGCTATTGGTTAAATGCAGGCGAAGTAGAATATGGAAGCAGCTTGAAGCGGAAAGCGCGAGTATGTCTGCGGTCTGGAGATATTATAAAGTTGATGACAACAACATTGCCATAGCAAACTGTGAGATATGTAAACTGGGGATTGCATGAGGTGGAAAGGAAAAGGCTACATTTAACGCAACAAACCTGATACGGCACCTCAAAAACAAACGTCCGACACAATACAGCGAGTTTACCCAGGCAACACAGCTGAAGACGAGTCAGCTCACGCTGCAAGAGAGTTTGAAGAGGAGAGAAAAAATGCCCCGTGACTGCACGAAGGCGCAGGACATCACAATCAAGATAGCACAAATGATCGCAATGAGTGACCTGCCATTCGCCTTTGTAGAGAACCCTGGATTTCTTATGCTCATGGAGCTCGTAGAACCTCGATTTGAAATGCCGTCTTGCCACAATTTCACCGAGAATTCTGACAAACTACTTGTTCTGTTATCAGATGTACGCCATGTTTCGTTCACCACAGACATCTGGAGTTCGTCCGTAGCTCCCATGTCTCTACTAAGCCTTACCGCACAATGGATTGACTCAAGTTTTGTGGCACTTTTATTTTTTTATTTGTTTACATGCCTGCCAGGCATTTTAAGTTGAGGTGCTATTTGTTTTTATGGTAGACTTTTTTATATTTACTGTTGTACTGAAGTCCAAAAGTGAAGAATTTATGTTATTTATTACTTGTTCAAGCTACCTCACAGAAGTGCTCTGTTTGTTAACAGAGTTGTTGAATGTTAAAATAAGGTGAATTCAATAAAAAATAAGGAACATCCTGGATCTGTTTTTTCGCTCTTCTTTATTCTTTTTTTTATGTATTATAGAAGTATCGGATCGGGACTCGGTATCGGTAGATACTCAAAATCAAATGACTCGGACTCGGACTCGAGGGCAAAAAAACCTGATCGGGACATCCCTAGTCCATATGTTACAATCCATGTCCAGTTACTTTTAGAACCTTGTTAGTAACAAAGAGGTGCTGTATAACAGTTCGTTGCAATCCCAAATTTAAAGGGATAGCTCATCTAAAAAAATTAAACATGTAATCATTTACTCACCCAACATTCACTCATGTTGTTCCAAACCTGATGTCTAAGCTTTAACCAGTTTGACCATTCTACACTGACCTCTTTCATCAACAAGTCATTTCTGTCCACAGAACTGCCACTCACTGTTTTTTGTTTTTTTTTGCACCATTCTGTGTAAACTCTTGAGACTGTTGAGTGTGAAAATCCCAGGAGGTCAACAGTTACAGAAATAGTCAAACTAGCCCATCTGGCACCAACAATAATGCCACGGTCGAAATCACTAAGATCACATTATTTCCCCATTCTGATGGTTGATGTGGACTTTAACTGAAGCTCCTGACCCATATCTGCATGATTGTATGCATTGCACTGCTGCCTCACGATTGGTTGATTAGATGATGATAAGTAGGTATACAGGTGTTCCTAATGAAGTACTCAGTGAGTGTATATTGCACCTTAAAACAGTGTTTACAAAGTGCTTTACACATGTTCCCATACATTAAATAAGATACAGATAGAAAATAGAATTTAAAAATAAAATAAGAGAATGAAAAATCAATAGGGAGCTTTCCTGGATATAATTTAAGCTTTACTCAATAATGCATGTTTTTTAATTGACTTGTCAAGGACATTTTGCTTGACTCTAGAGTTATTTTTGAAATATCTTGTTGATGTCATCTAAAAAAAAAAGAGTTGGTGCACTGGTAAGGGTCCCAAAGAGACAAAATTGTGGCAACTGTGAGTCTGTGGCAGACGTGAGCAGTCACACATCATGTTCCAACAGATCCTCTTTCCATCGATCCACAGAGGAAGAACCCTGCAGGAAGAGTTTATAGAGGTGAAATTTAAAGCCTGTTTTTCAGGGAGAGTTCCTTTCAAGGACAATGACAGTGAGAGAGATAGATGGTAGAAAAAAAGAGCATCAGAGAGGAGGACTAATATTCCACAATACATTATTCAGGTCATTTTCAGATATTAGTTAGATAGTTCCATTTTTGTAATTTCTGGTTAAAAAAATAAAAAGGTATAATCTGGGTGCTCATGGGCTTTTGGAATCGTTTGTCAAGCGGTTTCAATTTGTAATCGATAGAGCATCTGACACAGGTATCATTTGCCTTATACTTAAATATGAAGGTTAACACCCCAATTTACACCATACCTGCGTTTTTATTGTTTAGTCACTTTTCAGCATCATTAGCCCTTACGTCTCTTAATTTGTCCTGTGTGTCCTGCATCTTGAAACACCAGAGGGCGCCTTATGTCCTTTAAAATTTGTCAGCCCAAACTTGAGGCAAAACAGACATGACGTATCCTTACCACCTCTCCAAAACAGATATCATTTATTTAACTAATATAGCTACAGTAACCATGAATAAAGAAGACCGGGGCAAGTTGTCATAGATATTAAATAGTCCAGGGACTATTTCTCATGGTAGTTTACTTTTGAATTTTACGACCTTATGGGGTAAGTTGCTAATAGAGAAACCTGGTATAAAATCGCCTATTATAGTCGTTTCTGCAAAAAATAATAATAATTTTATTTTAATTAATTAGGTATCATGAACTAACAATGAACGATATATTTATTACAGCACTTATTAATCTTTGTTAATGCTATAGTTAATACAAATTCAATTATTCATTGCTATTTCATGTTAGTTCATAGTGCAAGTAATGTAAACATATACATGTTAACATAAAACTGTATGATTGATAAATGCTATAAAATATTGTTTATTGTTAGTTCATGTTAACTAGTGTGTTAACAATTTAACACACTAAATATTATCTTGTCAGATTTAGCCAGCGGAAATTGCAAATAATACATTCTGATAACGGTATCTAAAACATTGTACTAATAAAAAAATAGCCAAAGACAAAATGCCCTAACCTGACATTTTTGAAAAATGCCCTTGTCCTGGGATGTTTTAATGAGATCACAATGCAACATAAAGCTGACACATAACTGTTGAATAGTGGGGTGATTAAAATGCTTGTTAAAGTTATTAAGATAAATGTAAGGCTATTAAATCATCACAGAGGGCAATACAGCCCTCCGGCGCTGGACATCCGTCTGAATGTCCTGGAATCCCGCGCTGTTCTGTGACGCACGCGAGTGCTGCTTGAGCCCCGCTCATTCTTCACGTCACTACCCACGAACGTCGCGCGCTTACACGGATACGCGTCTGTCTGTGCTGTGAGGTTTTGTGCGCTTCTGTGAAGCTGAGCGCTTTTTCTTTTCTTTTCTTTTTTTGTTACATGGATACACTGACATACTTTTTTTCCACAGGGTATTCTGTTTTGTGTGGTTGTTGTACTTGTAGAATAGAAAGAAGCTGGTTTAGTGAGCAGGATCTCTTTCCTCTCAGTAAAGTTGGTAAAAGTGCGGTTCTGTGAGGATACGTTCGTATTTATTCGGTTCTGTTCGGTTTTATTCGGTTTGGAAGGGATGACGATGGGGACATTACGCGACCTCCAGTATGCGCTTCAGGAAAAGATTGAAGAACTGAGGCAGAGAGACGCGCTCATTGACGAACTGGAGCTCGAGCTGGACCAAAAAGACGAACTCATTCAGAAACTGCAGAACGAACTGGATAAGTACCGCTCCGTGATCCGCCCGGCGACCCAACAGGTCCAGAGTCGGTCGGAGCTGCAGGAGCATCAGCGCACCAAACGCCAGGCGATAAGCGCCGAACCTGCCAACGTCCAGCAGCTGAGTCACGTGACGCTGTCAAACGTCCCCAAAAGCGCCAAGTAGGTTAAATATTATAGAATATAATACCAACTGAATACATTTAATACCACAATAAAAACATCTAATACCACAATTAACCATCAAATATGACATTAAATTCATCCAACACCACCTTAAACTCAATACACCCATTACAGTCATTACATACAGCTTTAAACAATGCTTTAAATACGTCATCAAATCATGACATTTGATTTTTATCCTAAACTTAGACTTTTAATTACTTTTAATGAATTGCTATTCATAAGAACATTTATGTTTACATTCACCCCAAAATTTACCCTGGTATCATTTAAAGGGACTGTTCACACTTTCTGTCATTTTCTTAACACAAAGGGAGAAACTATAAATATGTTGTGCTCAGTGATGTCATACAATGGCAGTTGATGGTGACTACCTCTTCAAGCTTAAAAACGCAAAAGTATAATTCAGAAGTCTAATAAATTATTCCATGAGACTCGTGATTGTTATGAAATAACATAATTAGGCTTGATGAGAAATAAAACAAAATCAGATGTATTATTTTGTGAACAATGTTCAAGATACAGTAGGGCATGATAGCAACAGGTCACGCAGCCCCCTCGCGACATTGGGACGTTCAAGTGAAAACATTTTGTTTATCTAAAAACAGGTCCACCACAGCAATAGCAACAACAGAACACAACACATCTATAAAAAAAACCGTGAACAGAACTTACTAAAAATGTCTGAAGAGTTTGTAGTCTAAGAATTCATGCATTGCTATGCCCAGCCTTATTTTTTGGAAAGTTTTTGTACCGGTGCCAGTTCAGAGTTACGCATTGCCGAAAATCGAAAAAAATTGATTGATTGAATGAACCGTGCTCGTCACTGCTGGTGTGGACAAAAACTGATTACCATAGAAAATATACCTTTTATCACATGTCGTTTGCCATCAGGTTAGGACACGGTATGACTGTGGCTGACTGTAGCCTCCTCTATGTTTCTGTTGCATTTCCAAGAACTCCGTTTAAAAAAAGTAAGGCTGGGCATATAAATGCATGGTTGTGTTGACAAAAAGGAAAGTATTTAGGGCAGGTTTAACTGTTCATGAGGTGGATGGCCTGATGGAAAAAACTGTACCTGTGCCTGGCTGATCTACTCAGTGCTCTGTAGCACCAGCCAGAGGGCAACGGTTCAAAAAGGATGTGTTGGGTGAATGGGGTAAAGAGTGATTTTACCAGCCCTTTTTGTTACTCTGGATGTGTACAGTTCTAGCTGGGTGGGTAGGTTTAGGGTTAAGATAGGGTTAGGTTAAGAAAAATAAAGTCATATAAGGTTATAAAAAAAGGGGTGAGTAATCAATAACTGAATTTTTATATTTGGGTGATCTAATTATTTAATGTTATCTGCAATATTACTATAGTTACTCCATTTAATATTACTGGTGTAAAATTATAATATATAAAGTAGTTATATGGGATCTCATTCAAATGTTGTAAGAAACTTTTGGAATCTTTGCCATGTAACAGTAGTTTCTTTTTTCAGATGACAGTAGTGACAATAACTGGAGTAACGTTTGCATTTTGGCAGAAACTCTGGTTACCATGGCAACTTGTTGAAACAGAGGGCAGTATGAGTTTTGCAGGTTGCACCGTTAAAGTCATTCTATATTCTGCAGTAAATCCAACAACTCACTCATTATCTAAACTCTTTATATTTTGTTCAGAATGGCATTTATTGACATTTGCAAAAGTTTCTAATTGATGACACTGTAAGAAAGTTGGATTTCCCTGAAGGAAATATCTGAACCAGGAATAGTGAGTCAGTACTGAGTAGCTGAAGAGAGAAGGCACTGATGAGAGAAATGCCCAAACACTGGCTATATAACACATAATAACCGCTTTGTTTAACGGACTGATAATTTGCTTATCAAAGCAGCATGATACCATGCAGCAGGTGGGTCAGGAACATTTGCTCATGCTATTTACATAATCAGCTGTAATTATACGCACAATATCAGTGTGTCATTTAGTGTTTTAAATGGAATAAACAATACCAGGACCGGAGGACCTAACCAGACTAAACAATTATTTCGGACATGAAGGATCTTTGTGTTTCAACCTGCTGCTGTGAACACATATTGCTTTCCCTTAATTAATTTGAATCTAGCGGTTTGGCAGCTGAGGAACATAATTCTTCCGTTTCTGACCAGCGTGGCCTTCCCCATCTGCTGTGCATCTGACATTTGACAGCTCAACACTGTATTAATTTAAAACATAACTTGTTTTGTGCAGAAAAGCTCTTTGAACGCAGATGAAGTGGAGCCTGTTCTGCATCTTGTCTTCCTCTTCTGCTTATGTCTTGAGCTGATGAGCTCTTCAAGAACTGATTATTGCCATTTAAATAAAAATGACTGAAGAAAGAGCTTCAGAACAGCTTGTGTTGGGCTGCCAGATGGTAACAAAAAAGCTTCAATATTGATTTAGTATTTGAAAGTTTAGAATGAGTCGGGAGAAGATTATTATTTTTAGATTTTTAGATATTTTTAGACTATATATATATATATATATATATATATATATATATATATATATATATATATATATATATATAGTTGCCAAAATTTATTTTGAGTTCTTTTGGTAGGGTCTGACATTTTCTGTTTCGGTTGTATAAAACCTTGTACCACTGTGGTGGCATTTGACACACTACAAATGATGAAAGACCAGAAGTTTTTGATCTTTTGTTTGAAGTCTTGATTGAAATATTTCCTCTGAGCCGGTCTGCGGCATCCGGATTTTCTGAGGCCCTATGAAATATCAGAGATCTGTACTGTAACAGAAATGTCTGCATTGGACTTTTTGACCTCTGGATATGTGAGTTCATCACATGTGCCTGGAAATTTTATTTCGCTTGGTGTTGAGGTTAAAGATCAGAGTTGGTAACCAGGTTGCTGATTCGATTACCCAAAAGGGGTGAGCCACGAGCCATTGACATTGTGCCCTTGACACAATGTGCCCTTTATGTAAGACACTTCATCAGAGATGTTTTTTTAGCCTTATTTTAGCTAAAGAAGTATCATTTAAGATACACATTTTGTCAAATATCATTGGGGATTTGAAATATGTTATTGAATACGAATCTTACCCAATATTTCTAGAGATTTTGGACCTTCCTTGAGGATCCAGTCTAAAAAATGTCAATGTAGGAGTCACTGGCTCATAAACTGAAACATTTACAAGCCAAATTGCTGTTTTAGTAGCCAAATTACTTGGGATGTCTTGATACCAATACTGGTACACACATACTTGCATTCATGCTCATAAAAATGCTCAGATACCAAAAACCGTTGTGTCATTGTGTAAACATTCAGAGCACAAATTAAAATCACTTTATGTCCTAATAAGATTATTTAGCAGCAAAAGCTCCAATTTAATGAGATAAATTAGATTTTGAATGTGCTGTGCGCTTCAAATAGGAGCGATTGGAGGGGTGGTGGAGTAGTGGCTAAAGCACAGGGCTGTTAATCAGAAGGTTGCTGGTTCGATCCCTACAGCCACCACCAATGTGTCCTTGAGCAAGGCACTTAACTCCAGGTTGTTCCAGGGGGATTGTCCTTGTAATATGTGCTCTGTAAGTCGCTTTGGATAAAAGCGTCTGCCAAATGCATAAATGTAAATGTAAATGCTTGTAATTGTGTGGAGACAATGTTGTGACGAAGCCGCCTGCACGTACCTTTTAGGGTGTGTTCACACTTGTCAGGTTTGGTTAGATTAAAACAAACTCTGGTGCGATTGCTCTGTTAGTGCGGTTCATTTGAACAAGCGTGAACGCTGCCATCCGATCCTTGGTGCACACCAAACAAGTGGACCGAGACCACCTGGATAGTGGGTCTCGGTCCGCTTCCAAACAAACTCTTGAGCGGTTTGATTGATATATGAATGCAGCATGGACCAAAGATGTATAAACGGACCAATAACAGGAAGTAATTTGTCTAATACTGACTTCAAGCATACCTTCTCATCAAAGGAGCTATGTTGCCCATTACAATTCTGTACAGGCGTCAAAACCGGCGTCAACTATCCTGGCAGCATATCTTAGTTTTTGTGTGCAACGGAGGAATTCCTGGCACTGTTTTGACTCCTTTACACATTTTATTAGCTATTTGAGAGTGCATTTTGCCCAGCAGCCAGCATTGTTTTGGATGTTTGGCAAGTTCCGTCGCAAAATATACGTAAAAAAATCTGTCCAATCAGGTTGTGACCTTATCCTTATGCCTTTTTTTTTGTATCTTTAGGTTCAGTGTTAAAAATACCAGTGTGAACGCTAAGCGAACTAGGACTAAATGTATAATTTTCTTTTTAGGTCTGGACCAAGAGAACCAAGAGAACCAAACTACAAGTCTGAACACACACTGACATCCCTACAAATGACAGAATTGCTCGATTTAGATGGTTGTTCAGAAATAAGATAGAAAGTCAAGAAAACAAATACAGCTGATAACGAATCGGTTACCTAACGTAACCTCGGTTCTCTCTAGACGAGGGAACGAGTATTGCGTAAGCTAGCTTACGCTACGGGAAAGATTCATCTTTTCTGAGATATTGAAGCCAAAAAATTATCCTTCATTTTGTATCATTGGTCAACGCAGTGCAGACCTTGAGCGGGCTAGCTAGCGAGCTCATTGGTTGCTCTGCGGCAACTGCTTCAGACTATAGAAGAACTTGGGCGAACTTGCGTCCAATGAGAGGCGTCCGCGCGCTTACTGCATCAAAGCCCGCCAAAATGGGCGTGGCTAGAGTGCATATAAGCGTAGTTCGTAGGCTGGAACCCTGGTTATCATTGAATGAAGCGAAAGTCGCTCGTGGCGCGAGCATGGCCGGCTACGCAATACTCGTTCCCTCGTCTAGAGAGAACCGAGGTTACGTTAGGTAACCGATTCGTTCTCTTACGAGAGGTTCTCTCGTATTGCGTAAGCTAGCTTCATAGTTTCGAGAACTATAGAAAGATCCCAGATAGGAACCGATGGGGGGCACGGGGGGGTTCATCCTTCTAGCTCCCCTGAGGAAGCGGATGACCAGCTCGTTTTTTCCCAGTGACTGGCCGTGCAGGGGTTCAGCGAACGCTGCGACTGCCGCCACATACACTTTGAGCGTGGATGGGGATCTGCCCTTATCCAGCAGCTCTTTGTAAAAACACGAGCAGCGACGACACCCCACATGTCCGTGGGTCCAGGTCTCTGTCGGTGCACCATTTTGAAAACACAGACCATTTTGACGCATAGAGTCTTCTCGTGGAAGGGGCTCTAACGTGTATGATGGTGTTTATTACCCCTTCTGGCAGAGCGACGGGTAGTCGTTGATCACCCACGTGCAGCGCCCAGCGCTCTGGGTGGGGATGCCAGATCGTGCCGCGAGCTTGAGAGAGGAGATCTGCTCTCACTGGGATGGGCCACGCGCTGTCAGTGACAGCTGCGTAAGCTCCGGGAACCATGTCTGATTCTCCCAACGCGGGCTATGAGGAGCACCGAGTGACGCGTTTCCCTGATCCTCTGCATTACCTGTGGCAATAGCGAGACGGGAGGGAAGGCGTAAAGCGGGCGGTTGGGCCAGTCCTGGGCCAGCTCGTCCTCGCTTTTCGAGAAAGACGTGGTGACCCTGAATGACCGGGAGAAAGCGCACAAGCACGTACTCGACTGCTATCATTTCCAGACAATTTATGTGAAGGAGCTTTTCCTGAACTGACCATAGGCCAAAAAAAAACGGAGAGCCCTCGCAGACCGCGCCCCAACCCGTGTTGGACGCGTCTGTCGAGATGACTTTTCGGCGAGATACAGCTCCCCGCTGATACCATTCGGCCACTGTCCAGGGCTGCAGAGCTGAAATACAGGTCTGAGTCACCTTGATCGGCTGGCGGCCTGTGGCCCAAGCCCGGCGAGACGCGCGGGTGTTTAGCCAATGCTGAAGCGGGCGATGCGCAGTAAACCCAGCTGAAGTACTGCTGCGGCTGAGGCCATGTAACCTAGCACTCTCTGAAATTTTTTCAGAGGCGTGAGGCTGTTCATCTGAAAGGACGCGGCTAGTCGCTGAACACGGCGCGCTGTGTAGATAAGCGAGCCGCCATTGCCACGGAGTCTAGTTCTATTCCAAGGAAGGAAATTGCCTGACTGGGCTGTAGTGAGCTCTTGGTCCAATTGACTGCAAGACCCAAACTGTTCATATGGCTGAGGAGAACTGTTCTGTGAGACAGAAGCTCCGTATGTGACTGTGCCATAATCAGCCAGTCGTCCAAATAGTTCAGAATTCGCAAGCCCTGACTCGCGAGGGGTGCGAAGCGCCGCATCCATGCACTTCGTGAAAGTACGGGTGCTAAAGACAGGCCGACCGGAAGGACGGTGTATTGATAAACCTGGCCGCCGGCTGAATCTCAAGAATGGCCTGTGACGGGATTTATCTGAATCTGAAAATAGGCATCTTTCAGATCGAGAGAGATAAACCAGTCCCCTGGCGCGTATGCGCGAGGAATTTCCTGATTGTAAGCATTTTGAACGGTCTTTTGCAAGCACCTTGTTCAAAACCCTGAGATCTAATATTGGTCTGAGGCCGCCGTCTATCTTGGGAACAAGAAAATAACGGCTGTAAAACCCCGACTTCAGCTCAAGGCGGCACTTTCTATGGCCCTTTTGCACAGAAGGTTTGTTATTTCTGAACGAAGCATGCAGGCTGCTTCCGTGTTCACAATAGTTTCGAGCCACGCTCTGAAGCGGGAGGGCGGCGATCGAACTGTAGCAAATAGCCCTGTTTTATTGTGCTTAACACCCATTTGGATATCCTGGGATAGCTTTCCACGCTTTGAAGCGTAACGCTAGAGGGTGAATGGCCAAATCGCCCTGATTGCCGCACACAGCCGCTGAACAGAATGTGTGAGCGCGCTTACTGTGCTTATGCATGACTGCTCGCAGACAGCAGGGACAGGCTGTTCTGTGAGTGACTTCCCGATTGAGGTGAATGGGGAAAGAGTCACATCTGTTAAGTGATGCGCGAGCCTAGTCACGGGCACGGGATTTACATACAGAGAAGTGTTTGCTGGCCGTGTGACAGAGCGGGCAGAGAATGGGCGCGCGCACGTATTTGTGAGCGCGTTTATTGACTAGAGTGGGCTGTGTCCGCTTTATGTGAGTGGGCTCTGATCGGGACACGGGAAGTGTAATGCTTGTGTGTAGAGGTGAACACTGGATTGTGGGCACATTTTCTACACAAGGCTGGCTGTGTGACAGAGCGGCCAGAGAAGGGGCGCGCGCACGGATTCGTTTGGCGCGTTTATTGACTGTAACACTCGAGCGGGCTGTGTCCGCTTTATGTGAGTGGGCTCTGATAGGAACACGGGAAGTGTAACGCTTGTGTGTAGGGGTGAACACTGGATTGTGGGCACATTTTCTACACATAAGGCATGTTTGCTCTTTACAAGATTTCTTTGGGTCGCCGTGAAACCGGCGTTTGAGTGCAGGCAAGCGGGCAGTATCACCGGCTTGTCGGTTGCTCAGGTTTCAACGCAATCTTTGGCCGAGGCCCGCGGGGGGGGCGGCGGTCTGCGGTGGCTGTCTGAGCGTGACCTAGGGCGGCCGCCCTGTCGACGCTGAAAAGTCTGGCTTTGCTGAGCTGGGCGCTGTGAAGAGGCTCGTGCAGGAGGCTGGTCACGTGGGTGGCCTGCAGAGGAGCTAGCGCGACGAGGCAGGAAGAGATTCATGGCTTGGGTGGCTTTCTGGACTTCCGTGAAACGGTCAACAATGCCACTCACCGCGGAACCAAAGAGACCGGATGGAGAGAGCGGCGCATTTTCCGTCTTGCTCCTTAGATCTGAAACAGCCTCTGGGTGTCCGCCTTTCTCATCCCATTCTCGAAGGAGGTCCGCTTGGAGGATCTGTAAGACGGCCATGGAATGCAGAGCAGATGCGGCTTGGCCGGCGGCGGCATAGGCGCGGCCAACACAGGCGGAAGTAGTTCTGCAGGCCTAGACGGGAGCACCGGTTTAGACCGCCATCTCGCGGAGGGCGGGCAAAGGTGTGCTGCTACCGAATCCTCTGGATTCCTGGGCCGAGGAGGAGGCTTGGGAGCCTGACCACTCCTCGCTGTCCGAAGCCATGATGGAACAGCAACCCTTATCCTCCGCCTCGTCATCCCAGATGGCAGCAGTGCGGCCGCTCTGTGGCAACTGCGCATCCCGGGGGGGCGGGGAGGGTGAAAGCGAGTCTCGAGGGAGAGGCTCTGGCGAGGCAGTCGCTTCTAACACCGGTTCCGGCAGCCTTTGGGAGCTGCGCTTCTTATTGCGCGGCGAAACGAAAGGCGGCGCGGCGGCTTCGGTTTTGCATGCTTCGAGTCGAGCCCGCAGGGTCGACATCGGAAGCTCCTCGCAGAGGTCGCATCCGCCGTCAGCGAGGGCGAGCTCTGCATGTTCCCGTCCCAGGCAGAGAGCGCAGATGAGGTGGCGGTCTCCGGTGCTGAGAGGAGCGCGGCATGAGCCGCAGGAAGTGCGAGGCATCTTTAAAAAGACGCTCGATACTCTTTTTGTGAAGTTCGCTGAGGAACTTAGCTTGCTCTAAAAAAAGGATACGTCGCCGGATGGCGTAGCTCGCAGGATGGCTGAAGGTGGCGAAGACGGCCGGCTTCTTCGAGCGCTGTCCAAGCTTGCTAGATGCCCCTCGAATGGCGACGCGGCTTCCAGTTCAGAGATGCGAAGAGCTTCGCTGAAGAGATGAAAATCAGGGTTCCAGCCTACGAACTACGCTTATATGCAATCTAGCCACGCCCATTTTGGCGGGCTTTGATGCAGTAAGCGCGCGGACGCCTCTCATTGGACGCGAGTTCGCCCAAGTTCGTCTATAGGCTGCAGCAGTTGCTGCAGAGCAACCAATGAGCTCGCTAGCTAGCCCGCTCAAGGTCTGCAGTTGCTGCACTGCGTTGACAAATGATACAAAATTAAGGATAATTTTTTGGCTTCAATATCTCAGAAAAGATTAATCTTTCCCGTAGCGTAAGCTAGCTTACGCAATATGAGAGAACCTCTCGTAAGAGAACTAATTATTTGGTCGAGACTTTTAAAATGTGTTAGTAAACTTTGCTCTGATGGGCCAGCCCAGACAAAGAGGCTACAAGAGTCCAAACTGAATGAAATCTCTGATGCAGTTTATTGTGCAATCAAAATCCCAATAATAACCAGGAAACAAAAAAATTGTTTTTTACATAATGCGTAATTATTAACAAGCCCAGAATACACAAGTGACTCTTATTTTTAAATGTCTGTACTGCCAGCCAGATGCTCTTACAAACAGATATGTGAAACAAAATATTCAAACTTACAGTCATTTACAATGTATTAAAATACAAACACTACTAAGTGATTATTTAGAAAAAATATAAAAAACAATTTAACCGAAGTTCATCGGCGTTTGCATGTTTGAAATGTCTGGTATTCTGGTAATTCTGTATTATTAAAACATACTTTTTTCCTTTCTCTATCCACACCGTCAGACAAAATCAACATAATCTCATCAATTAATGAAGTAAGAAATAACTTACAATGGACCGTTGAATTGTTTAAATATAATGCACACCCGAGGTGGTAATGCAGTCACGACGCGCAGCGAAGTGTGCATTATTTTTAAACAATTTAACGGGCCAGAGTCAGCAATGATCAATAAGGGTTTTGTAAAATATTTAAAACTTGTAGAACAGTATTTATGATTTTTTCATATATATATATATATATATATATATATATATATATATATATATATATAAAACCATTTTTTATGAATATTTATCCTAAATTATACGTTGTCATATGAACCAACATGATCACACAGGGAATCTGCATTTTTTTCCATGAGTTCTGGTACCCTAGGATTGGCCACATTTTGCTGAATCAATGACAAGCGTCATCTCCTATCAGACAATTTTGCATTGGCTCCAGTGTGTTTACCTTTCGCTGTGGTGCAACCGGAAGCATATAGCGTCAGCTGCATGAGAGACATGTGTTAGGATCCCACGTTGAAACCAGAATGTAATCACGCCCACATTTTCAGTGATGAGCGTGATTAGGAGGTTGCATTCCTGTTCACTGTATTACAGCCTGTACAGCTTCACAACTTGCTTTTGGCACCCCTCTGTGGATATTTTGCCCAGAAAATGGAGCTTACACATGCTCATACACCCAACAACCCTTACTGCTTTGGCCACTGGGGGCAATGTTTTGAATTCTGGTAATACAGACTGATTTTAGCAAAAGAAAAGTCAACCTTCTGTTTCGGAGTTCACTGTGAGATCCATCTGTATGAACAATTAATCAGTAATTAGACGGATGTTAAGTCTTAAAAACACATCACAGTAATGTTCTCGGTTCAAATCAGTTTAGTAACTCACAAGATGATATCTGACGAAACCACAGATGAATGCACACAAAGTGTTTTTATTATCACAATTATATTTTGTCATATTTGTGACCATTTAGTTGCCCTGACTTTCCACATGAAGTATTATGAGCAATAAAAGCTATTATCTGTACAGAGGCCTTGGTTTGTGTTTAAGTATTCTGTTGAGAGACAGAATAAACAACGGAGGGAGAAATGGCCATTAACACATTAGCACACACCTCTATAGACAAACACAAAGCTACAAATTAGCCCATACCAATCATACAGTAAACACATCAGAAGTGCAAGTGAATCAGAACAGATCCTTGGGACAGTCCCCTGGATGAAGAATTTGTATTAATTCTCCCTTAGGAAAATATTATGTGACAGAGAAAAGGCCTTTTTAATGAGAAACGTTGGAATTATTTTGAGCAGTATCTAGTTGCTGGTTAAATGTCACATTATCTCAGCCCTTCTTCACATTGCAACGTGACACAGCACAAGTAAACCAACGAAGATCCGTAACCCAAATTTAAATGATTAACACTTATCCTGGTAATAGTTTTAGTCTGTAATGAGCAAGATGCATTCACTGTCTGCATACCACAACAATCTGGCTAGCCATTATGGCTCCATGTCCATGGCTTACTCCAATTTTCTCAGCTTTGAGTCTTAGCATACTTTGTCCTTTTAAGGTAGGCAGTCTGTAGACCTGTGATGTGAATGTCCTCTCGCAAAAGGCAGTAAGTAAAAATCGAAGTCAAACAGATGCTGAAGTGTTCAAACCTATCATGGGAAGGTCCAGAGGTCATCTGCTGTAAATGAGGCCAGTGATCCCTGCACTTCTACTGGGTCAAAAATGGTCTGATGGTAGCTTCATTTATTTTTATTTTCTTTGTAATTAAAGGGATAGTTTACCCTGAAAATATAATTTTTGGGTGAACTATCCCTTAAATTAATAATGTGTATATAGTGGCAATTTCTGTTGTCTCGATCTGTGGGTTGTTATTGATCATCTAAACATCTTAAACTGTCCGATTAATATGTCACCATTGATAAATGGACACAGACTTTGACAGCAGATCTCACTTTATGATAAAAGAGGGTTTCCTCGTCAATGCTTTTTAGAATGTCAGAGCTGTTTGACATAGTTTCAGATAAGCACCATTTGAAATGTTTGACATCCTATAGCTGCAAAGTGGAGAATTATCAGTAGAATTAAAATAGGTCAAATTGGTCAGCTGTTATTTATGCTCCTGCTGTCTTACATCCTCAATTGCACAACATCAGAGAAAATACCCCAGTTTATCTGCAGATGTGTATGCATGTATTAAAAGTGTTTTAGGTTGTTGCGCTGAAATTTACTGGTGCAGAACTGACCATTGGAAAGAAATATCACAAATGAGATCTCCTTAATGTTGCTCAAGTTTCACAAAAATGTGCTCAGCTTTACCAAGGTACCAAACTCTGCATTGAAAAGTCAAAGATTTCAATGTGAACTTTTTCTCATGAGAATTTGTCATTCAATTCTTCTAAGATCAAATGATCTGAGCTATACAATCCACAATAGTTTTATAGCTCTATATTCTTAGATGATGTCAACAATTGTCTACATTCGTCCATTTTTATTTCTCCTAAAGAATAGCAGCAAACCTAAAATACAACATTAATACTTAAATGAAACAGCTAAGAACTCCAGTAAGTTGAATTCAATAATATTTTCCTCTTTGTGAGACTGTCCATGTGTGTAGAGTCAAACGAAAGAGGAACTACATAATGTAATGCAGAGATCTTAAAAGGCCCTGTTTCTGCTGTCGGAGGAGCGTGTCTGTGGAATGTAAACACTGTGTGGTTCAGAGGTGAGTTTTTGTGGGCTTGAGCAGCTAAATCTGATGTCTGGCATCAGTCCAGGTTCACACAAACAAGAGCACGGCTGTCACTTTTTGTTAAGGAACACTCAAAGTCTTCGGAAGTGTGATATAAACTATACGTTGCATATGTCAACTCTGCAGGGATAATGAGATTTACATGAGATTTAAATAACACACCACATCAAGCCATGTACAGTATTTCCATTTACCATCCTTTGAGCAATTAAAAGTGCTCTAGCGGCACCAGAAAGAATTGCAAAAATGATGACTGTTTCCAAACAGGCTTCCAAAACAATCCCTGTATGCTATGGTCCAGACAAGCCTGCACCAAGCTCATGTGATTGGTTGAGCCAGAAGTCAGCCTATGAATGGCTTGCTTTTAGTTGTCTCTGCATATTAAACAAATGTGGAGAAAGTATTTAGAAAAAAATTATGTATTTCATTTGTAAGACCTGTTAGATTGTTTTACTGAGATAAATACATTTTTAATGGATTCATCTTTATAAATGTTCACTGTGTGTGTCTGTGATGCAAAACTTGGCAATCCTCATTTTGAAGTATTCTGGTTTTTTGTTTGCTTTGACGTTCAGCACTGGCTAAGAGACTTGGTCTATTTTTATCTGTTATTTTTATATATATCTTTTAATTTTTTTGATGCCCACATTCCGAGTGGATTCACTCCTGAAGCATTTCAGTGGTTATGTTTGGAATAGCATAATACTATTCTGATTCTTGCATTCTACCATTATTGTTCCTGCCGTATACTGCATCAAATGCATACTGTATATAATATGCCATTATTTTGTATGCAAAGAATAACCAAATTAACTAAACATGTTTTTCTTGACTCACAGTTTGAATGAGTAATAAATGCTAAATTAAACTTTTTACTTCCGAGATGACAAGTGGACATTCATGGTAATAAACTTTCTCGAGTTTAAGGTTATTTGACAAATGTTATAAGGTCATGTGACAACAATGTTTAAACGTTTATTGTGGCATAATGTATTTTTTACAAAAAGTTTTTAGTATTCTGCGTAAACTGCACCGTACGCAACAAACAAAAGGCTTGCATTCCATTCCAAACATAGCCATTATCTAAACAGTGTTGTAGAAATGACACAGCCTTATTTATCATCATCTTTCCTCACTTTATAGGTCTAAGGAACTGATCAAGTCAGCTATCCTAGACAATGACTTCATGAAGAACCTGGAGATGTCTCAGATCCAGGAGATAGTAGACTGTATGTATCCAGTGGACTATGACAAAAACAGCTGTATTATTAAAGAGGGTGATGTGGGCTCCCTCGTCTACGTCATGGAAGGTGAGAGACAGGAATGGAAAAGTTCCTCATGAAAAGAGTGTGAGAGCTTTCTCTGTGTGTGAGTGAGCCAATATTTAAGTATGTTCAGAAATTCTAAAAGTGATAGTTCACCCAAAATGAAATTTTTTTAATTATATACTCACCTTCATGCCTCATGTAAAACCATAGCAAAGTTTCCTAAGGATCTGTCACATACTGTCAACCAATAGACAAAGAGTGTTCAGCATCACACAAATGTATTATTTTCTATATGTATTTAAGCAGGCTTGTTTGTTAACGACCAATATGTCACTTATATAAAAATGTATTGCAATATTTTATTTAAACATCAACATTATTTGACTTGGACTTTGCCGTTGTTGCTGTCCCTGATTGGTCAATGGACCTGTCTCTGATGTCTTTACATTTGTCAATACATCTGTCAATGTGTGTAGTTTAACTAGAAAAAAAGAGATTTGTAATTTGTAAGGATTAGAGGATTTTCTCTGTCCTCTGCTTTTCTGTTTCTGAGGAAGTGAAGGAACACGGTTTGAATTATAGGATTTCGTTAGTCATGCCCCAGAGATTCAATGCTTTTGTGGTACAAATTGGGCATTTCCCCAACACACCAAAACCTGCCACAAGCCAATTATGCAGAGAGGGATAGAGTGAGTGCATATCTGCTGTATAAAATCCCAGAACACATTAGCTCTTTTTCAAAACCTAGTGAGCCGCCTTGTTGCCTACTGCCTGCATTGGCAGCTTCCATATTGGTGACCGATTTGGAACGTACTTTATTTTTTAACAACTCAAATTGTGTTTTCCACACAAATTGTTGTGTTCATGGTTCATCATTAACTCACCTTCATGTGGTTCAAAGGTCATATTACAAAAGGAGCTGTTAGGTATATAAATGCTAGGCCACCTTTCTTTATAACACCCCATGTTTCATGAAAACTCCAGCTTATGCTTACTTTGTATTAGAGAAATCCCTGTTGCAAACTATTTCATAAAGTGTATCAACCATGGCAAAAAACAAATGACGAATAGGCTTATTGCTTTGTCTCACAGTAAAAGATCAATGATGGTATAGTCAGATGACCAATAATAATAATGATCTGAGCTGAACTGAATATTGAATCACATTAGGTGAGTCCGGTATTTTTGTTCACATTAAAAAGCTCACACGAGTGGGACGTTTTAGCTGAGATAATTAGTTTGGCCATATGATAGGAAATGATAAATAAATAAAATAAATACACTGCCATTCAAATATTTGAGGTCACTTGACTGGAATGTTTCTCATGATCTTAAAAACCTTTTGATCTGAAGGTGTATGCTTACATTTTTGTAAATATTTTTGTCGACAAAAATATAATTGTGCCAACAAATTAATTTATTTTAATACAAAACAAACATTTTATTAAAAAAATTGTTTTTGGAAATGGATGACTTTGACCAAATAATAAAGAAAAGCAGCCAATAAGTGCCTAGCATAGATTGGAACTTATTCAATACTGTTTAAAAAGCATCCACGGTTATACCTCAAGACGTTGGTCGAGAAAATGCCATATGCCTTTAGAAGACTTGCAATATGTTGCAATTGACCAGGCTTAAAAGCGTTTTTGACCAATCATATCTTAGCAACTGTTTTTCTCTGACAATCCTTTGCTTTTTCCAATGAGAGTCTATGAGAGTAATCTGTGTTTGAGTAGTTTTAAGTGGAATTTATATAGAAATTGTCCAAAGAAATGTAAAAGATTTTGTTGCTGTGTCACTTGTAATAGTGACACATTTTTTATTAGTTATTTTTAATCTTTAAATAAATCACGAGAAGATCATGCTATTGATTATACTGTGTCAGCCCTCATTCCCAAATTAATATGAATAACATCAGCAAGGACACCTACAACAACTGTTTAATGAAAGATGATAACAAAATGTTAATTCATTAATGTATTTATTCAGATCTTAGTAAAGGCGATAGTAAATAAAAAGTTCACAGCATCATAGTGAGTGTGCTATGAGATGTTATGAGCAGTTCTGTTCACTTTCACTAATGTTGTCAGGTGAGTAATCGCCATCAAATGATGCTTTTCTCTTTTCAAGTAACGTAATGATCAAATAATGTCAAGTAATGATTGTTTACCTCAGTTCTGATTCACAGTCTCCACAGTTTTCAATCGAACTTCTGTGTAATTTAATACTTTCTTTTACAAAAATGTCAGAAATATATGCTTTAAAATGTCACTCTTCATTCCATTTAATGTAAGCATATTATCAATTCCGGTAATGAGAATATTGTGCCAAAAAATCAAAATAAAATGCGCCATTCACAGCACTCTCCCATTTATTACTATGTGAAGTTCAGCAAAGCTTGTCAGAGGGAGCAACGGTAGCCAAGAAGGTCAGAGCTTAGCATAGTGTCAAAGTTTTTGATCCTTTTGAGTGCTTTCCAAGCATTAAAGGGTGTCCCTATCTACAGCTATTGTATTCCAAAGACAGACCGAAATATTAATTAAAATGTTTCCTTTTGTTTTCTACATAAGAAAGTCAAACAGGTTTGGAAAAACATAACAATGACTAAATTATGACAGAATATACATTTTTGGGTGAACTGTTCCTTTAAAGAAAATGTTAAATCAGAATTGACCCCATTTACTTAAAAAATGTTCTTGTCTTTTTGTGATTCATCAGTACTTTTTATTCTAAAGTTAATATTGTTTGTTTTCATCAGTATGTAATAACCAGGGGTGGAAAGAGTTCTGAAAAATCATACTCAAGTAGAAGTATTGTTACTTCCCAAAAAATGTAGTGTGAGTAGAGTACAAGTAGCTGTCCTAAAAACTACTCAAGTAAGAGTAAAAGTTTAGCTCATTTAAAAGTACTCATGAGTAGTGAGTATTGAGTACCGAGTTGCAAAACCTATGCCTCATTATAATGAACACTGTATGGCAACTTTTAAAATACATCACTTATCTATGATAAACACTACATGAATCTGATTCTAAAAAATAAAAGGCAGATATGATAACAGAAATGAAAAGATTAAAAAGTTATTTTCAATACACTGACAACCATTTTAAATCATAATGTATGAAACAGTTACGTTAAAATCAGTTTATGTGTAGGGTCTACATTTCCCTTAATGCCGACAGAGCGTTATTGTTGTGCATAAAACATGTTCAAACAATTAAAAAAAAATGCTAAATAAGCAGGATATTTGGCACGTCAATCTCTACTTTAACTTTCACTTTCTTCTTGCGTTTTGGGTGATTCACATTCTTCATGCATATATAAGTTAGTATAAGTATATAACCATTATAAATTAGATAAATGACCAATAACTAGATTATTTGTCTGCATAAAATTCTCCACCATTAAAATTGTAATACAGCGTTTTGTTGTATCCTGTTACAATTTCTACTGTAAGGAATTAGCATTGGAGTAATATTATTCTCATGGCTTATTGAAAATAATATTACAAATATTTAGGTACAGCTTTGAAGTTAAATCTTTTAAAAACAGGGATGATATAATTTATCAAAACATACCAGAGTCAAATTATCTTTGAATACAGACTAAATGTATTGCTATTCTAAACATAAAACTAATCTAACACATACAACATGAAACAGGTTGGTAAGTAAAGTCCGACATTTTGATGTAAATACGCTTTTTGTGGATGATGACAGTAGCTGTTTATAAAATAGACTGTACATTATAAATATGTTGACACAATTCAGTATTGATGTGATTCCATCACAACTGTCATTTTGTTATATCGATGCGCTATAGTTTTATAATAATATAATGTAAATATTTTCTGTATAACTAAGTTACGTTACATTAATTAATGGGTCTGTGAGAGTTGTCGTTAAGGAGGACACGTGAGACAGGTTGTTTCACTCACATGTAATGATTTTAATGTCCACACAACGCTTGCAGCGTCACACAATAATCTTTTCAGCTTCACGATAATAAACTTTCTGGACCCTTATGGCACTATATTTCACATGCTTTGCAGTTATGTACGCTTACCTGTCCAATAAGAAGAACGCCAATTCAGGATCGGTTTTGATCCCCAAAACCGAACAAAGGTCCCTCTAGGAATCAAATGCCCTTCCGACGTTCACTCTAGTTTTTGCTCGACCGCGATCACTTTTCCGCTTAGCCAGACTGGATTGAGTAGATTTGTTTTTGTTTTTTGTTTGGCTTACTCGGAGTTTGTGTAGGAGTCGGTGTTGTGCTGGGAGCCGGACGTTTGCTGGATTCCATCTCTAAGATAACGTTACCTAGTGTTGCAGTTTGTTGTCACTGTTGAATAGCAGAAGAGAAGCTATTACTGTCTGAGGCAAGGCTCTCGGGAGCACGCATGAACGTCACATCCTTTGGATTTTCCTGGCAAAAGCGACCCGCTCCCTTTGCATGAAAATCAGTCTAAATGTTACAAGCAGTTCACACATTGGCACAAAAAAAAAAAAAAAAAACTTTAAATAATGCTGATCTTCTCAAATTAGGCAACAATTGGCATATTAATTGGCCTGCTTGACCTATTGGTCTTTCACTACTCTTAAACAACTTTTCTGCTGACGTAACCAAGACCGTATGGGTGAGGAAAAATACAAATGAACCAACAATATCATACCCCAAAAGTTTAACTTTTCACAATTCAATCTAATCATGTCCCATTCAGTGTTATTTCCTTGTTTTACTCAGGTGTACAGCTTGCAGAGACTTTTAAGCTTGCAGAGTAAACACAAGGCAATCTCCCATCATTTAATATCTGTCTTCAGTGGGCTTATCTGCAGTCCACACTCTTGATTTCATTTCATGCGTTATTTATTTCCTGTCTATTTGATCACTTAGCATCTGTCCCTGAGTTATTAATGTTTATTTAGTAGAGCCTATGTTGGACAAACATCTCTCCTTTTTCTTTTCATCTTTGTGAATCAGGGGTAATAGTTGATTGGCTATAGGTCATTAATAGAAGCTCAAGGCTATACAGAACAATACAGCTTAATAACCTTGACAGAGCAAACATTATGAACAGGTTAGAGGGGGGGTCACCTGTCTTCTTGCAGTGCCAGCCCTTAACACATCAGTGCCTGTGCCCCATGTGGCATCACAAGAGACTTTATTTTACCAAAGAAGCACATCAGTGCATGTTGGGAAATGTAATGAGTTGTTCACAGCAATGTCCTTGACATTAAGGGTCATTGCTTCCTGTGTGTGTCGCAGGAGGAACTAGAGGTCATGCTATTGTACATTATTACTTCCTGTTTTGGTGGTGGGTGTATTAGCTTTGGAAAAAACATTTAAGGAGCTTAAAATTACTACAGCCTTTCAGTTTGATCAAACCTTGTGCTGAACCTTACAACTTTGACCCAACTTTGTCACAATCTTTAAAAACCTCAAATTTAGGTTTTTAGGTTGAAGTAATATTCATTTCATTAATATTACTTCAATTATTGACTTAACTTTCTGTTTAATAAAAACACATGCTGTAGACACAGTGGCCCCAAAAAGTATTTGGACACTATTTAAGACACTGTCTTAAATAATCATATATAATCATATCGTTGCAATAGAAATAAATCTAACAAATCAAGTGTTATTTATTTTAAAGGAAGATAGCACAAACAGAATTTTCAAGATAAAATATTTAACAAAAAGAGGTTTGTTAGGTTTTAAACCATACAAATAGATATGCTGTTCAAAACTGAGCCAACAATATATTTGAGCACTTTCTGTGATGAAGAAAATTGTTGGTTCAAAAAATAAAGTTTCATGGCTGGTAAATTATTGCTCTTCAGCCATTGGCAGGTGTGGAGAAAAAGTAATTTTGGACCCTTGTCATTATCAATATGGAAAAAGGTTTGATTAAGATCAAGGCTATAATCCTCTTTAGCCAGAGCCAAATATTAATGATTATTTAAATTGTCCATCTGAAGATATGGGTCATCAACTCTCTCTTTTCTCTTATTCTTACATTCTCCTCATGTAAATCTCTCTTTCTCTCATCTGAAAACCTGAGATGTCCTTCACAACTTTTCAATACCTTTCTCTGCATCTCTCTGTCTCCTCTCACATTTTTGTTCACCTGTGTCATCCCCTATGTGTCTACTTGTCTGTTGAAAATTGAGGAAAGCTGCCCTCTTTTTGTGTGTGTATGTGATGAAACACCTGTTGGGCACAGCATATAATTTCCTATCAGTCAATTCTATCAGTTCCGTCATCCTAATCTCTCTTATCTAATTCCATCACAAATGAGACAAATAGTGTTTCAAATGATACATTATAAAATGCCTCATGCCTATGTGACATGGACATGTTTGTGAAAAGTTGTGTTCAGTGGATTAAAAGTCATGTTCAAGATTGTTCAAGTGTGTGTGCAAATTTCACTGAATTGTTCACAGACTGGTTATGAACTAGTTTCCAAACAGATTGTGATTTAACATGCATATAAATTATTGAAGTATGTCTAAATGTTTTTATTCCAGAGGGGAAAGTTGAAGTGACTAAAGAAGGATTGAAGTTGTGCACTATGGGACCAGGAAAAGTGTTTGGAGAACTCGCCATCCTTTATAACTGCACCAGGACGGCCACTGTGAGAAGTGAGTACACAGTAGTGAATGAAGTAATTCTGATGACTCAAGCAAACAGTTTTCAAAGGAACATTTAGGGGTAGTTTGCTCACTAAGCGAAGTGGTAATATACTGATTCTACAGTCGGAGTTTCATCCAGGAAACATTTCTTATCTTGCTACAGTGCGATTTCCTCCCAATAATTCTCAGTATGACTGAAGACAACAGTGACACTAGAAATCACTCCATCTGTGATTTTAATATGGCTCTTATAAATAGAGAGGGGTCCAGACTAGGATATATATGAGGGTTGAACAGAAATAAATTGTAGGATAGTAGGATAAATTCTAAGAAATAATAAGTTAAATATTTTAAGTTAATTTTATTTTTTTCTTTAGTTTCAATTTTTTTTTCTTTTAGAAGAATTTTATTTCTAAGAATATTTCTGGCTACTGGTTCTCATTATATAATTACCAGCCAGTTAACACAGCTGTAATTAAAATCCATTGTTATCCCATAAATCTTTTTTTTAATTTTTTTTATCTAGATAATCTCATATGCACATGCCTGTGTGCTGTCATTTCTGGATCATTTTCAAGCCTTTCCTTCATTTCTTATTCCATTCTTCTCTTCATTTTCTTTTTCTTTGTGCCATCATTCTCTTTCATACATATTATCTTTTTTCCTTTGCTTGGCTCTGTTTTTCCATCCTCTCTCCGTCAGCTCTCTCTTTTCTGGCAGTGTTTATGCTTCCTGTGAGCCTGCTCTCTGGTTCTCTGGTTAGCGTCTGGGACAGAAAATGAGCTGGGCTGGGATTAGGGGACATACATGTGTCTGATCTCCCCACACATGGCCAAATATGACACATGACTGTGTCCATGACTGCCATTAGAGCAAAGCAATCTCTAATCTTACTTGCAGAAGAGTCTGGAGAATTCTCATTCAATTCAATTATTTTCGCTTCAGTTTATGTAAGAAATATTTTAGGATAAATACAATTTAATCTTGATTCCTAAAAAAAATTATAATACAAAAAAAGACTTGGTTGGTAAAAAGAACTGAAAACGTTTATACAGTAATGCTCGTACAATGAATGCCAAATGGGAAAATGTCTATCATCTAAAAAAACACAAAAAACATACAATAATCACACTGTTTTGAAAGCATTGAAAATCCTTTTATGTGCATGTCTTAACTCATGTAAACTTTCACTTGATATGTGCAAGGTTACCAGAGGAACAATTACCTTAATTGGTAATACTTAAAAAGTATTCCTACCTCAAAGGATGATTTATTCAACTTTACAGATAAAAAAACACAATTAATTAATTGCACTTCTTTGCTATTAATCCCTTGCACCTTAGAGTTCCATTGTAAGTGTGAAAGTGTAAGCATGATTTGTGTTTGTTTTTCCAAATGAGGAATGCATCAGGAATAATTTCTGTTGTAATCACCACCGTGACACCAAAGCCGACCATACATATCCAGTTGTGCTAAACTTTTAATTCAATACAATTTTTACCCGTTAACATGTGGTGCTTGTTAACGGGTAAAAATCCCTCAGACTTATTGAAGAAGGGACCCAAGCCATATCTAGGGACCAGAATATTATAGAGAATTGAGGATTTTGACTTGGCAAAGTTAGCAATTTTTTTTTTCATAAAGAAATGTAAAAATCGAGTTATTTATGACATCAAAATCATTTGCATAGCTGCTGTGTTGTTATTCCTCTTTCTCTCTCACTCTCTCTCTCAAACACACACCTTTTGTTGTATTTGGTTTCCAGTGGTGTTAGCATGTAAATGAGTTTTCTGGAGAAACTGTGGCTTAGAGTATTAGAATGCACAGGGGAATCTGCACAGATATACCAGTGCTTAAAGTGCTGTTGACCTGCAGTGATCTCACCCACCGTACTGCTACCCTGTCTTTTCAGCTATAAACAAAAGAGCAGAGTAGGACTCAACAAAGAGAGAAAGCCCAATGATTCATACTCCTGAAAGGACAATGCAAGATAAAGGCTCTCTATCACATTACTCTGTTGTAATTATTGTACTCCAGTGGATGCTCTACAGATATTGTAAGAGAAACATTGACTGACTCTTCACAAGCACATTATGACCTGCTGGAAAACAACCATATTACAGCAAACGTTTAATATGGCATTTTATTATTTTGCTTGAGAGAATATGAGTCTTTACTGCAGCTATTAGTCTTTGGAAGTGTTTAGATACAGGTTATACAGGTTTTTTGCCCTTATTTGCTATAAACTAGGGATGCACTGACATGGAATTTCCTGGTAGATACCGATAACCAATAATTCACAGCTCATTCTGGCCAATACGGTAACCGATAATAGTATTTTTTGCTTTTAAACTGGAGTTGCTAGGTTAATTTTCTTATTACTCATCCTCAATAAACAACATTGGTGGGCAGACATTGTTTCTGAAAAGATGAAATATTTTACTCCCACATTTTCCCATATTTACATTCTAAACTGAAAAGGGTAGATCGCGTTGAACTAGTTAAAGAAAAAGTAGATCATACATTAAAAAAAATGTTGGGCACACCTGGAGTAACCAATCTCTGTCAGCTTAATTTATATAAATTATTTTATATTATAGATCTGCTTTGGGTCTTAGATATTGTCTGTTGGCCTTAGATATTATTTGCACAATTGTTTTGTTATTGTTATTCAGTCATGGAGTACATCAAAACTTATGCTAATGAACGCATTTTATCCAAACGCGACATTACCTTGATAACTTGTATCCGATTAAAAATCATATTTTTTCCGATTACTCGATTAATCATCAGAATAATCGTCAGATTACTCGATTAAACAAATTATAAAAAGTTACAACCCTAAACAATTCCTCTGTTTTAAGCGACCCCTCCACCCTGACACAACAATATTGACTCAACCAATGCTGTGAGTTGTGATTGAGATCTGTTTGTTTGATCAATAGCATACGGTGGGCATATTTGGGAAGTTGTTTAAAAACAATGTTTATTTTTGCAATTGTGTTCGATGTTGCTTGTGTTGCAGAAATTACACACTTCAGATTTAACAACCCTTTTTTAAGCGCTCTGCAAGTGCCACAAATGAAAATTTTCCTTACATTGCTGACTTACAAATGCTCCATCAGTAACCGTTTGACTTGGCACCTTCATTTGCTGCATTGCCAGCTATGATTTAGAGTTTGTTTGCTTCTGTCCAATAGGATTTAAAAACTGAAAATGTAAGTTTGAGAGATGTACTCATAGATAAGACCATCCTGGCACTACATCAGAAATCTCAAACTGTGGCCCTGCAGTAGTTTGATGAAGACTTGTTAGAACAGTTGGAGTTTTAGATGTGATTTGTGTTGTTTTGTTAGATTGTGACAAAAATACTTAGTAAGGCATCAGTTTGCATTTCAGACAGAACTTGTTTTGGCCAAAACTAATTTATCAGTGCCTGTTTTATTATCTGTATGAAGCAATCCAGCTGAGAAATAAACACCGTGCTCGAGGTGTTTTGGTTTTAGTTAAAACTGTTGTGCTGCCATCATGGTCTGCTGTAAACAAATATTAGCAAAACTGGCTAAAATCTGCAGATCTAATCTGATTGGCTGACTGCTAAGCCATTTTCTGGAGGCAGGGTGCACATATTTGTATCCGTCTGCTGTTTTTGCAGGTTCCTAGGGTGCTGTAATGAGCTCTTCTAAGGAAGAACTAGTTGGTGAATTTGCCAAAATTCTCAGTGTTCATGAAAATGAAACTAGAAGCAAGTAAAATACTATATATTATCCAGAGTTATGTCAGATTTCAGATTTGTCTGCTCCTACAGTAAATGTTACATAAACATAATGTACATATCAGTCAGAAAGCCGCTTACTGTCTAAACGATTCTTCTCCAGAATAAGCTTTTTTGTATGGTCCACATTTAATGCTGGTGGTGTGGTTTTATGGGATTAAGATCATACAGAATAACATGTTGTCATCTAATCTGATGCTTTTAACAAACTGTTATGACAGCAAATGATGTAGTCAGTTGAACTGTCTTTAATGGACACAAGCACAATATTCACACGAAAAGCTGAAACACTTGTACATTTGAAATAAGAGCCTTATTCAAGATCATATATTTTTTAATCTCTTTTCATTTCATTTGAGAGAACATCTATAATTTTGGAGAGATTACTCTAATGGCACAAAAAGTCAAGGCTCATTTGAAGATTAAATTCTTCCTGAAAGTCTGTAAAACTTAGAGGCCACAAAATAAAAGAATTGCCTTAAGAATTCACCTGTTTCTCTCTCTCTCTCTCTCTCTCTCTCTCTCTCTCTCTCTCTATAATACAATGAATCTCATTTCTTATTTTGAATCTTTGTCTTATTCTTGTGTTTGTTGACTCCCCTTTATTGGCAGATGAGGATTGCATTGATTTATTTTTCTTCTTACCATTGAAATTGTATATATAATATTGTTCTTGGATATTATTTGTAAATGTATATAATATAAATGTTGATATGATGGCAGCATTATTTCTAGAGAAAGAGCAGCAATGGAAATCTCAGCTCTGTTCAATACTGGCCTGAAACTGCTATTTATAAGGGATGCCGTGCATTTATGTTTTCAGAATATGTTTTTCAGTTTTCTCTCTTTACATGAGGTTTACATTTTCTGTCTTCTCTCTTGAATGATTCACTGAATCAGACAGCACTTGAAAAAGACATCCTTCTAAAAGCATGAAACCATTGTCGCCTTCATTTCCACATGCAGTTTTGATTGAACAAAGGTTTATTCTGGACCATAAAACAAAAGGTTACTCTGTTCTCTCAATACATTTAATTCAGCTTAACAATACTTTGTTTTGTAGATCATTTTAGTCATAGTTAAAGTTTTTGTGGTCAAAATTTAAGATTAGATAAAAAACGAAACCTTGAATATTTCTTATTGACTTGCGTATCTGCCACTAACCCTATTCACACTAGAGGTGTGCAAAACTATCAGTTTTCATAATCGACTAGTCGGTTGATTGTTTGAATGACTAGTCGACTAGTTCTGTATTTGTTAAGGATAATATATAATTAGGCTCCGTTATGGTCATGTGACCCCGATCAGACACATTTCAGAGGGTGCAGCACTACAACATGGTAGCTAATGGATATTCAACAAATAAAAAGGCTAAATAACTAATAACATCTTATTGCACAAAACTATCGAAGTAAGAAAAGACATAAGAAAGGCTCCAATAAAGATCGACACAAAACCGTTTATGTGCATCTGCCGTAGAATAATTTGTTTAAATGTAAACAGGGTAATGGGAGTCTCAAGGCAATCCTTGCTGCACAGTCAAACATGTAGAACTGCAAGATAATGATGTGGGTACACGCTAGTTCACGACATTGAGCAGTTTAACCTTTCTAACTGTAACTATTTATTTACATTTATGCATTTGGCAGACGCTCTTATCCAAAGTGACTTCCAGTGCACTTATTGCAGGGACAATCCCCCCGGAGCAACCTGTAGTTAAGTGCCTTGCTCAAGGACACAATGGTGGCGGCTGTGGGGATCAAACCAGCGACCTTCTGATTAACAGTTATGTGCTTTAGCCCACTATGCCACCACCACTCCAATATTTAAGCAGTGTCTGACAGAATCAGGAAAAAGACTTTAATTTCCCCACAACACCTCACAAATACAGGAACATTACTCACAGCAGAGCATTTAACTTCTGACAGTGATCGTCCTGAAATGTATTGTTGATGCAGCGCTTAGATGGCTGTAATAGCAGCGGCATAAATGTACTAAACTTACAAAATGTCTTTCAGGGGGTTATACTGTTCTGACTGTTGTCCAATTTTAAGTGTAGCAAGCTATCATCATGCAAAAATGCAATCCAAGTAGTTGCATCTCTCAATTAATTTGATAATTGCATCTCACATTAAAACCATCACTACTAAAAATATTAATGTTAATAGTTGACCCCACTAATCGACTAGTCATTTGTTGAACGATTAGTCGGCCACCATAGCACATCCCTAATTCACACTCACAGCAATTTTTAGCAACAACTGGAAGTCATTCAATTCATTTAGGAATTGCAAGTCTATTTAAATAAAAATCTATTTTATTCATATCGTGCTTTGAAAAAGGCCTCTGTCTGTGTGACAGTGTCTGACACCTTTGAAACATATCAGTAGATCATAACATAGTCAATCTGGATTTATGGGTGAGATGAGTCTGTCAGTATAGGGTTGGCAGAGAACAGGTCGTGTCAGGGCAAGTTCTTTTGTTATAAGTTCTGGCTCTCTGATGAATAATATTAACTGATGTGATATCAGAGAGCATGCTGGGACATGCATCCCCTCTGGCCACACAGCTTCTATCTTTATGTTAATTGGGAACTTCCTTTTTATCAGCGCTGCTAAAATGAATCTCTGGGTGCTGATGGTCACCTGTTTGTCTGCAGGGAAACTTACATTTTGGCTTAAATGGATGTTTTTTTTTCAAGCAGAGGAATCATCGAATCATTCCGACCAAAGAGCTGTTGTAGCCAAAAAAATTCTAGTTAAATAATAATAAAAAAATTCTAGTTAAATGGTAACCAAGGCATCTTTTGCAGTTTTCACTTACTGGACACAAGAAAGACTAAGATTTAATCATGTTCATTTATGAAGCAATATATCAATACATAGTAATGAACAGCAAAAGGAACATATATATTTGCTAAAACATTTTAAAGCAAAAATTGGCTCATGGTGGCTACTATGTGCCTTTATACTCGTAAGTCACTAGTCACAGAGGGATTGCAAAATTAAACTAATTACATCTTAGGTGCCATTCATACCAAACACATTTGTGTCTGTCTGAGCTGTTTTAAAAATGTTTTTTGCATACATGTAGACGTATTTGAAAGTTATTGCACCATGCCTGGTGCCCCCAACGACCTCGTCAGCTCGTCGTGCACCACCGGGCAGAAAGGGACGGGGGGGATGGGGGGGTGTAGCCGTGAGCAGCACCTGAACCCAGGAACCAATCAGCAAGCTGCGAGTGCAGCCTGGGCAAGGATGGCGGTCAGCTCCATGTCAGATTCAGACTGAGTGGGCACACCCGAGGGCGCTAGCCCAGTGGAGTCCTCTGCATCCGACATCACTAAGGTGCTCTACGATGCAGCAATCGAAAGCTCATCCATCTCGTGAGCTCAGAAAGAGACATTAGGCCGGCACTGATGCAAGCTGCCTGTCTCATCCCAGAACTGGATCGGAACAAACGAGCGTGCTGGGGAATGAGCGGTCCATGGGGGATTACCCGGCGAAACCGAACCCATTGGAGCCCCCAAATCACCTCCAGCATCAACTTGGCCAGCCTCATACCCGAAGGTAGAAGGTCCGCTCTGGGGACGGCTGAAGTGGCTTTCCCCCTGAAGAAAGAAAGCCGCGACCGTAACGTTGCCATGGTCATGTTCTCGCAATTAACGCTTCCTCAACATGATTACGGCCCAGACATGTGAGGCAGCGATCGTGGCCATCAGAGGTGGAGAGATAACGACCACACCCAGAAACTACTCAAAGACAGAAGGGCATCTTTAAAAATACGCGTCTTTAGAAAGACATTCACATCAATATATAGGAAATATACTCTTTTTGCAGGAATATATACTGTATACTCTTTTAAGCTGGTGAGGCACCCAGGGGCATACTCTGCAGCAACCGCTGCAGAAGGAGAGAAAGCCGCTGTATATCCAACTGCAATTTGCTTC
This sequence comes from Xyrauchen texanus, assembly GCF_025860055.1. Taxonomy (NCBI): domain Eukaryota; kingdom Metazoa; phylum Chordata; class Actinopteri; order Cypriniformes; family Catostomidae; genus Xyrauchen; species Xyrauchen texanus. The sequence goes on along the minus strand of NC_068295.1, from coordinate 8,239,411 downwards.
TTTCGAGGTGAATGGACCGGCAGAGAAGTACTTGCAAATTAGCATGCAAATTCCACTTGGCGATTCTCATTGGCCTTTTCTCAAAGATCTTAGGTGTTTGGGGCTCCCAAGAGCGACCCCTAATGTCACTACATCGACACAATGTCGAGTGAGTGAAAGATAGGGAATAGCTATCCACTGACGGTCCCCATCCTACCTGAAAGAGTTTGAGAGGATCTGCAGAGAATAATGGCAGAAAATCCCCAGATCCAGGTGTGCAAAGCTTGTCAAATCATACCCAAATAAGACTTTGAGGCTGTAATTGCTGCCAAAGGTGTTTCAACTAAGTACTGAGTTAAGGGTCTGAATACTTATATAAATGTTATATTCAGTTTTTTCTTTTTAATACATTTGTGAATTTCTTTGTCATTATGGGATATGGAGTGTAGATTGATGTGAAAGTTTGCAACATAGCAAAATGTGAAAAAATGAAAGGGTCTGAATGCTTTCTGAATGCACTGTAAACCAGAGGATGGAAGCTAAGCGAGGTTTTGATTAAATAGACATTTGAGATGGCTATTTGAATAAAATTGAAATGTGACTCAAGTAATGTTTGTCTTCATGAACATATGTTGCGTGGCAGTTGTGTAGGTGGATGTTGTTAAGCTTATGTCTGTATCTGATGAATTGTGATCTGCCAGAGGTATGAATTCCATTATGATCCAAACAGGAGATGATTTTGCTCACTCTCTCTCCCTGAGTTTGGTCTTTAATAAACAGCAGAGAGTGGGTGTTTTAAAGGGTAAATAGCCACCCGTCTGGAGACCGGCTGTTTGGCACTAAATAATAAATCTACCAGGGCTGTCTTTTTTTTTTTGTTTTGCTCTTTGCACTTTAAGCTAAAAAGTTAACAGTCAGATAAACTTTGATCAACAACATAGATATTCATACACAGCCAAAAACCTTTTTTAATCACTATTTTGTCATGTTTTCAAGGAAAAGTATCTAATCACCCTTTAAACAAATTAAATTTACTTGAGAAGCAAAATTACATTAGATATTAAGTCTTATTTATTAACAACATTTAGTGTGATTTATGCTTAAAACATGACAAAAACATTTAAAACAAACTATACTTTTTTCCTTTTGTATTAAAGGATAGTTCATCCAAAAATGAAAATTCTCTCATCATTTACTCACCTACATGCCATCTAAGATATGTATGATGTTCTGTCTTCTGCTGAACACAAAAAAAGATTTTTAGAAGAATATCTCAGCTCTGCACAGTTGATGTCAGAAGTTTACATACACTTTGGTTGAAGTCATGTAAACTATTTTTTAACCACTCCACATGTTTAATATTAGCAAACTATAGTTTTGACAAGTCGTTTAGGACATCTACTTTGTGCTTGACAATTTTCCCAGCAATTGTTTACAGACAGATTGTTTCACTTTTAATTGACTACATCACAATTCCAGTGGGTCAGAACTTGACATACACTAAGTTAACTGTGCCTTTAAGCTGCTTGAAAAAATTCCAGAAAATTATGTCAAGCCTTTAGGCAATAAGCCAATTAGCTTCTGATAGGAGGTGTACTGAATTGTAGGTGTACCTGTGGATGTTTTTTAAGGCCTACCATTAAACTCTGTGCCTCTTTGCTTGAAATCATGGGAAAATCAAAAGAAATCAGCAAGACCTCAGAAAAACAACTGTGGACCTCAATAAGTCTGGTTCATCCCTGGGAGCAATTTTCAAATGCCTGAAGGTACCATGTGCTCTGTACAAACAATAATACAGAGGTATAAAGACCATGGGACCAGGCAGCCATCATACCGCTCAGGAAGGAGACGCATTCTGTCTCCTAGCGATGAACGTAGTTTGGTGTGAAAAGTGCAAATCAATCCCAGAAAAACAGCAAAGGTCCTTGTGAAGATGCTGGAGGAAACAGGTAGACAAGTATTTATATCCACATTTAAACAAGTCCTATATGGACAACCTGAAAGGCTGCATAGCAAGGAAGAATACAATGCTCCAAAACTGCCATAAAAAAGCTAGAGTACAGTTTGCAAGTGCACATGGGGACAAATATGTTACTTTTTGAGCTGATGATACAAAAATGAAATGTTTTTGCCATAATGGCCATCGTTATTTTTTGCAAGCCGGAGAATACCATCCCAACTGTGAAGCATGGAGGTGCTGTGCTGCAAGAGGGACTGGTGCACTTCACAAAATAGATGGTATTATGAGGAACGTCATGGTTATTGTTGTGACCTCCTTTCCTGATGGAGGGAATGAGACGTTGTGTCAATGTAGTGACACTAGGGGTCACTCTTGAGAGCCCCGAACACCTCCCATTCTTTGAGAACATTTACATTTACATTTACATTTATGCATTTGGCAGACGCTTTTATCCAAAGCGACTTACAGTGCACTTATTACAGGGACAATCCCCCCTGGAGCAACCTGGAGTTAAGTGCCTTACTCAAGGACACAATTGTGGTGGCCGTGGGGTTAGAACCTGCAACCTTCTGATTAACAGCCCTGTGCTTTAGCCACTACGCAACCACCACCCACGAGATGCCACCCCTGGACATACGGTTATAAAAGGAGCTGGAATGGAATTCCATTCAGGTTTTGTGCTGAGGAGCCGTGACAAGGTCCGGCCATTTCAGCGGCTAATACAGTTTTGTGGCAAAAGGGACACAACATCTCATTCCCTCCATCAGGGAACAGAGGTTACTACAAATATACTCTTTTACGCTGTTGAAGAGCCCAGGGGCAAAATCTACACTCGACGTGCAGAATGAGAGAAAGCCGCTGGAAATGTGGCGTATATCCAACAGCATACGCTTCTTAAGAGGTGAATGGAACAGCAGTAGTATTCAGCTCACTGAGAGTACAACCACACGGCTCCGAAGAAAGAATCAGAATGGAATTGAATTTCAGCTCCTTTTATACCCGTATGTCTGGGGGAGTGGCATGCAAATTCCACTCAGCAATTCTCATTGGCCTTTTCTCAAAGAAGTGTTCGGGGTTCTCAATAGTGACCCCTAGTGTCACTACATTAGGTAGAAGACAGAAGGGTAGAAAAATTGTGTGGATATATTTAAGCAACAACTTGAGACGTCAGCCAGAAAGTTAAAGCTCAGTCACAAATGGGTCTTCCAAATGGACAATGACCCCAAGCTGTGGCAAAATGGCTTAAGGATAACAAAGTCAATGTATTGAAGTGGCCATCACAAAGCCCTGACCTCAATCCGATAGAACATTTGTGTGCAGAACTGAAAAAAGCATGTGCGAGCAAGGAGGCCTACAACCTGACGCAGTTACACCAGTTCTGTTAGGAGAAATGAGCCAAAATTCCAGCAACTTATAGTGAGAAGCTTGTGGAAGGCTACCCAAAACATTTGTCCCAAGTTAAACAATTTAAAGGCAATGCTACCAAATACTAACAAAGTGTAAACTTCTGACCCAATAGGAATGTGATGAAAGAAATAAAACATTCTCTCTACTATTATTCTGACAATTCACATTCTTAAAAATATAGTGATCCTAAATGACCCGAGAAGCCCCAAAAAGGAGATAAAGTCAGCATTAAAGTAATCCATACGACTCCAGTGGTTTAGTTAATATCTTCTGAAGTGATCCAGATGTTTTTTTGTGAGAACAGACCAAATTATTACTTTTTTATAATATTTTTTTTTACTGTACATCTTGCCATTGTAGTCTCCAGGCACCATCATGATTTCAAGCTTGATTACACTTCCTTGTGCTTGACGCATGCGCACGTACATTTTGGTCTGTTCTCACCCAAAACCAACAGGATCACTTCAGAGGAACTGAGTTGGGTTAACTTACCCTTTAGAAGAGAAGAGAATAGCTCACTGTCAAGCATTGTTCTTTATCTGTTATTCCACAAAATGAATGGTGCTTGCTAAATCCCTCATAGGATTAGGAATTTTGAACAAATCCTTAACCAAAGTATTATACTTGCATGTAACTCGTCCTGCACTGTTTGTGCTATAGTCATTATTGATGCCTGAAATCATGCAGTTTATTGCAGGAACCAGAATATCATAAAGACTTGGGGGTAGATCTTTTCACCAAGGCCAATATAACAACTTCAAGAATCCTCACAAAATATTTTACAGTGCTATTTATCTGTTATTGATATAAAAAAGCTTTCAGTCCCGGGGCCTGGGTAAAGTTCAAATCCCAGGGCGTGCTGAGTGACTCCAGCCAGGTCCCCTAAGCAACCAAATTGGCCTGGTTGCTAGGGAGGGTAGAGTCACACAGGGTCACCTCCTCGTGATCACTACAATGTGGTTTGCTCTCAGTGGGGTGCGTGGTGAGCCGTGCGTAGATGCTGCGGTGGATGGCGTGGGCCTCCACACACTCTGTCTCTGTGGTAACACGCTCAACGAGCCACGTGATAAGATGGGTGGGTTGACAGTCTCAGACGCGGAGGCGGCTGAGATTCGTCCTCCGCCACCCGGATTGAGGCGAGTTACCATGCCACCACGAGGACTTAGAGCAAATTGGGAATTGGACATTCCAAATTGGGAGAAAAGTGGGAGAAAAAAAAAAAACAAAACTTTGTCACCCATTTTTTTTTTAAATCTCAGCAGCTATTGAAAGTACTTTTGTTGAATGTTGTTTTGTGAGTTAATTGCAGGGTTGTCCAAGGGAATTGTCTTGCTTTGTACAGAGATTGAGAGGATGGCTCAACAAAGTCAAAATGATTATTGTTGTTCCTCTAGGTTTTTAGAAAACATTGCCTCAAACATGTTGTGACACGCAGAACGAATAGACCTCTAATAATGCCTCAGGACCAGAAATCAATCCGACCATCAGCAATTTTGCAGAGTGCAGGTTATATTGACATCATTGTGCAGAAAACATGTGCTAAATGTATAAAAGCCTCTTGACTGTACCATACACATCTGTGACAATATTTCTTCTTTTTATGTATATTTGGTAACACTTTACTATAAGGTTCTGCATGTTTGGAAAAACGAAATTTTCACTTTTGTATGAACTATCCCTTAATGTTTTAACTATCACGCACTAATAATTTGAACAATAATTTTTTTACAGCAATTATTAGCTGTTAGAAAAAAAATAGTGAATTGTTTAGAGAATATTAGTAAAATAAATACTTTTTTAACAATTCCCCTGATAAATGTGTATGTGTGTGTATGTGTCTCGGTGTGATAAAGGATGAATATTTTCACACTTCAAATGATACAGTAAATAACTCATGTGCAGAGTAGTTTTATGTCCTGACATTACCAGCATCTGTTAAAAGATTTGAGCCCATCATAAAGTCAGATGAAGTCCTGTTTGCAAGGTGAGTCAGTGACTGCATTAAGACAAGACAGCTCTACTATCAGTTCATCTCAGCACACGTCTGTTTATTTATGCTTCAGTGTTCTCCAATTATTCACTGCTGGAACTTTTCTCTGTGCTGTTTTTAACACGTCAGTATATTTTTTTTAAGCAAATGCAAGTAAATGATACACATAATTGCATTTTTTTCATCAAGGTATTATTTTCTAAAAGTCACTTTCACACACATCAGTGTCACCTTGTTTTTTTTTTGTTGCTTCAGTTTAATATGACTGACTGTGCATTACTCTGACAACCATACAGCCTTCCCAGAAAAAACAGCCAGTGTTTAATATGTTAGGGAGTTTTCTAACATTGAATAGTCTCTGTTTTATAAACAGATGTTGATCCATCATGACAAGTCAGAGGCCATGTAGCTTTTGTATGTTTGGGATGACTGATTCATTTTAGTGAATCGTTTTTTTTCTGATTTGTTCTGAGTCACCCAGTAGTGTTTTCAGAAGTCCCTGTGCAGTATTTTACATCCTTTTTTAAAATTAAATATAATATTTAGTTACATAAATTATTGTCTTTTTAGTTTTATTAGTTGTATTTAGTGCTTATGCTGATGCTGTTACCTAATTTGAGATCCTTGTTGTTTTTAAGCCACATATAAAGTATACCGCACATTTCACTTTTAATTATATAATATGTTATATAATGGGTTTATATATATATATATATATATATATATATATATATATAGTTTTCAAAAGGGTAACTTGACTATAGTGTAATTAATAACCTGAAAGATTGTACTGCAGCTTGGCAAGTTACAATTTCAAAGTAGCTTCCTCAACACTGATCAAGATTGGGTCTAATTTCATCTTTTAGACCCTGTCTGACACTGATAAATAATGTTAAGGATATCTGGCTTTGAATTAAGGCCTCATGTTATGACAAAAAGCTTTGGATGCAGATATTAATTAGGAAACTGAGGGAATAATACTGATTATGTGTTTCAGCTGTGACCAGTGTGAAGTTATGGGCCATCGACAGACAGTGCTTCCAAACCATCATGATGAGGACGGGCCTCATCAAACATGCCGAATACATGGAGTTAGTAAAAAGGTGAGCAGCTGTCTCATCATTGAGTATTTACTCACTGGAAGATCCTCCTCTTCCTTTGTCTCTATCTCTGTCTCCCTTTTAGTCATCTGATATCTTCATTTGCATAATTGCAACTAGAGAAGAGAGCATGGGGCATATTTTACATATTAAAGACAGAATTCTGCATTGTTGGGCTCCTGAGCCCAATGAAAGAAGTCTTCATCAAAGACTTTAAAGAGATTGAGGCCAAACAGAAGAGTTTCTTGGAAGCTTCAGCAATTCATTGGTACAGAGACTCTAGCTCTGTATCTTCCTTTCCTCATCTCTTTTCATGATTTCTCTCTTTCAAACTTTTGTTTAAAAATAAGAAAAATTAAAAGTAATGAAATTATTTTGAATGAGTCATCTAATGTGGATATGATATTTCTGAAATCTTTTTAATTTGAATGGCATTACCACACATGCTTTGTGTATGTTTTGAATAATTAAGCAAGTCCTAATTTTTTCAATGATAATTCACTAGCAGTTAACATTATCAAACAAAAGCAGAGTGCATGTGAAATCCCTGTTTAGGTATCAGGTGGTGAAACTGCAAGCGCATAAGGAGGCAGACCAGCCTTGGCGTTGCTGTGTCAGGTTTGTGCTTTATGCATCTATTTGGATCTCATGCAGAGCTTTAGAGGCTCTGAGCAGCTCTTTGTCTGCTTTGGTGGATAGCGGAAAGGTAGCTCTGTCTCCAAACAGATGTTCGCCTACTGGGCGATTCCAAATCGCTTTGGATTATTATACCCAGGACGTACTGGGCCCATACCAATGGGGCCTCTTTGGCAGACATCTGCAGAGCAGCGGGCTGGGAAACAACCAACACCTTTGCAAGGTTTTGCAATCTCCGGGTTGAGCCTGTCTCATCCCGTGTGTTTTCAGGTATGACCAGGTAAGTTCCGGGACAGCTGGCCGTGTGTACCGCTTGCGCATAGAGCCTTTCCCCTCCCTGAGGTGAAGACGTGCGCATTTTACCCCAGTCATGTTCATGAAGTCGTGGACCCTGGATCTCCTTAGCTCTATGGCAGGCGAGTTATGGAGAAAATCGCTAGTACGTGTGCTAACTAGACCCTGTACTGCTCCTGTCCTGTGCTCCACATGCGCTGGTTGTATATCCTGTGAAATGGTTTCCCCACTGGTAAACCAGCGTCTTCCTAGGACACCGTGTTTGTAGAGCTCCTCCCCCCGGGGTAGGACCTACCTCGATAAGACCATGTGATGTATTTCCACACAACACCCCCCCAAGGTAATCTCCACGGTGACCTCCTCTTGGGAAGGACACCCCCCAACGCGGACCCTATATGGCCCCCAGCTGAACGATTTTGTTCCTTTTGGGGAGAAAAAAGGTGAAGTCGACATGTCCCCAAGGTGCAGGAGACCATAAGGCGACGCTTGTAAGAGCATTGGGGGAGGTTACGTGACGGCCAGGTGCGCTGGCTATGAGGCACACAAGGGTCTATCTCGCACCACCAGTCCACGTAACACAATTCAGCTAGTTGTGGCGTTTTGTATAGGGACTCCTAGACACAGCGTCGAGTGAGTGACAGATGGGGAACATCCTGGTTACTTTCTTAACCTCCGTTCCCTGATGGAGGGAACAAGACGTTGTGCAAATTCCACTCCCATTGGCCTTTTCTCAAAGATCAGAGGTGTTTGGGGCTCCCAAGGGTGACCCCAAGTGTCACTAAATCAACACAATGCCTCGTTCCCTCCATCAGGGAATGGAGGTTACGAAAGAAACCAGGACATTTTATTCACCAAAGTGGCATTCAACATATCACAATGTATAGTCAGGACATTAATAACTTGAAAAATTACTATTATAATTTGAATTATTATTATTATTTTTAAACTTCTTAAACTACTTCAAAGAGTTCTCATCAAAAAATCCTCCATCTGCAGTAATGACAGCTTTGCAGTTTCTCCAGATACTCAGGAGACATTTTACCCCACTCTTCCTGTAGCACTTGCCATAGATGTGGCTGTCTTGTCGGGCATTTCTCATGCACCTTACAGTCTAGCTGATCCCACAAAAGCTCAATGGGGATACATTACAATTTTTTCCAATTATCTGATGTCCAATGTCTGTGTTTCTTTGCCCATTCTAACCTTTTTGATTTTCTGTTTCAAAGTGACTTTTTCTATAAGTCAGTTGCTGACCATTAAAATAAAGAATAAATTCAAATAAAATAAATAGCTAAATAAACATCAGTACTGTTTATTATCAGTCATATGCTTACTATTTTAATACTGCCAGTCAATTAGGGGCTGGTTGTAAAACAAGAAGCATGTTCACCTAACGAGTCAAGAGATAAACAGTGGCAGTGGTGTTACACCGTATTCTGCTATACAAGTTCAGGGGAAACTTTTAAATATAGAATTTTATAAATGCAACAACTGGAATTGTTCAGTTGAAGGGGGTACCAGACTGTGAATCCTGAACAAAATAGTTTGGTGAATACATGTTTACACATTAGCTTCCACTCAACTGACAAGCTATGAAAGTAGCTACTTGGTTAGCTAGTTAGCTATAAGCTTGTTGCCATGGAGAGTAAAAGACGGACGTTGTTTATTTACATTCCAGCATTTCATCTCACCAATTAGGTAACAACGTAGCATGAAATCAACACTCAACAGACACAATCCACCACAACACCATTGTCTGCTGAGCTGCAAAAAGATACTTGGATGTTTACTTTTCAATCTGCTACATTACTTACTCTACTAACAAATTATAGCCGGCTAACAGCAAACAGATGTGATAAATATGAGTGACATGGTTGTCACGGACAGTGTTAACATTATATTAGTTATATTGAAAAGGGAAAATGATGGGGTCATTGTTTATGAACAGTAGCCTATATATTTCACTAGCTTACTGAGAACACACTGCTTAACACCACACTGCTTAACTCCGCCCTCTCTGCAGAGCCACCATCAGCTCAGCTCTGTAAACAGAGGAGTCAGAGCGTGCTCTGCTGGACAAACTACTCCATGACACCAATTCTAAAGCATTGTTTTCTGAAAAAAAGTTTTAAAATCTGCGCATATCGGTAAACATATATGCCGATACCGATTTATCGGTGAAAGTCTAGTATCGGCTGATAATATTAGACAACCGGTCGGGCACTAATATATATATATATATATATATATATATATATATATATATATATATATGTACACTACCGTTCAAATGTTTGGGGTCACTTGCCTGGAATGTTTCTCATGATCTTTAAAACCTTTTGATCTGAAAGCGTATGCTTAAATGTTTGAAATTAGTTTTGTAGACAAAAATATAATTGTGCCAACACATTATTTAATTACAAAACAAAGTTCTAAATTTTTTTTTAAATGGATGACTTGGACCGAATAATTAAGAAAAGAAGCCAATAAGTGCCTAGATAGATGGTAACTCCTTCAATACTGTTTAAAAAGCATCCCAGGGTGATACCCCAAGAAGATGGTTGAGAAAATGCCAAGAGTACATTTCTGCAAAATCTAGGCAAAGTGTAGCCACATTAAAGATGCTAAAATATAATATAGTTTTGATTTATTTTGGATTTGTTTTTAGGCACAACATAATTCCCATATTTCCATTTCTATAATTCCATTGATTTGATAACTTTACTTTTATTCTAAAATGTGAAGAATAGTTTTTTTTAATTCCTTAAAAATAAGGAATGAGTAAGTGACCCTAAACTTTTGAACGGTAGTGTGTATATATATATATATATATGCAGCCAAAAACGTCTCATTCTGCATTTTGGTGATAGTTAAGACTTTCCAAGTTCTATCTAGGCTTGTTTGTACAACAAATAGGAGCTCCTTTCCCCATTATTTTATCACTGGCATGGCCGTTGTGTGTGTTTTTGTTTGCGCATCTGTGTAATGGTTCCACCTTCCAACAAGTGTTTATGCTGGTTTATGCTGTATTAACGGTAAATGCATTAATCGTGATTAAGAAAAACGTACACATTAAACTTTTTTAAGTTAATCGCATGTGTTAATGCGTTAATTTTGACAGCTCTAATATATATACAGTGTACATATATATACTGTAGAACTAACAACCTTTCTGTGACAAGGTTAATGTAGTGCTTTACTGTTAGGGTTAGTAAAGATAAATAACTATTGGTAGTTTGCAAGTCTGTAACCAAGGACTGATGCTATGTCATTGAAAAACCCATATTTGTTTAATATTGAGGGTTCATTCATTTTGGCCCCCATGGTTGTCATAACCAGGTACTTTTGAAATTGTGATTTCATGTAATTAATTAACTTTTATAAATGAAATGATCCAGAAATTGTCAGGCTGAACTGCCATTGTTTCCTGAGAGAGAACTGCGTGTATCCAGAACATCTTTACATTTATGTTGCAAGTTTTGCTTTAAACTGTAATTGGAGACTTTAATGGACTCTTGAATTTTTTATGACATGTGAAATATTTATTCAAGAGCTGTTATTTAAGTATGATCATCTCATGACACACGGAAGTGAAAAATGGGCACAGCATTTTTGTAAATTTTGTATGGTACATTCTATTGTACCAGACAAAGAAGCACAAATCTCAAATCTCATCAGGGACATTTCATGGTCCCTCATTACAGCAGATCATACAACCTCTTTTGCTGTCTCATACTAAACATGATTAATTTGGTTTATTATAAATTACTGAGTATATTGTGTAATCTAAAAAATGACTTGGCTTTGTGTCTTATTAGCCCTTGTGTGTACAAATTAGCCAGACACAAACCTTTTCCTCTATAATGTAACTGACATATGACCGGAAATGTTTAGAAGTTTTGTATTGTGGTAATTGAATGATATTATTGTTTCCGTGGCAGAGAACAGCTCTGGATTCATTTCAATTTGTGATGATGACCAGCTGCTTCCACAGTCTTAGAGAGAACAAGCCTTACACTACAATACATTTTTTTTAATCAGTATTTTTTATTGTTTTTCAGAAAAGATGTCTAGACATGCTTTAATCAAGATCAATTTACTTGAAGCAAACTTGTGTAAATAAGACTTGTTTTCTTGTTTTTCATACATTTCAACTTTGGATAAAGACCTCTGCCTTCATCCAAATTCAGATTTAGATTGTCTCTCTTTTACACCATAATGATGTACGTTGTCTCTCACCAACAGTGTCCCAACATTCCAAGATCTTTCAGAGGAAATACTGAGCAAGCTGTCTGATGTACTTGAGGAGGTAAGAGATCTCCCTTATTCTTGAGCAAACACAGACATTATTAAATCATAGCCTTTACATGTCTAAATATTAGAACTCTACAACAGCACCCCGGCTTGTTTGATTATAGTTTATTTATTCTGGGTGTAATAAATTCCAATAAAAATAACCACAATAAAACCTGTTTGGTTAAAGACACATTAGAGATTGTTTGGCAGACTTAGGTTCACTAAATGTGTCTTTTAATTTCAACCATTCAAACTATAACACTTAACACCTCCATTTTTTCTGCATACTGTGTGCTTATGTTCTTATTGGCAACTGTTGGTTTCATGTCTGTTTATGTTGAGGAAGTCACTGTCTCAACATAATATGGTTTGCAAGACGCTTTGTTAAAGGTAAAGTGTGTAATTTCTATGGCACTAGCAGCACTAAACCAAATTGTCCACCTGACGCCTTTGTTTAAGCCAGAAGGTGACTTGTGGTGCCACTCAGACAAACACTTTTACACGCTTCAAAAAACACCTATAAAGGAAATGTACGGTTGAAGTCAGAAGTTTACATGCATCTTAGCCAAATACATTTAAACTCAGTTATTCACAATTCCTTCCATTTAATCGTATAAAACATTCCCTGTCTTAGGTCAGTTAGGATCACTACTTTATTTTAAGAATGTGAAATATCAGAATAATAGTAGATATCATTATTTATTTCAGCTCTTATTTCTTTCATCACATTCCCAGTGGGTCAGGAGTTTACATACACTTAACGGGTCAAACATTTTGGGTAGCCTTCCACAAGCTTCTCACAATAAGTTGCTGGAATTTTGGCCCATTCCTCCAGACAGAGCTGGTGTAACTGAGTCAGGATTGTAGGCTTCCTTGCTGGTACACAGTTTTTCAATTCTGCCCACAAATTGTCATTGTCCATTTGGAAGACCCATTTGCGACAGAGCTTTAACTTCCTGGCTGATGTCTTGAGATGTTGCTTCAGTATATCCATATAATTGTCATTCCTCACGATGCTATCTATTTTGTGAAGTGCACCAGTCCCTCCTGCAGCAAAGCACCCCACAACATGATATTGATACCCACATGCTTCACGGTTGGGATGGTGTTCTTCGGCTTGCAAGCCTCATCCTTTTTCCTCCAAACATAACGATGGTCATTATGACCAAACAGTTAAAACATTTTCATCAGACCAGAGGACATTTCTCCAAAAGTAAGATCTTTGTCCCCATGTGCACTTGCAAACTGTAGTCTGGCTTTTTATGGCGGTTTTGGAGCAGTGGCTTCTTCCTTGCTGAGCAGCCTTTCAGGTTATGTCGATATAGGATTTGTTTTAATGTGGAAATAGATACTTGTCTACCTGTTTCCTCCAGCATCTTCACAAGGTCCTTTGCTGTTGTTCTGGGATTGATTTGCACTTTTCACACCAAACTACGTTCATCTCTAGGAGACAGAATGCATCTCCTTCCTGAGCGGTATGATGGCTACGTGGTCCAATGGTGTTTATACTTACGTACTATTGTTTGTACAGATGAGTGTGGTACCTTCAGGCATTTTGAAATTGCTCCCAAGGATGTACCAGACTTGTGGAGATCCACAATTTTTTTATGAGGTCTTGGCTGATTTCCATTGATTTTCCCATGATGTCAAGCGACGAGGCACTGAGTCTGACGGTAGGCCTTAAAATACATCCACAGGTACACCTCCAATTCAGTACACCTCCTATCAGAAGCTAAATAGCTAATTGTATAAAGGCTTGACATCATTTTCTGGAAATTTTCAAGCTTCTTAAAGGTACAGTTAACTTAGTGTATGTAAACCTCTGACCCACTGGAATCCATTTAAAGTGAATCAATCTGTCTGTAAACAATTGCTGGAAAAATTACTCATGTCATGCACAAAGTAGATGTCCTAAATGGCTTGCCAAAACTATTGTTTGCAAATATAAAATCTGTGGAGTAGTTAAAAATTTGTTTTAATGTATGTAAACTTCTGACTTCAGCTGTATATGTACTCTGTCACATTTTAAGGCTTTTAGTATTAGAAAAACTCACACCTCATGTTTTTAAAGTATTTTAAAGTATCAGTATTTATACTGTTATCCATATTTTATGAAGCAATTTTAGAACTTTTTGTCACTTTGGTAAATGTACATTGTTCAATAAGTATTTGTGGTGAAGTGAATTTGTATGTGTCATTGAGATTTCTTTTTTTTTTACTGTCTGAATGACATTGAGAATAACTGCTTCTCAGACAGTAGACATCTGAGGTCCACTTGTACTTTCCACAAAGCATCAAAGCAGCAAATCTATGTTTTAATCCAAGAATAGCATGAGAAAATGGGCCATAGACATCGTGAATATCTTCAGTCATCAGTCTATCATTCACAGACATAAATGTCTACATTTATCACTGGGGAGTGAGCGATGGATAAACACAGTCCTCTGCGTTTAAAGGGTAAAAGGTCATTATTTTCCATTCTGTGTGGATTTGTAGACAATCTTGCATTGACTGTGGTCAGAGCTGTTTTTCACAGACTTTTAACTCAGCTCAAGCATGACAACACACCACAACAAAATTAAACACCATACAATGAAACACAGCACATCACAACACAACTGAAAACAGCAAACATCACAACTCAACACATCAAAGCACAACATAATTTAACAAAGCACAACACAACTCAAAAGATTGTAACACAACTCAACACATCACAAGGCAAAACAAAACAAAACATCACAGCACAACTCAACACAGCAAAGCACAACATAATTTAACAAAGCACAACACAACTCAAAAGATTGTAACACAACTCAACACTTCACAAGGCAAAACAAAACAAAACATCACATCACAGCACAACACAACTCTACACATCACAGGACAAAACAACTCAAAACATCACAGCACTGCACAACTCACCAAACTCATCACAGCACACCTCAAAACAGCACAACTACACACATCATAGCACAATAACACTCAAAACATCACAGCACTACACAACAACTCAAAACATCATAGCACAACTCATCATAACACAACAGATCTCAATTTAAATATCACAGAACAACTCAACTCAAATCATCCCAAAACAGCATAACGCAACACATCAGAGCACAAATCAACACATCACAGTACAACACAGTACAACACAAAATATCACATCTCAGTACAACACAACTCAACACAACAAAACTCTTCACAACACAACACAGAACAACACAACTTAAAACATCACAGCACAGCACAATTAAACTCAAAACATCACATCACAGAACAACACAAATCAACACATCACAGGTGAGCACAACTCAAAACATCACATCACAGAACAACACAAATCAACACATCACAGGTCAGCACAACTCAAAACATCACAGCACAACACAACTCAAACATCACAGCACAGCACAATTCAATTCAACACATCACATCACAGAACAACACAAATCAACACATCACAGGTCAGCACAACTCAAAACATCACAGCACAACACAACTCAAACATCACAGCACAGCACAATTCAATTCAACACATCACATCACAGAACAACACAAATCAACACATCACAGGTCAGCACAACTCAAAACATCACAGCACAACACAACTCAAACAGCACAGCACAGCACAATTCAATTCAACACATCACATCACAGAACAACACAAATCAACACATCACAGGTCAGCACAACTCAAAACATCACAGCACAACACAACTCAAAACATCACATCACAGAACAACACAAATCAACACATCACAGGTCAGCACAACTCAAAACATCACAGCACAACACAGCAATTCAAAACATCAGAGGACATCACATTACAACTCAAAATATCACCTTTACTAAATTGGTCGAGCCAATTTTGCTGTGTCCGACTTGATGGGGCACTCAAAGAAGCAGTCACCGTTTTAAACTCTTCTATTTCTATTTCTATTTTTTTTTTGTATTACACTCATTGGTTTTAATATACAATATAGTTTTGCTAAGGAACAGTCTGTAGGTATTTATTCTGGTATTGCTAGTTTAGTAAATTCCATGTTTGTGTAATATGTCTATCATGGACACCATCAGATGTGTTCAGTTATTATTACAGCAACTATGATAGATGTACAGCATGATAAACAAAAGATTGAGTATAGCTCAGTTTATGACGTAAACTGAAAAAAATTATAATCTCAATCTATAATAAACAGAAGAACATATGTCCGCTGAGGAAGACACATGCAAAAAAGTATTTAATGCCACTGTGAGTACTGTGTCATTAAAATGACTCAACTGGCAGTCACATTCTCTCTCTATCTCTCAATTTGCTGAAGGTTTTGGAACTTACATGTTCATTTTGCACATGTAATTATGCTGGAGTGCTCTGGGGAATGACAGTCTGAACACATGATTGAAACTATCTTCACTCTGTCTTGCTCTAGACTTTTATTCGAAGCAACTCTTTAATTATTTTCACATACAGTGTAGCAGCATGCTTTAAATCCAGATATTCTTGCTTCATAGCATTACTGAATTATTTCACTGGCTTTCCATTTATGTTCACCCCCTTATCTAAACAAATTTAAAAATCTGGGAGTTAGGGTTAGGTTAGCCACACTTATAATGTTTGGATGTCATTGCATAGATAAAATATCAAACTAAGTGATTTTTTTTTTTTTTCAAATGATCCCCCCCAAACAAATAATTTCACAAACATTATTTTTCTATGGTAGTTCATCCATTGTCAGTCTATTGTTAATGCGATTAAATGCACATGTGGTTACTCTGTTAGGACACTTGTGTGAACTTGAGTGGAACTGACTTTATACATCCACTAAAATCTCCTTGACATCCACAAAGTTTGACTTATAATAATATTAAAATAATATATAAAATAATTTTGAGGTATTCTAAATCTAATTTAAGACACAGAGGAAAGGCTTTAATCTAAACTGACTTTCAAGATTGGAAAAATACAAAATGCATCCATCACAGAGCTGTTTACCTCTGCTCTTTCCCTCGTGTAACCAGAAAAGAAATCACAAAATAGGTCTCTGCTCTCACAGGCCTCACACTGCAGGAGGTGTATGTGTGTTTTGTTAGAGGTCAGACTGTAGGTGATGTTGGAACAATGTTTGCGTGTGTCAGAGTATGGGTTGGGTTTAGGTTCCACTCTGCTGATAATATCTGATTTCAGACTGATGTGTCTGGAGGTCAAGGATAGCACACAGTGGGTCAGAGAAATGTTGAGCTGTCTCTTTTCAGTGAGCCATTTAGAGATCTGCTGGGTCTTGTGTTTGCAAATCCATATGCTAATCCACTCATTTGACATACAGTTCAGCAGAATTAAGTGAATTAATTATGAATTTATGCTCTGATGAATTCAGTAAATGCTACAGTAGACTGATTTAACTGAGTAACTCGAGTTTCAGATGTATGTTTTGTTTTTGTTTTTTTTTTTTTTTTTACTGATTCATTATAAGAAAAGACTTAGAGTTATTCATTTTGTGAATCAGACCCCACTGGTTGTGCTGTTTGTTTTTATATCCAGCCAGTCAAGGCAATGCAATAGAATGATGTGTTGCTTTTGGTTAATTGTATGATATCCTGCCAAATTTAACTGATTATATTCAATTCAGACTGCAAATTCACTACTTGAGACTCAACTCTCAATTCATCTCTTTCTCTCTCTCGTATACAGACACACTATGAGGATGGTGTTTACATCATTCGACAGGGTGCAAGAGGAGACACTTTCTTCATTATCAGTAAAGGAAAAGTAAGTCCATTTCAGAAAAGCACAAGCACAGTTGACATGAAGACAAACTCATGTTCATGTCTTTTTCTCCTGTTCTCAATCCTGTCCATGCTGACTTTGCTCAGGTGACTGTGACTCGAGAAGACTGTCCGGGTCAGGATCCCATCCACCTGCGTTCTCTGGGAAAGGGCGACTCGTTTGGGGAAAAAGCCTTACAAGGGTGAGATTTTCTTCTATGCCACAGTTATTTTCCATTCGCTGAATTAATAAGTCTTAACTCAAAAACAAGCAAAGAGATATATTTGGGACACACCATGGAAGATATTTCATTAGCTTTTAAAGGATGTGGTGCCATCGTGTGGCAGGTACTAAAAGCACTCCTGGAATGGAAAAGGTCTTGGAATAAACACTGTTTAGAGTGGCTGCACTCACAGAACAAACAGATGACTGCACATTCAGCTTTAGACACACTGGTCTCTCATGCACTTACCACTTGGGAGCTTTCTAGTTCTTTGACTTATTTAATTATATTCTATTTCATTATGTTCTGTTACATTTTGACTGCACAGTGAATCTAATTATAAATCAAAATAATTTAATTCCAATATTGAATAGCAAAATGCAAAATAAATAAAAAAAGTATAGTCTGCATTCTATACTTTTCTATTCTATTGAGTTCTGTTCTGTTTCTAAGATTCTTATCTATTCTAGTCTAGTCTAATCTTTCCTTTTCTTTGCAAATATTGAAAAGCAAAATGCAAAATAAAATAAAAAATGCATAAAATAAATGCAGTCTGCTTTCTATTGTTCTATTCTTTTCAATTCTGTTCTTTTCTATTCTGTTCCCTTCTATTGTATTCTATAATATTCTGCTTTCTTATTCTGTGGTCTGTCCTATTCTATTCTGTTCTAATATTTTTTCTGTCCTTTTCTATTTTATTCTATTCTATTCCATTAGACCCCCATTCACACTTGCAACCAGGTAAATTACAGGAAATTTGTTGGGTTGCCTTTACTGGTTAATGTGCCAAATGTGCTGTTCATGCATACCATCAATAAGGAATTATTATTATTTATAGGTAATAATAAAACTTCTCATTAAGGAATATTGCCAGAACACACATGACCTCTAAACTGGAAAATGTAGATACTTTAATGGAAAAGGCTGTATGTGTGAATGCAACTTAGGACTGCACAATTAATCTAATTACTAAGCAAAATAAATGTATGGCCTTATGCAAATATTGAACAGCAAAAGGCTAAATAAATACAAATAAAATAAAATAAAAAAATCTGTTCCCTGTTAAAAGCTACACTTAATGCTGAGCTTATAGGAACATCTTTAGGAGTGACCAGCTGTGAATATGTGTGCAAAACGTCAATGAAATTGACTAGAAACTTTATAGCCTCTCTTGGTGACATCATCAGAATGCGCCAGTACCAGGGTCTATAAATAGATGTGCCACAGGTGCATCGTCAGGTCTTTTGTCTTCAGACCATTCTGTGATGTGTTTGTGCTTCTCAAGCTCTCTATTTTTCTTCTGATAGGAGTTAGATCTGTTAGGCAGAGTGTGGAAAACCCTAATATGTGTGAAACACGTCAATGAAATTGACTAGAATTTATAGCCTCTGCTGGTGACATCAATTGGATGCACCTGTAGCAGGGCTATAAATAGATGCGCCACAGGTGCATCGTCAGGTATTTTGTCTGAAGAGCAGTCCTGGGGCATCCCAGAGTGGCAATGAAGCGCAGCATCTCGTTCCGCTTTTATCAGGGAACAGGGGTTACAGTTAAGTAACCCGAGACATTCCCTGTCAAAAAGCTACACTTTGATGCTGCGCTGATTCAGCGATTTGGGAACGAGAATACCCACGCCGCCGCACTGTGGATGTCCGGACCCTTTACGGTTGTGTTGTTGTGCCCACAAGAGCGCGAGAGGTCTCAGACATGAGCTTGTGATGTTGACTCAAGGACATAAGAGCCTAAAATCTTATAGCTAAAATCATAGCATCACATTCATAAAATCTTATGAATGTGTGCGGAGAGGACCAGCCTGCCGCATAACAAACATGTTGCAGAGGGACACCTCTAGCCAAAGCTTTAGAGGAGGTGATCCCTCTGGTGGAGTGAGAACCTGATCTCTACTGGCGAAGCTTGACCGCGTGCCTCGTAGGCCAGGGCAATAGCATTCCTCACCCAATACGACATTGACTGCTTGGTGGCGGCCGCCCCTTGTTGCGGCCCCATGGCAAACGGATAATTGCCCTGACTTACGCCACTAGCTAGTGCGGTGGAAATAAGTCTGAAGGGCACGGACTGAATACAGTCCGTGAAGTCTTTCCTGCTCCGGCATTGTAAACGGCGGGGTGCAGAAGGCTTCGAGAGTGACCGGATGTATGGTCGAGAAGGAACCTTAGGCAGGTAGTCAGGATGAGTATGCAATATTGCTTTTAGTCATTGGGCAAAATCTAAGCAGGATGGCAAGACAGAGCCTGCAGATACCCAATTCTTTTTAGAGAAGTAATTGCCATAAGAAAAACCATCTTGAGAGTCAGAAGTTTATCAGACGCTGACTCTAGAGGTTCAAAGGGGTCTCAACCAGACCCTCAAGGACTATTGCTAAATTCCATGAGGGGATCCTGGTCCTAGCAGGAGGTCACAGTCGCATGGCTCCACGAACGAAGCGTAGCGAGCAGAGGATGTCTCCCCAAAGGCACTCCGTTAATAAAGGCGTGGCAAGCTGATAGAGCGGCCACGTAAACCCTGAGAGTGGCGGGGCATGTGCCTGCTGACAATTTTTCCTGCAGAAAGTCCAGAACTGAAGCAATCTGGCAGTTAACTGGATCTGCATTATGTGCACTGCACCATCACTGCAAAGACACCCCATTTATTGGCATAACTTCTTCTAGTAGAGGGATCCCGATAACTTCAGGTGAAAGCCCAGTGTCCCTCAGTTGGTAACATTCAGGGGCCAAACATGAAGGTTCCACATTTCGGGCCGGGGATGAACTATTGTCCCCTGCGCCTGAGACAGAAGGTCCCGCCTGTCTGGAATTGCCCAAGGGGAGCCATTTAGGAGAGACATTATCTCAGAGAACCATACCCTGTCCGGCCAGCGTGGCGCTATCAGTAAGAGGCAGGACCCTTGCTGGCGAACTCTGGCCAAGACTCCCGGGAGCAGAGAAACCGGGGGAAAACGCATAAAGGCGCATTCTCGCGTCCAGACCCAGCGGGTCTCAATTGCGCTGTCTGTTGAGAGGCGAAGAGGTCCACTTCTGCCCTGTAAAATCTCACCCAGATTTGTTCCACTACCTCGGGGTGGAGTTTCCACTCCCCCGTCGGTATTTTCTGTCTGGACAGTAAATCTGCTCCCACATTCAGGCATCCAAAGATATAAGCTGCTCTGGTTGACAGGAGCTTGTGCTGGGCCCAAAGGAGAATCTGCCATGCCAGTCTGTTAAGCTGGTGGTGGTGTAGTGGTCTAAGCACATAACTGGTAATCTGGTAATCAGAAGGACACTGGTTCAAGCCCCACAGCCAACACCATTGTGTCCTTGAGCAAGGCACTTAACTCCAGGTTGCTCCAGGGGGATTGTCCCTGTAACAAGGGCTCTGTAAGTCGCTTTGGATAAAAGCGTCTGCCAAATGCATAAATGTAAATGTTTTGTGTTCTATTCTGTTTTTTGTGTGTTCTATTCCGTTATGTTCTAAGATTTTCTTTCGGTTCTTTCCTATTCTATTCCATTCTATTCTATTCAATTCTGTTCTATTGGCTGTGGTAAGGAGACTGTTTACCCCTAATTATAACCCTGCGTTTGGTTGTGTTACTAGGTAACAGTGATCCTGTGAGCATGTTGATACGCTCTGGTGTATCAGGTGTCCTGCTCAACAGTCTTCTGCTGTGAGTGTGTGATATATATATATATATGTGAATTATGGGCCACGGTTTTGAAGTTCAGAACATTGTACATGGTCACTAAAATTCCTAAAACAATTCCTAAGGGACCAATTAAAAGCTCTCCCATAAAAGCACATACAGTGCCCTTGTGTAACTCAGAAAAGTGTATGTGTGTGTGTGTGTCATGATGCTCAGAGATCATTATTAACAGCAACCAGAACTTCATCAAAGAATCTCTTGATCCCAGGATTAAATTGATGCATGAGGAAATGTATACATTGAAGCGTTTGGATCACGGACACGTTTCACAGTTATGTTGGTATTGCATTTTCATGTTGCATTTCCTCAAGCAGATGGATGTATTCTTCTAAAGATGTACTGACACTCACATCTTACAATTAAAGGAACATTTCATCCAAAATGTAACATTCTGTCATCTTTTACTCACCCTCATGTCATTCTAAGCTTGATTGATTTTCTTTCTTCCATGGAACAAAAAGGAGAAGCTTAGCAGACTGTCCAAACTGCTCTTTTCTATTCCACAAAAGTGAATAGAGACTGAGATAGTCAAGCTCCAGAAAAGTAGTCCATATGTCGAGTAAGCTTTTTTCCAAGTCTTCTGAATCTATACAATATCTTTGTGGAAAGAATGCTATTTGCTGAAAATCTTCCTCTCCGCTGTTACATTTGTTCTTTACATTGTTCTTGCATACATTAAAACTTGTGTTGTGTCACGATTGATCACAAGATACCTAACTACCAATAGCATCTGACATTGATGTCAAACCTGGCACAACACGGCATGAGCCATGATCCATGGTTGAATACACACAAGTGTGAATGAGATTGTAGAGCTTCATCGAAGAGGAAGAGTTTTAGCAAATGACTAAAAATCTGATATTTCGGTCTGTTTCTCACATAAAGCCTGGAGGTATGTCTTCAGAAGACTTGGAATACTGTGTACAAATCATATGGACTACTTTTATCGCATGTTTTTTGGGGGGGTTTAACAGCTCCTGTCATAATTCACTTGTATGGATAAGAGCTGCTTGGACATTCTGCAGACATCTCATGTTGTGTTCCACAGAAGAAAAAAGTTATACGATTTGGAACGACATGAGGGTGAGTAAATTCTCCTCTCTTCTCCTCTGCTAAGTAGTATTGCATTATGCAGCTGTGACCTTTGCAGCAGTGTTATTGTGTATTTGTGCTGTGACAGCTTTAGAGCTGTTATGTTGTGAAGAATTCTCACCTCTGCATATGTGAGTGTGCCTCACTAGAAATGTATTAAAAAGCATGTGTGTGTTCGGTGTCATGCACTATTTGCTATTGGACTGAGGATCAGACAGTGTGCCCACATTTGTGTTTAGTGTCAAGCCCTCTTTGCTTTCAAACTGTCAGCACGTGAGAGGTCTTCCACTTAACAGAACTTCCGATAGTGGGACAGAAAAAAGTTATATGTTATATATAAAAAAGTTATATATAAAAGTTATTTCAGTGTTTGTATATGTGTAATGTACTATAGTGGTGTAAGTGGGCATATAGCTGTGCTCAGATCAGAAAGCGAGTGAACACACGCAGACCATCATGAGGTCGGTGTGTGTTTCAGACTCTGATGACTGCTACTGGGGCGACAGTGAGGAAGAGGACAATCAGGAAACTCTGATGCATGATGAGTTATTTCGTTATATATTATAAGGCTTTAAGTTTTATTACATTTAGTAAGACAATTACTGTTTATTTAATTCATTTGACTGAATGAGCTAAATGTTGATATGTAATTACGTTTTTCAATTATTGAAAATCGTAAACATACATGTGTATGTCTGTTCGTATCTGTCTATCTATCTATCTATCTATCTATCTATCTATCTATCTATCTATCTATCTCACCATTACAACATATTTGTAAGGATTATATTTGTGTCGTTTAACAGGGAGGATATCAGAACTGCCAACTTCATTGCAGCAGAGACTGTCACCTGCCTTGTGATTGACAGAGAGTGAGTATATGTCTCATTCATTTTGTGGCACGTGTTTCTGTACTGTATATAAATATATGCCGCTTAAAACATTTAAAGTGTCATTGACCTCCAGCAGAATTAATTCAGTCCATGTTTTACGGTTCATTGAACATCTATGGATTTTACACAGATCTTCCTATTTTTGTGTGTGAGGGACACTGTGGGTTTGAAGGCGCTTATCTGCTCCCTTATAGAAGTCAATAAATCAAGCTGAACCTAAATAGCTAAAGACTCACATGTGTAAATATTATGGAGAGAGTGAGAGGGAAGGAACTAGGGGTCCCTCCAGTGGGGAAACTCTCATTCCAGTCCCTATGACACAGTGTGTCATCTGAATATATTACAGTTTTATGAGCATTAATTCATTTTTTAATAAAAGTTTCACCATACATTATCACTGACTTTCTAAATTAAGAATGTAACAAAGTAATAATTAAGGGTCAGAAAGTTAGAGGGATAGATCTTTAAAGGTGCACTCATGTGTCATCTTGGACTTACACTGACACCTAGTGGTTTGGATGCAGCATCATTTAAAATCAATAGTTTTAAGTTTCAGATACCATTGTAGAAATTATGTATTCACAGTCAGCCATGATTACTTTAATCAATGAGTGAAAGTTTCAAATATGGCTACTGAGATTAAGCGAGTAGTATTCGGCTGGTCACGTGATTCTAACATGGCAGCACCCATGTGTGGACCCTCTCCATGCAGAATAAAATAGCTTTTATAAGGTTACTGATATGACTGGAGTCTTCATTTTAATGTGAGTGGTGATGATTTCTGACATTGCAAAATTGCAATTCATGTCTTTAGGAGTTAAACTTTTTGAATGAGGAAAACATTAGTGCACCTTTAACCTAAAATCTACTCCTTTTGAAAGACAAATGGGAGTCGTGTTCTAATATACAGTATAGTCGTGTTAGTGTCTTTACAGTAAAGGAATAAATAACAAAAACAATTATCTCATATTTATTCACCCTCTTGCATTTATTTTTTTCCATGTTATACAGAAAGCCAATTTATCTTTTATTTTTTGAGAAGATTGTTTTAAGAAGCTCTTGCCATACAAAAACATTTTAATTATTTTATTATTATGCATTGATAATGTTCATCAACGCCAAAGCTTATGTGTAACCCATGTTCGTGCCCAGTATCTAATAAATATATATATATATATATATATATATATATATATATATATATATATATATATATATATATATATATATATATATATACAATAATGATTATAAATAGAAAGGACACTAACACAAGACACACACACAAAAATAAAATAATAATAATAATCAGACAGCACCACATTCCAATACATTTCAAACATAAATCGGTATATAAATCCAGACCCCTCCCCCTCCAAAAATAAATAAATAATAATAATATATGTTTTTCTATTCTAACTGTCATGTTTATTTTTAAATTCCCAAAATAAACCCAAATTTGATAAAATTGATAACATTTTCCCTTTAAAGCATAAGTCATAATTATAATAGCCACTGGCTAAGTTAAGGGCAAGAGATGCTTTTCCAGTACATGGAGATTAATATATATACTGTATATATAACACTTCATGTGGTAGCTGTCAATACTGCTAAAAACAAAGAGCTGCTAGACTGTTTGGATGGAAGAGCTGTTCTGGTGGAGCCGAATGCTTTGCAGGGAAGTTGCATTCTATGATCCATCTGCCTGGGTATGTTTGTGGGAAATGGGTGGGGCTGAATGCCGGAAGGACTCTCATGTCAGTAGAGTTGTCACAGAAAGCAGGTAACCAGCAGTTTATATACTCCTGCTCGTTGGCTGTGATTTGTCAGATTAAAATTAACATGCTCCCCCCAAACCTCTCTGTTAATCAACTCCATAAAAGCAGACCTTAACTGTGCTGCCAAAAAGTACCACAGCAAATTTGGCAATTTTAATCCCTCTCTGTCATATGGCATATAAATAGCTTCCAGTGTACAAAATAGCAACGATACATAGACAATAATAAAAAATTATTCAAAAAAATTGAATAGAATAGAAAATAAAGTATATATAGAATACACAATAATAAGGCAGTATATACTGTATACATACACATACATACACACACACACACACACATATATATATATATATATATATATATATATATATATATATATATATATACATTGTATGTATGTACGGACTGATTTTCCAGCCTTTTTCCTCACTATGGAAGAGTATAATTCTTGAAGGGAGGGCAGGGGGCAACAAATAATCCTCTCAGTATATCGAACTGTCCTTTGTAGTCTTCTGATATCCGATTTCGTAGCTGAACCAAACCAGACAGTTACTGAAGTGCAGAAGACAGACTCAATTACTGCTGAGTAGAACGTTTTCACAGTGAAGTCAATGTGTGTGTCTCCCACTTCAGTTCCTGTGAGATGGTAGTGCCCAGGAACCTGAATGACACCACTGCTGCCACTGTGCTGTTTAGAATGGTGAGGGGGGACAATGTTGGGGTGTTCCTCCTAAAGTCCACAATCATCTCCACTGTTTTGAGCATGTTCAGCTCCAGGTTGTTTTGACTGCACCAGACAGCCAGCAGTTTAACCTCCCTACTGTATACAGACTCATCATCATCTCGGATGAGGCCGATGACAGTGGTGTCGTCTGCAAACTTCAGGAGCCTGACAGAGGAGTCCTTGGCGATGCAGTAATTGGTGTAGAGGGAGAAGAGTAGTGGGGAGAGCACACATCCCTGGGGGCACCAGTGCTGATTGTACAGGTGCTGGATGTGAATTTCCCCTGTCTTACAAGCTGCTGCCTGTCCGTCAGAAAGCTGGTAATCCACTGACAGATAGTCGTGGGAACAGAGAGTTGGTGTAATTTGTTCTGGAGTATAGCTTGGATGATGGTGTTGGAAGCCGAACTGGAGTCCACAAAAAGGATCTTTGCATATGTCCCTGGTCTGTTTAGATGTTGCAGGATATGATGCAATCCCATGTTGACTGCACCCTCCACAGACCTGTTTGCTCGATAAGAAAATTATTTAATTTTAACTAAATCAAATAATATAAACAATTTATATATTGTTTACTGTAGATAATGGCTTATTTTGTTTAGGAATTAAAGCAATCAATGAACTTCTTAAAGTGGTGGGAAGAATTCCATTCTAGAAAGATTTTAAAAGGTGTCTGGCTAATGTATTTTGGAATTTTTATAATTGTCAAATGGCATACCATCTGGACCAGCTTATTTCCCAATTTTCATATTAGTAATTGCCACATCGATCTTGCTCACACCTATTTCTTTGTCTAGAAAGCCTTTAGCATTGCCAGACAAGAATGGAATTTGTAAATTATCTAAAAACTGTGACTGTTTATAAAGATATTGCAGAGATCTGATGTATACAGAGTCTGAAAAAATTATACAAATGTATTACTTATCTCCTGTAAATATGCTTTAAAGGCCTCCCATCTTGTGGTTGCAGAAGTCTCGTTTAAATGAAACTCAAATAACTTTGTTGATGTGAAATATCTATACCAGCTGAGCAATCCAGACGTGGAGAAATTGTAAAATTAAAATTGCCACACATAATACATTTTCTCGGAAGAGTGACTAATAATAAAGATCTGTTTTCAAAAACACTGGGTTATCATAATTTGGGCTATACACATTAACCAAATTTACTAGAGCGTGTATTAATCAACCTTGTATTTTCAAAATCTACCCATTGTATATTACATTTGTCAACTTAAAAGGAACAGATTTATGTAACAGTGTTAATTACACCCGTTGCATTGGAAGAAAATGATGCAGCATAAACTTGACCAAACCATCTCATCCTAACCTTTATAGTTTCACTTGATACTACTTACATTTACATTTATGCATTTGGCAGACGCTTTTATCCAAAGTGACTTACAGTGCACTTATTACAGGGACAATCCCCGCAGAGCAACCAGGATTTAAGGGCCTTGCTCAATGACACAATGGTGTGGCTGTGGGGATCGAACCAGCAACCTTCTGATTAACAGTTATGTGCTTTATTCCACTATGCCAATCAATAAATCAATACTTTGAGGATCATTTTAAAGAAATCAATAGTTTTATTAGACAATCTGAATAGTCTATTATCCCAAATCAGTGTATAAAAGAAAAGACATAAAACAAAAAATATAAACAAAAAAGTAAACTGACATGCACTTTATAGACTGAAATGACAGTATCAATGCTGCCACACCAAACATGACTGCATTGTTTCCCCCACTCTTTAGTTCAATGGTGACAACATGACACTTCACTGATCCTACCATGAGGAGCAATTTTTTGCAAGCCAAACAATCACTTTTTTTTTTAACAATTTAACAACAAAAAAAATGCATAACTGTTCATTAACCTGTCTGACTTTTTTCAGAACTCAAAATTGTCCATATTTATTCAACAGGATCATCTCCATACCAAATTTTATCACAAAAAAAAAATAATAAAATGATCAGATTTTCATCACATATGTTTAAGTTTAAGTCAAAAAAATGCCACCACATCAGCTGGATCGTCAAAGTGTCTCATCCGACCTAGTTGTATGATGCTCAGCTTCGCTGGGTAAACATTCCTGTTGGCAGGGTTACTTTTTAAATGTATTCCACTACAGATTACAGAATGTATGCTCTAAAATGTAATTTGTAACATATTCCATTAGAATGCTCAAAGTCAGTAACGTATTCTAAATACATTAGATTACTTCTTCAGCACTGGTAGATTTTTTCACTTGTTTTGACTATAAACCCTCTGCCAGTACAGAAAGACAAAAATACAGAAAGTTAAAAATACTTTCTCTGAAAAACCTAAATATCTTATGCAGTGTTGTTTTTCAAAACAAGATAAATCAAACTGATCTTGTTTTAAAGTGCCATTTCTAGTCATTTGACATGCACGTTACTAAAAAATTTTATCAAGAAAATTCACGTTGGATAATAATAAATTTTTTTCTAGCAAGATCTTTGATCTTAGGGCAAAAATCATATTCTTAATAATATTTTTTTATTGTTTTCCTGTAAAAATATCAAAACATCTTTAAAACAAGATGAAGACCACAGTCGGCTACGATATCGTGCAGTCTGACATAATGTCGCACAGTGTTCCATGGCGATATCAATGCGTTCATATCATACAGTCTGACAAGCAACAATCGTAAAGGACTATTAGAAACCTTCAATGACGACGGTTCTCCAAGTCGTCAAGTTTTGAAGAGAATATTTAGTTTTAAGACACTGTCCTCGTTGTTGCCAATTCTTTGTTCAGCTTCCAAAAGTCTTGTGGAAAATTCTTGAAATCAATTTTTTATTCATTGAATTGCAGACAGGACATCATCAAATTTGGATAAGAAATCATCTCTCATGTTGTTTATGGCTGAGGCGAGATAACTTTCCTCCAAGTCTGTTTAGCACAGCATCTTCCAATGGCCAACCCTTCTGCCTCTCGTTCGCCGTCTGTATCAGCATGTTTCTTGCTTTGATCTGGTTTCTGTTTTATTGATCTTTGCATTTTGCTTGCTGCCATATTTGTTGTACTATTTCCTTTTTGGTTTCAATGACATTGACTGGCCATTTTAATCTGGACACAGACAGGGGCTAGATGCAAGCTTTGGCACAACTATTGTATGGCAAGAGCTGTGTGATGTTTCTTCAAAAATATCTACTTTTGTGTTTTGTGTGAAAAAATAACAACATGAGAGTGATTAAATAATGACAGAATTTTCCTTTTCGTGTAAAACATTCCTTTTATGAAGTGTATTTAATTGAATGACAGCTGACTAAGAACATTGTCAACCAATGTTGTATTTCAGTCACTTTCACACAAATCACAACTACAATGGCTGATTATAACTTTATTAACATGTATAATTACTCACACACTGCTAAGTTATAATAGCGAAACACGATTTGAAAAATAATCAATTTTAATGCTTCTATTACAGACCCACCTACATTTACTCATTTATTCCAGCTTGGTTAACTTCTGCGGAAGCAGTAGCTCACCTAGTAGAGTGATTTGTGTTTTGTGTCTACCTCTTATTTAATTTACGATCACTATTGGTTAGGTTTATGTTAAAGTTTTAGGTTAGGGAGGTACGTTTTAGTGATTAAAACATCTAACATTCACCTCGTCTAATTACAGCACCATTTCACTCGCTTTTGACGCCTCCTGCTGGACATTTCACTGGGAAATTTTGATTCACAAAAATGTGGCCATAGGAACATGACTGTCATGAGATCAGGCTGAAAATTAAACCTTTGATAAATAGAACACCGTCACAAAGATGAAATTGTTTAAAAAATGCTATTTGTGCCATTTTTATTTTTTAGCTCGTACAAACACTTGATTGGAGGTCTGGAAGATGTGTCTAACAAAGGCTGTGAAGATGCAGAGGCAAAAGCAAAGTAGGTGAAATCTTTTCTGAAAACCTTTTAAAAGTGTCATATCATCATGTTTTATTATCTTATTTTCTTTCCTGAGCTCCACTTATAATTTTAATCAAGGTTTCTTGCACCCAAAACAATAGTTTTCAGTTCTGAAAGCATATACAGTATGTTTCTGTAGTACACCACTGGAAAAAAATGTTTAATAATATGAACAACACGAGTCATTAAAATGAGTCATTACACAACACTGTCATAAGTGTTGCAGAGAGTATGCTAGTCTCAACCTCAGCCATCACATCCATGGACCATCTGATGCATACTGCACAGAAAAATTGAAGGAGCTTTCTAAAATCAGCAAGCTCCACTCTGATTAGCTGGCCATATACAATTTTCCAGGAGTTAAAGGGATAATTCATCCAAAAAGGAGGAAAATGTTGTCATCACATACTCACCTTCATGATGTGAACCTGTATGATTGACTTTTTTTCATAGAACACACCAAGATGTTAGGTACTATTTCATTCTCAGTCACCATTTACTCTCATCGTAACTTTTTTCTCTCCATACAATTTAAGTGAATGGTGACTGAGTCTGTCATTCTGCCTAAAATCTTCTGTGTTTCAAAAAATAAAGTTATACAGGTTTGGAACAACATAAATGTGGGTGAATGGTCACAGAATTGTCATTGTTGAGTGAACTGTCCATTTCAGGTACATGTTTTTATGTTCAATGAGAAACAAAGTTTCAAAGAGAAACAAACTGATGTGAGTAAGGTTCATGGCATTGAAACTTTTTTACACCTGGTATTAATATGCATTTTGGGTGATTTGATCACAAGTGTACAAGCGAGACATTTACATTTACACCTGGTATTAACATGCAGTCTCAAATGTGTCTTCTGTGACCACTTGTGTTGATTTCAAGGGGAGGGTCTCTGATTTTATGACTGAAATCACTTACTATGTAAGTGTCTTTTTGTATGATGATTAAAATGACAAAGAAAGCCGGGCATTGTTTCTGCTTATTATACTTGAATTTAATCTAAGCACAAATGTGACATTTCGATAAAAATTCCCTGTTATTTTAGTGGAGTATACTGTGTGAATTAAGTGAGCTTTAGCTGTGTGTGATTCTCATCTGTGTCCCTGTATGTTGATATCAGACACACTGAAGAAGTTCCATGAAGTTCTTGGGTATATACAATATAAGCACGCAATGTATGTATGCGCGTTTTCAAATTTTCCGATTGGATGATTATTTCCTTTTAAAGATGCATAATACCTGCAAAGTTTAAAACTCATGCAGATGTTGATTGACAGGTGAGGGGTGGAGCTTTGCTGCTGTCATGGAGGCATCAGGACGGACTAGCGTTTACACTTGAAATGTGATTTGGTCACATGCTATTTGACTACCTCCATATGAGGTTTTTGTTATCCGATCACAAAACGTTTTGGACCATTTTGCTGACCACTTGACTGGATTACCTGAAACACAGGTGTTAATGGAGTCTTTGTAGCAAAAGAGATATTTTTGATATATTCTGCTTTCCTCTCAGGGTTATGTCCTGCCTCTATACATCACGCAAAAACAAGTGAACTTTATATGTTGGTCAGATGGCCCTTCCTGTTTAATTGGGTGGTTCTTGGCAAAGAATAAGCTGCAATGTGGACCAGATTTTCTGTCGATTATCAGTAGTCGGGGTATGTGAGACTATTACAATTATTATATTTAATTATGCCAGTTAAACCAATCTGAATGAGTCGTTTCAGTTACAATTCATATTAATAGAATTATATTTTAATTCAAGTTTTTTCCTTACGCAAATGTGTGTACTACTACTGTGACATAGGAAAGGCTGTAAGAGCATACAGAATACACATTACATAAGAGCTGTCTGCAATGGTTCATAATCACAAGAAACATGATAAGAGAGAGATGCAATCATTGCGCAGTGATGAGAAATGAATCCGCTCAGATAAATGTGACACAGAGAGAGAGAGAGAGAGAGCGAGAGAGGCGGATTCTGCAGCAGCTTAGGAATTCATTTCCCTCAAAAATCCCCTATCTCATTCATCTTACAGAAATAGAAACTTTTCTTACTCTTATCAGCTCATCTGCAATGTAAAATATTGCAGATATATAATGAAAAGGTGTCTGTGGCCTGTGTGACTGTCAAAGATTAAAGCTTATTAAGACACATCTAAAGCTGTCACCTCCTGCACTTGCTTTCACTGTGATCTAAACTACAAACCTGCCACTAATAAATAAATCTCCAGCCGCTACGCTGACAGATAGAGAACACTCTAATGAGACGAAATACACCCTAAACTACATATTTATAGTA